>NW_009260692.1:722137-776330 GCF_000687185.1 Egretta garzetta
GAGAAGTAAGGAAAAATTGGGAAGAGACTGTTGGAAGCAGATGGTGGTGGATAAAGCTATGGATTTTCTGTCTAATACAAAAGGTGTAAGTGCTTTGATTTTATTTCTTAATTTTTTTATTATAAGTATTTTTAGAATAGTTAATTAAGCTATTTGGGCCATGATCCAGCAACATGCTTAGGGCCATGAATTAGCTAGGCTCTTAGGCGTATGAAGAACCTCAAGGATGTGGGAATACTCACAGACTTATGGTTTTATAAACTCAAGTCCAATGATAGATCATATTTTAAATGCTGTCAACAGAACTATTAATGTATATTTTTATCCTAGAAAGAAACCTATTTTCTCTAACTATAGCTCCAGGCCAATTTAATTACATCTGTTAAGAAGCATGGTTTAGTCTGATTGCCAGAACTAGATCTCAAACATCTCTAATGTGTTGCAGCATAAGATGTGAAAGGAACCTGCATTCCCTGTGTCTCTCTTGCTCTCAGAATAAAGGAGGGCATTCTTGCATTTTCTGGAGTATTAACAGCTAGAGACCATATCTCACCATATTGGCCTTGTCCTGCGGAATGTGGAATGCATCCCTACATATTTTCAGGTCCAGTTATTTAGGGGAGAGAATGGTCTGCATTGCACGGTATCTGTTCAGCGTAATAAAAACTCTGGCCTGTATAATCATGTTATTGTTATCACTATCACGTTTTAACAGCTTCTAAAGCCTTCATTATTTCACCATACATCTCTATGCAGCCATACATCTGGTTCAGCTGCTTACTTGGTAGTAAATCAGCAAGTGAAAAAGCACTCTGGTGTCTCTGCTTCTAAAGGTGTTGATGAACATAGCACAGAGGTGACTGCTTGGCTCCAGCAAAGGTAGGAAGAATTAAAACCAGCATCTACACCCCCATGTGTTACACAAACATACAAATATGTGACAAATGAAGGTGGGAGAGACAACATTCAGATCTTGTAGAAAGATGGATAAATAGATTATAGTTTAAATATACTTGTCTGAGTAAGAGCTCTGAAAGTTTCAGCTAGCAACAAAAGGATGCACAGATGCAGGAGACAACTGTTCCATGGAAATGACTTGACATCTTAAAAAAAAAAAAGCCCATCAATAAAATATTTGAATGTTTTTATTGTTAAATGCTAGATTTGAATTTGAAATTACTAGAGAAGAAAATAATGATTGTACTGCCTATTAACAAGAATTCCAAAATGTTTTTTTGTGTGTTTGATTTGAATTTTTTGTGATTTTGGTTTTGGTTTGGTTTGGGTTTTTTTTTTGTTGGTTTTTTTTTTTTCAAAAAGCTAGGTTAGGTTAAATATATAGAAGATACCAAAGCCTCAAAACCTTTATCTCTAATACTAAAGAAAACTGTTATATAGTTCTAGCTATGTTTAAACACTTTTCAGAACTGAACAATATCTATGATTATGCCAATTAAAAAAAAAACCAAAAACCAAACCCAACCACTGCAGGGACACATTGGTAACATATAAACCAATTAATTTAATTTTGTTATAGTGAAAGTCTTGAGGACTATTTTAAGTGATCAGCCAGGGAAATATTTAAAATAAACACACTTTGATTAGGCTCCTCATTTCCAGTTCTGAAGAGAATGGTAGCCTTCTAATCTTATTTTAAATCTGTGAATTTACCATTAGATCAGATTTTGAACAGTGAAATTTTCTTGGAAAATGGAAGGGCTGGGGGAAGACATTAGGTAAAACTTCTAAAAGAGTCAGGAAGTATTTTATACCAGACTTTAGAAGGAGTTTAAAATTTAACCCACCTAGTGTGCTGCTTTTATTGTGAAGGTTCCTACATGGCACCAACTTTCCATCTAACTGAAGCTTTTCTAAAAAATGAAAGTTCAGTGTTTCGTCTGCATAATTAAAGCACTCTTTTCTGAAACATATGAGAAGGCAAAGCAGTGACGTTGAATTTGAAACTGTTTATTCAACTTTTCTCTCCCATATCCTGAATGATAAAAGTCTGTTAATTCTTCAAAAAGCAGAATGAAATAATCCAAGTATATTGAACTGTGAGTTACAAAACCCACACTCCTTCATGATTTATCTCATATTACTTGCAATTTACTACTAATATTTAAAAATGAGAACATTCCAAAGGGATTATGTATATGCTTCAAGAATAAACACATATTTGCATTCACAAGGAGAGGGAGTGAGACAACTGTAAGATTTATACTCAAATCAGAGAACTATAAGGTAATCTCATAAAGTCAGTGATACTGTTCAAACTCTGTAAAGTTAAAGCATGTTCATAAATCTTTCCAGGATCATGAAAAACTCCTACACTTATGGGCAAAGTCCTGAAAACAAACTAGATTGTGATTTTGATCATCTCAGTTCTGTGAATCTTCAGACAAGAGAATCATGGGCGGTCTAGAGGTCATGTAGTCCAACTACCTTCTCAGAGCAGGTCTGCCTGAAGTAGGTTGCTCAGAGCCTTCTTGTGAATAACTGCAAGGCTGGACATTCCTGTGAAACCTCTGTCAATGACAGACTATACTCACAACAAAATTTTCAAAGGATGGTCATCAGCAGTACCTAGTTCTGTTGGCAAATAGTGACTCATGACATCCCTAGGGGACTGTAGAAAGAACAAACATGTATCTACCATCAATACATAAATAGAGGTGCATCTCTGTTTATGTCTGGAACCTTGCTATATCAGAGATGGGCACAGAGCCCCAGATGGGGATACAGACTTCTACTGGTCAAGAGTGAAAATTGTAGTCTTAAGTAGGTCAGAACTGTAGGAAGAAGTGCAGATGAAGATTCGTCTATTTCAGAAACAGAGATGGACCCCTAAATACCCCTGAGCAAGGGATGACATGTTCTCTTTCTAAGAAATAGAGATTAGAGTGCATCAGACATAAGGAACCAGTTTCAACAAGTTCAGTGTTTCAACAGAAGCCTGTTACAGCAAAGATGGAAATGGAGCCCAAACATGGGAACACCAGATCTGGTATGCCCTAATTGTAGAGAAGGGGCAAATCCCTGTGCAGAACAGAAAAATGGATGATATGGAAAACCATTAATGTTGTCTTGTAGTTATTACATATTTATATGTCATGAACATGATGGACACAGAAACTTGTATAAAACAGAAGCTGGGTTGCCACTGTTGTGCTGTCCTCACTCTATTCTTTCCCATATAAAATGTATCAAGGGAACAGATAGAAAAGTAAATGCTTCAGGTCCATGGTGGGGTCACAAAAATCTGATACTGAACTCCTGTCAGTGATACAGATGCATCTTTGTGCGTGTATAGGTTTGCATGCAGTAATGCATTTGTTCAAAGGTTACAGCAAGCCTGGATATCACAGAAGTGGTTGTGTAAACTTCTGTGTGTTAGAAATAAAGAGCTGAGTTGGGGATGATCCCTAAAGTCAGAGAAGGGAATACAGTTTACCATCCTTAGGGAGTACGGAGCCATTTGACATTAGTGAAAAGGAAAATGTTCTGGATAGTTCAGATATACAAAAATGATATAAAAAAAGGTAAGGATATTGCTACAGGACGTGGTCTTGTTTGAGTCTAGCTGTTAGTCTGACTGCTGGTATTAGTGACCAGAAGATATACTTGTATGAATCTACATAGGCACAATGCTATGCAGGTCAAGGTATCACAGATGTGTATTTAATACACAAATATGTTTGATTTTTTAAGAGCCCCAGGTATTTAGAGATGTTGATATTTCCCAGAAGTTTTCAAAAACTGAGATTAAGCTTTAGTAAGTGTAAGATTTTTAGGTAGCTCTGCAGATTTAGAAAATGTGCTTAGATAGCTACGTGCCTCAATGTGGGTTTGGAGTATTTCCTGTGACAGTGATTTTCATGAAACCTGTGCCAGCAACAGAAGTGTACTCTTGTTTCTCTCCAGGCATGCTGCAATCCTAAGTAAAAACTGACCAGGTGTTAGAAAGGGGACCTGTCTATGTCAGGAGTAGGCACTGAGTCTATGTATGCAGTAACAGAGATGGAGCTCTTTCTACAAGATAAAGGAGCAGAATTCTGCCTGGGTCAGAGCTGTGCTCCTCTGTATATCAGAGATGGCCATAGATTCCTGGTATTTGTAGAGTTGACGCAGTGGCTTTCTGCAGGTGAATGTGGGTGTATGTCTGCATGCATTAATAAGCAATGGACCACTAATTTCCGTGTCAAAAAACTTTGTTTATGCCAAGATGGGGATGACTGCAGGTCTCTGCCAAAGTTAGAGATTTGTTTTCAGAACACTGAAACAGGTTGCTCAGAGAAGTTTTGGAGTACCCATCTCCCCTGGATCAGGGAGGCCCTGAGCAACCTGCTCTAGCTGACCCTGCTTTACACAGGGGCAGTGAATTAGACAATATGCAGAGATCCCTTTCAACATAATCCATTCTATAATTCTGTGATTCTATACAGTTACCTTGGATATACCTCTCTGACAGAGATTTGATCATCCTCCATCCACAGTGGATAGATGTCTGATACCTCAATCATCTGTGTGTTAGTGAAAGGCATGGAGCTCTTGTACAAGTTTCTCATGGAGCTACATGGTTTTCACAGGGTAATGCAGAATTAAGGGGCTGAGGAAGAAATGAGGATCAGTCTATGGTGGTGCTGTAGAATTCACTAAGCCAAGAATCAAGCTCTTCCTCTTTATAGATTTATGTAAAAATATGTTGGTATGAGGACCTGTAATGCACTTCTGGCTTTGCCCAAAGCAGTGATGATGTTGCAGGCATTTGATGCTATGTTACAATTACTGCACAGGTAAAGAATTACAATGGCAATCAAAATACTTCAATTACAGGAAAGAAGCCCTGATTAGTCACCATAGAAGTTTATTGTAGAAACTTTAATATGACTATTTGACAGGTTGTTTTCTGTATGCTGTGATACAGGAGCAGTTCTGATTATATAAAAAGTAGAACTGGAGTTAAAAATCATAGAATCATAGAACTGTTCAGGTTAGAAAAGATCATCAAGTCCAACCATTAACCTAACACTGCCATCCCACCACTAAACCATGCCCCTAAGCACCTCGCCTACTCATCTTTTAAATACCTCCAGGGATGGGGACTCAACCACTTCCCTGGGCAGCCCGTTCCAGTGCTTGACAACCCTTTCATTGAAAATTTTTTTCCTAAGGTCTAACCTAAACCTGCCCTGGCGCAACTGTGGCCATTTCCCATCATCCTATCACTCGTTACCTGGGAGAAGAGACCAACACCCACCTCACTACAACCTCCTGTCAGGCAGTTGTAGAGAGTAATAAGGTCTCCCTTCAGCCTCCTTTTCTCCAGGCTAAACAACCCCAGTTCCTTCAGCCACTCCTCATCAGACTTGTGCTCCAGACCCCTCACGAGCTTCGTTGTTCTCCTCTGGACATGCTCCAGCAACACAATGTCTTTCCTGTAGTGAGGGGCCCAAAACTGAACACAGTATTCAATCTGCAGCCTCACCAGTGCAGAGTACAGGGGGATGAAAAATTCCCTAGTCCCGTTCTGATTATGTTGAAGATGTCGATAGTTACATTCTTGTGTGGACAGATGTCATGGAGTTCTGGTCGTCAGAGACAAAGGTGGACTGCTAATCAGACCAAAGCAAAAACATTAATATGAATTGATTATGATTGCTTAATACAAAACCAGACCCTTCATAAGAACTCAAAACTGAAAAGGAAGGGTAATAGTTTAAGAATATACTTTTTCACTCCTACAAATGACTACAGAACAAACAGAATTTCTTTAATTTTCTACCTCCCTAGAATAAGCTACATCTGTGACATACAGACCTTACATCTAATTTATTATAGATGTGCAGCCGAAGACTTTAGGTACCAGCTAGTACTACGAAAAACCAAGTTATATTATATATTCAGAAATGCATAGAATTAACTGAACACAAGGCACTGCTAATAACTTGAGCCTGGTTACATGATTAGGATATTCACTGAGGAACAAGCCAAATAAAGTAACCAGGCACAAGAGTTCATTATGTAGTATGCAAGGAACAGATTGAACATATAAACCATACTAGTTTATCATTTTTCTAACAGTAGGGATTTTTTTTTGCATTTTGGCTGTTGGACAGTCAGATCACGGGATACAGTTCACCATCTATAGGGAATGTGGAGACATTTAGTATTATCAAAGAGGAAAAAATCCACTGAAAATATCAAATAGAGACACTTAAAAAACTATGATAAATTCAGTCTTGAATCAAGGTCCATGGACAGACCCGGACTTTCAGAGAACGACTGTTGTTCAGCCAATATTAATACGAACTGGGAAACAATGACCAAGAGTAGACAGTGACTGCAGGGAACATCTGCCTGAAGAAGGAAAATATATTATCAACATCTACTGATCAACACTGATAGGTCATTATTGAACTGCTCTTTCTAAATATCAATTTCTTCTGCTTTGAGATGTTATTGCCTTACTCCATGCCTTATTTATCTGTTGTGGATTTCTTTTTGTTAACCAGGGATCTAAAAGAGAATGGATTTAAACATTCCAGTTATTAAGCAATTGTGAGAAGTTGTTTAAACTTTCTTTACAAAGCCACACAGAAATGACAAGGGTAACTTAAAAAGTAGATATTTTACAGTGACTGCAACTAGAAAAAATCATCATGAGAGCACTTATTTAAAAAAATAAGACAAAGCATAATAATATAATTAATAAAAATTCTTGGTGTTTAACAAAGATGTGTAGCTGAGGTGTGCAGAGGTTGGAGCCCTTCCAATTCCAGAAACCTCTGCATGTCCCCAACCTCCCTCTGATGAATTACCGCATTAATGACAGAAAGTTTCCCCTACTAAATAAACCCAAAGTGTGTTCACTTATACCTAACTAAAATATCACTCAGCAGTAAAAGATTTGAAAAGAGAAATGAAGAGTCACACTTCACAGGAGAAAAAATTATTGACAAGCAAACTAGTGCCACTATTTTTAAACCCCCTATTTATGAACTTTTGCCCTTTGCATGCATTTTGAAGACTATTTGCCAGCTGGATTGCCTATAAATGCTTGTTCTTATATAGCTTTGTACACAGCCTTACCCACAGACATGGACCTCAGACATGGCCAGACAGAATAGCCATGCAAAAATAAACGTTGATTGTCTAAGCTGGAAAAATAGGGAGAGGGATAATCACTCTATTAAGCTATACATTCAGACATAAAACTGCTTTGACTACATAGGTTTCTTCTTGCATTCTTCCCAGTCTACAACTGACCACGGATACTTCTTGTTACAATTAGTGGACCTACAGTTATGAATATTCTACATTTTAATTTATTTAATAATTGAAATCTATCCTGTAGTATTGATACATTCATTACAGGAGTGTTACTCGGCTATAGAAGTTGGAAAGTTTGTCTAACCAATACTTCACCTCTTTTATTTTGGTAGAATAGCATTAAATTTATAGTGTGTGAAAAATGTTCTTTAAAAACAGTACACTTTAAGTCCTTTACCAATACAGGAGTATGTTCATTAAAATAGCTTTAAAAAGAACAGGTTGGGGCATTTTTTTAATTGAACACAAGTCACCTTACCTTGAGAACAGGATAAAGTATTACATGCACTTTGAGACATTCATATTTCAATAGCTAAAGGAACCAGACTTGAAATGTAAGGGAAATTAAAAATAGCTTGTGATATATGTGTACAGCTTCACTGCTGGTCACCTTTTGTACAAATATAATCTTCATAAGATTAAATCAAATTCATATTGGTCTAAAATCTATATAAATAGCTATAAAAGATGGTTACTGAAAAAGGCTATTTCCTTTAACACAATTCTTTATTTCAGACTTGTTAAAGGCATTGTAAAAAGCAGTACTTAGATAATTTTCATTTATAAGTAATTTATACATGCAACCTGTTAGAAATAAAACTTTCTGGTAGTGGCCATAAAAGTTGAATTAGTAACAGGTAGCACTACACTAATGTCTGCAATTTAATATAGCTTCTTAATTGGATACTACTACAGCAGTGGACATTTTGAAAAACACAGAACTCAAATTAAGTTGGCAAAATTTCAACTCCATAAATTCACTGTTTAGACCAAGCAATCTGTATACCCACATAAGTCTAAAAGTTGAAGAACTTCCATGCTTAGAAGTGCCTTTAAATAAACATGCTTTATCACAACCTTGTGTTTTCATTAAACAGTTTATTTTATTCTTTTGGAAATATATATTATCAACATTAATGTAATCAAAATGTGATAAATTTTCATTCTAACTTATAGATTATATTTCAAACTAAGAATACAATGCTAGTCAAAACAGTTAAATGTGTTTGTGTCTCAGTTTCCCTAAATAAGGTCTAAGCAATTACATTTGTCCATTTTTTTATGTTTTGTAGTGAATTATTCACTTTCAAAGATAGGAAAAAACTCGGAAAACATTTTGTTAGGGCAATTTCTCAAACTTTATTGTTCTCTGTTATTAATGCAGTTAATTTCTGTAAATTAGTGAAGGACTGAGATATCACTGAGTTTTAGGGAGAAATTCTGGGCATAAAATGATGTTTTGGTAAAATATACTGATGTTTTAATCAGCAGTAACAAAAAAAAAGAAGACAGAAGTTACAGAACACTCCAGGTTAGTAAAATAAAGATTTCTTTACACTTTAAAACTAGTTTCAGTTTGATCTGTACAAATCCATCATCTGCTCTCTTTAATTTATGTAAAAATATAAACCTACACTGCACTGGCAGCAAGATAGGTAGGCTCATTAGGTAACTGAATAAATTCTTCCAAAGTGTTAATTTCCATGATGCATCTTATAAAGACTTTGGTGAAGGGAGAGCAACAAATTGCAGTCAAAAGTAAAAGATGGTAAAGGCTTAGATTCAGGCAAAAATGAGACATAAGGAAGTAGAATAAGAAAATAAAACCGTAAATAGAGAAGTTGGGAAGCCTGTCAGGAAATAACAATCTTCTAGCTGTGTTAGAAAAGTTTGGAGGCTGAAGAATTGTGGTGGCCATATTAAGTTTTAAGACCTCTGGCAACAGCTGTTTCCAGGTGGGGTTTAACTGAAGGGAAAAATGAAGCGTGTTGGTCGATAACTTCTGAACATGAAAGAACTGTGATAAAATCCCTGTTTTTGTGATTGGCTTCTGGTTTCTTAATTTTCTTGATATTATAGCAGTTTGGATAAACACAGATGCATAAGTAAGAATTATTCCTGTGATTGGAAAGTCCTTAATATTTCCCAGTTAAATATACATTATTGTTTGTTAATCTTCAGACATTTCCATTTCTTTAGTATCTGTAGCAATTAAAATTGTCTAAGCTTCTGCCCATTTCATTTAAAGTGAAAACCACACACATATAAAAATAGGTTCAGCCTGGAACCTGTCTTTTAAGTGCAAAGTCATTTTGGGGCTGTCCTTTGCCTTTAGTGATCTGCCCACTGAAAAACGGTCTGCCTGATAAAGATCAGGATTTCATTCATTGACACCTAGGTACTGAAATCACTACAGGTTCATACAAATCTATCTTGGTAGTGTAACACAGGAATTTCTGTGGCAGTTGTTGGGACTTTCAGAACAAACTGTAAAAATGACAATCAAGGAAAATGCAATGAAGTAGATAAAATATACAATACTAGATTGCCTTATTTAAATTAGGTCATTGGTTTTGCTCTGATGTTCAGCTATTTAAACTTCATTTGTAAATATTTTATCTTTTTGAGAAGAGCAGAGGCATAGTTTTTAATTCATGGGATTTTCATAGAATTACTTCAGACATATCGAGTATATTACAGAAGATTACTTAACTGCTTTTAAAACTGTCACACTGGAAGAATTTATACATTTCCTTACACATTCACATATACAGTATAAATAAATAGTTAGAACTTTTATTTTAAGACGCATCATCACAGTGACAGAATAAGCTCATGACAAAAGATAGTTCTCTGTGTAGGATTTGCTGTACAATGCTTTATGTTGGTAGTCTAAATGCGGCGCACATGTGTCTGTGCATATAGATTTAAGTTCCTCAAATGTCTAGGCCGTGGTCCAATGCACCCTGAAACCCATAGAAGCAATGGATTTTAGCGGTAAACTCAAACTCATATCAGCTGTCAAGTAAATCTTTGGTCAAGTAATCTTACTCTTTAAATAATTTGGCCCAGCAAAATACTAGAACTCTTTAGGCATGTGAAAAGTCACTTCTATTTCTTTGAAAATGACACGGTGAGTAGACATCACTGTGAGCTTTCTAGAGGTGAGCGGTTTTCAAAACAGCTACTCCAGAGTGCCAAGTGGAGTTTAATGTTGTCCTTCCCAGAAGCCACTGCTGCCTTAAGGCTAGAAAAAAATTTAAAATATCAAGTGTGTATTTTAGTAGTAACAGATTTCACGTTGAAATCACATATACCAAAGTTTTCACCTTCAAAGCATTTTTCAAATATGAACTACTTAATGAGGTGTTATGCTGAAATGGGTAAGTGGCAAATTCAGCTTTATCTGAGAATGTGAATATAAGGAAGAGGACTGATTCACCCAAGTTAAAATATAAATATGTGAAAGAAATAATCTAACTATATATAAATTGAGGCTGGGCTATCACAGTGGTGCTTAACAGGCTTAAAACATCTTAGTTTACCTTTAAATCATCAACTAGCCATACAGGAAAAAGAATCTGTCTACAGTAGAAGAACTGTGCTTTCAGGGTGTATGTTCGGTTTTAACAACTTCCTCATAATGACCGCACATTTTGTCATTTCCCAGTGAGCTTTGGGACCTCACCACATCTCAGAAAATGTTTAATGTTTTTAAAGGTCAAACTCTTCAAAGGAGGAGATTTATTAATGCAGATCACTGACCAATTACTCAAAGAAATCTTGTACTGATTGGGTACTGATTGGGTTAGATGAAAAAGTAGTAAATGAACATGATATGGAGGCTGTAGAAGATGAGGTTGCAAGTGAGAGACACTAGCAATAAGACTATAATATTATATAGAGCCAGTGGGAAACATGTGAGTGAGATCTTGGCCCTATTAAAATCAATGAGAATTTCTTCCTTTCACTTAAGTTTCATCCTGAGAAGTCACATAGAGCAACATTTTTCTTGTTTTATTTAACCAAGAAGAAAAATGTATGTATATACATTTCTTATTCTTTTTTTTTAAGCTAGAGAAATGGTATTTCTAAATGTCTATTTGAGTAAAATGAGACATTTACAATTTGTTACATAATTTCATTGGACAAGATAAGGAAGAATAGTCATTCAGTGAAATTAATACAATTGGAGATTTTACCTTTGATGCTGTTTCAGTAGATTAAATAATTAACATATAGAAGCAGGGTTTACACTTGATTGCTTAAAGGAAAAGTGATGGCCTTGATTTTGGTCTAATCTTAAAGTATTTGAATTTTTTCACACACATAATTTGGGACATTTCTGTAAAGCAGCACAATTCATCTCATGGTGGAGAAAGAGAAACCTTTGAGCATAGCAATTAACAACAATAGAAAAAAAATATATATCTAGGCTAGAGTAGAAACATTGTTTGTTTTGTTGTGGCTCTCATAATGTTTATATAAAATAATATATATTAGATATATATATGTGTGTGTGTGTATATATATATATATACTAGGCATTGTCCATGGTCACAACAAAAAAATAATGTCCACTTTCATAGAGACTTTTCAGTGTTTTTTTAATCACTATTCCTTCTGACTTTATGGAGTATAATGTATTATTTAGTGCCTCTATATACACCTCATTACAGTAATTATGTGTATCTGACATACCTATAGACACAAATTCTTAGAATTCAGATTACTGTCTCTTAGACCACTGCTCAGAATTCAGGTACTATTCCCCATGTGTGATTAAAGTAGATGAAAAGAGGCATGCTTATGATGACTGTGACAAAAGATGTAGCATTCTGGACATTTTAACCACATTGCCATGGGAAGCCATCTTAAAGAGAAGGGGAAAAAAAAAAAGACCTTCTACATTGTCACATATGGAGTATATGTAAATATCAAGCTGTACTTCAAAAGGCAAAAAAGAAAAAAAAATCACAACAGTATGCTTAACATTTTTCCTAAGAGTAGATTTAACGAGGTTCTCAGGGGAAGGATTTTAGGGTCTGTGAAAAATGTTGGTCATGCTTTGAATGCCTGTGACAGTTGGGGCCTGTTCTCATTTATGAATTAGTTTTTTTATGTGGTGAAATTGAAATAGAGATGTGGGGGCAGGGTGTGGGAAAGAGAAAGATGAAGAGCAGAAGGGACTTCAGGACAGAAGGGATGGCAGAATACAAAGCGTATAAAAAGTGTATAAACTCGGTAGCACTCAGATCCTTATGCCAATCCTGAAATAGGAAACATGAAACTTCCCTTTGCTACCCAGGTACTGGGGCAAAACAAGAAATAACAAAAAATAATAGAAATTGATCCTTTGGAAAAGATTCCACTGTCCTTATGCTTCTCTATCCTATCTCTATCCTTCCTTAATGTCCAGGAAAGTGTGTGATACATAAAAGAGGTAATTGCTTAATATAGTTTTCATTAAAATTAATTCAGGGGAAGTTTTAATACACAAGATACAGACCTGTCATCTAGCAATCATAGTTTAACAACTTACTTTATATTTGCTGTGCCACTATAGCTACCTATGTCTGAACATTTGACCCATAACAAATGCAAAGAAACATAATTCCTCCCAGCCCATAATGAAAGAGGTCTTATAAACTTGCCTTTGCAGTAGGCCTGAAGCACACACACAGTTATCCCAGCAATGTGAAGTTTCCTTACCACACCACTGTGGTAATTTCATTGTGAAGCTGAGGCTTTAAACATGGCTTCTGCAAAATGTAGCATCTTCTTAGCGTATCAAGAGTTCATTTCTTTTGCCCCATAAGCAGAAATATAAACAAACTGACTCCCACTGGAAGAGCAAAGGAAAGAGATACAGAGGTATCAGAAAGAGAAAGATGAAATATACATATAGAATTACCAAAAGGTAGGCATCTTTCTTGACAATTGTAGCCTGAACTGGCTTCATCAGTCAGCTCTGAGAAACTTTGAACACTCTTCCATGTCTTGGTCTTGAGTATCACTGTCCTTGAGAGTTATCTTACCACTTACATAGATAAACTTGTGGTAGACAGAGGAGGATGGGTTCCTCAGAGTTCTGTGTGCTTTTAAAGACTCCAAATTCAAGTTTCTTAATTCCCTATATTCATGAGATTGGGGTTATCCCTATTGGGTTTAATTTCTTTCCTAAGTATACAATTCTTCTATTGAAGAAAGAAGAGATTTTTTAAGATGTTACCTCTTTGTAATTGTATCATGATTGCTGAAATTTATTATCATGTCCCCATAATGTCTTGTAGTTAGATCATGAAACTGCTCGGAACTTTCTGCTAGAGAGTTCCAGTATTCCTTTTAAACTGCTAGTTTAATTCATGGAAATAAATTTATTCTAATCTAAATTCAGATATACTTTGGGCTGAGAAGGGGCTTTCTACACCACAGTTTGGAGGATCTGGGTTCGAAAAATCACCTAATCTCTTGAGGCTAGATTCACAGTGGGAATTAAAGTTTAGCATTCCAAAGCCTAAGTTTAAGACATCCTGTTGCTTAGTCATTTTCTTAACCCTAAGTATTAGGGCTGGATCTAAGACAGAATGTAAGCATTTAAAGCATACCTTCAGGTGAGTGGTCCCTAGGGTGCACTTCAAACCCCTGAATTAGGCACTGAAGTTTTTTATACTGTGCATGTTACAGAGATAGAATCCAAGGAATGGGATTTACTCAGTATGCTGATTTCAGACCCTGCCTAAGATAACCTTTTGAAAAAAAAAAAAGTCTGAAGAGACATATATCAAAGGAATATGTGGTAGAAGTGGGAGTTACATCTAAATATTCACTAGAACATGGTGAGAAAAGGAAGGGAGTGAAAACTTCTGATAGACTGTAGTAGTACAATAGTTTACGAAGCAATAGAAGTGGGACATCTGAGTCCCTGTGCCAATTATTTATGGACATTGTTTAATTAATTCGCAGGTACCTAGTGTTTAAATTATTCTTCTTTCCAATTCCTTTTTGTGCCTGAAAAAGTTGAAAAAATAGGCAAGCATCTGGTGACAACAAACAACAATGGAAGAGATTTATGTATTTGAAAGCTCATCTGTTTTACCTAACTATGTCAATAGTCTAATAAAAGATACTTCTTTTATTACAAACCTAGCATTTTTGTATCACTAGACCAGGGTTACAGAAGCTCTAGAAAGTTGAAGAAATTGTTGGTCTTAATAAACAACGTAGTCAAGTTCCAGAATTCCTTATTTTGCAGAACATAATTTCAGAATTTATACCATATACTAGACAAATTTCATAAGATGCTCAACATCTTGGAAAAGCTGACTATCAATTTAGATTTCTCCAGCCTAACCTGCTTAGAGAGGGGTTTCAGACATAAGTTATTGTAGTACTACTTAAGTTTCTACACTGCTGCATTCTCCCACCCATTTCAGCACTCTTACCCATCTATTTTGTGCTTATATTAGCCTTTCAGTGACTATATTTTCTCTAGGAAAAAATTACTTAATTCATTATACTGTGTCTTGCTGGGAAAGAGTTAATTTTTTTCATAGCTACCTGTATGCTGTTGTGTCTTGGATTTGTAACTAAACAAGTTTTAATAACACACCATTGTGTTGGCTCTTGCTGAACAGTGCTGGCACAGTACTAAGGTTTTCTCTTTCTTATGATGCCCCTGCGGTGAGCAGGCTGGTGGTGAACCATAAGTTCGGAGAGGACACAGCCAGGACACCTGACCCAAACTAAACATGGTCACACCCTATGACATCCTACTCAGCAGCAAAAGACCAGAGAAAGGACAGAAATATTTGTGGTTATGGTGTGTGTCTTCCCAAGCAGCTGTTAAGTGTGCTGAGGCCCTGCTTTCTAGGAACTGGCTGGAGATCTGCCTGCCAATGGGAAATATTTTAAAAAAAACTCCTCTTTTTGCTCTGCTTGTGCGCACAGCTTTGCTTCACTTATAAAACTATTTTTATCTTGACTTGCAAGTTTTCAGTTTTTGCTCCCCCAATTCTCTTTACCATCCTGGTGATGGGGAAATGAGCAAGAAACTTGGTGGCTGCTTAGCTCCTGGCCAGGGTCATTCTTTAAAATGCTACCCAATAATAAAAAAACCTGAAGGATGCATCCATTCAGTGCTAACTACACATGAACTAGAAGAAAAAAATCAGGTCTGCATAAAACCCCCTCAAAATCACTGGTAATGTCATATAATCTATTACTGAATATAAAATTCTACTAGGAGACTTTTCCTGAAGGAAAGAAAAAGCCTTCTAGAGGATAATATAATACCACATGTAAACTCTACATGACTTTGATATGTTATGGCAAGGAGGTGTTCTAAAAACAGTGGATGAATCGGCTTGTTTAATCATTTGAGGACTTTATTGACTAAGGCACAAAGACAAGTCAGACACTTCTGGAAGAAAGTGACCATTTTATTTGTACAGATCAGTCAGATGCTGCACTCTTTGCTTATATTTATCTCCTGCTATTATAAACTCATAAATGATTACCACCTGCGTACTGCCAAAACCACTAGTCATGTACTTGGATTAGCTAAACAAATATAATACAAAAGGTATTTTTCATTTATGTGTTTGACTACATCAATAAATCCAAAATACACAAGGACTCTCCCAAGGTATTTAAATCATGGCATTTCTTCTTTCTATAGATATGTATCTCCAGAGGGTGATTCACCTCATCTTAAAATGACCATCTAGGATATGTGGGCCCTCTAAAAATGTGGAAGTTCCTATTCCTCTCTAGTGACTGTAGGGGAGACTCTCAAAGGAGGAAAATTCCTCCAGCAGGTAGACAGAACACTACTTAGAAACCAGCATCTCTGCTTTGATTGTTTGAAAAAAATAGTGTTATACCATAGCTCTCTAAATAAGTTTCTCTGAACAGGCTATTTGAATAGTGTTTTGAATGTGACTCTCCTAACTTGCTCCCATGCAGGTATAGGAGTGTTTTCCTTGCCAGTCAGTTCTAACAGGAGACAGAAAGACATTGTGGA
Organism: Egretta garzetta; assembly: GCF_000687185.1. Taxonomy (NCBI): domain Eukaryota; kingdom Metazoa; phylum Chordata; class Aves; order Pelecaniformes; family Ardeidae; genus Egretta; species Egretta garzetta. The sequence goes on from NW_009260692.1 coordinate 738,276, forward strand.
GGAGGCTCTCCTCTGAACAACAGAAGTGAAGAAGGACTAAGGGCAGGCTTATTCCAAACAGCTTTCCTGAAGCACTGCTGAACTGTTTCAGAAAGAAGACTTCAATATTTTCTGTCACAAAGCTGCTTTCATCAGATCACTGAAAACAAACCTTATTTTCCACTTCGTAAATGCAGCTGTTCTGTGGGTCCCTCATTAGTGTAAATGAAGCAGGAAACAATGAGATCTCAAAGTCTTGTTTTTCCTGCCTCTGGCCACATGAAGAAAAAAAAAGAATTCCAGCCACTGAGGTGTGACTTTCTTCTCTGTGTTTTCCTACAGATTTCATAAAGAACTAACAGATGTGGTCAGAAAAAAACCAAGCCGTTCCTGAAGCTACCAGTTCTGAGTCATGTTGCCAGAAGTAATGCCTCTAGCATGCAGCCAAGTTATGCAGAGACAAGTTAAATCTTAAATGTATTGCTGTCCCCTCTCAGACCCCCAGCTATCTCCTGTGTGTCTTTAAGATTAGTAGCTTTCTCATGCAGTGATCACTTCCAACCTGTGTTAATAAAACACACAGCAACCTAAGGTCTCTTTTCCTGATGCAAATAATTCCTGCGGGAACTACTCCTAAAGGATCATCCTCAATCTGAGATTGCTGCTCCATCAGCATCAAAACTTTCTCTGACAATTTAATGATTTTGCTGAAATATGGGTTGAAATTGAAAGGTAATAAATGTTTCAAAAACAACAACAAAGTTTCATTTCCCTTATTGAAACTGAACATTTTGATTTTTCATTTCTTAATATTAAAACCATAGGTTTTTCTTACACATTATAAATTAGAGACTCATAGGATCACAGGATAATGCAAGTTGGAAGGGACCTCAGGACGTGTCTAGTAAAACCTTTTGCTCCAACCAGTGTCTTCAAGACATCTGACTGGGCTTTCCAGGGCTTCTTATATTCAAGGCCTAAAAGCCTCCAGGGATAGAGACTGCACAACCTCCAGTTTCTCCAGTCTGAACCTGTGTTGCTTCTATTGCTACTCATTGTCTCTTGTCCCTCAATGCACTGCTGTGAAGAGCTCAGCCACAGCTACAGCTCCTCAACAACTTCCCCTTCATCTCAGTGGGTTCCTATCGGGTCCCCCCAAAACTGTCTCTGCTCCAGGCTGAACAAGTCCCTCTTCCCCAGCCTCTCCTCACAGAACAAGTGCTCCAGCCCCCACCATCTTGGTGGCCTCCACTGAACCCTCTCCAGCTTACCAGTGTCTTCCGTACAGTGCAGAGCCCCAGACTGGGCGCTGTGTTTATGATGTAACAAGTGGTGACTAGAGGAGGATACTCACTTCCCTGGACCTCCTGGCTCTGCCCTTTTCATACACCCCAGGGTGCTGTTAACCTTTTTGCTTCCAGGGCACCCTATCGCCCCATGCTCAGCTCTGGTGCCCAGCAGGACCCCCAAGGACTTTCCCGAAGAGATGCTTCCCAGGCAAGCAGCGTCCAGCCTGTGTTATTGCAGGGGCTTGTCCTTCACAGGTGAGGAGCTCTGCATTTGTCCTTATGAATTTTTTTAGGTTCCTACTGGCTCACTCCTCCAGTGTGTCTTGGATGCCTTTAAAATGGCAGTGGAGCCCTAGAGTCCATCTACTAGTCCACCCTGAGTGGTGCCATCTGCAAACATCTTCTTTTGGTCCCTGACAAAGATATTAAATGGGACAGTCCCAGGACACAGGTCTGAGGCACCACACTTGTTATCAGACTCCAGGTAAAGAATATCTCATTAATCACCACCCTCTGATCATGATTATGCAAAGATTTTTTTACCCATCTGGTTTTCCACCCATTCAGACTGGAAAAGCACAATTTGGAAACAATAATATTGTGGGATACAGTGTCAAAACATCTTCTTCTCTTTCATTTTCTCAGAAATCATAGTATATGTTTCTCAAGACAAAAATGGGAGATATTTTGTCTTTGTCAAAGAACATTATTTTGAATGGTTCAAAATGTTTCTGTCTTTAAAATTCATGGGAAACTCTGACAATTTTTGGACACTAAATGAGAACCAAACCAATTTGCCTCTGGAATAAAAATTCTGTGTTACAGCCAGACATATTTAATACTACATGGGGAAGTTGTATCTGCTGGTCTGTGGGCCAGTTCTTACTGTTCAGGCAAGGCATCCTGAGAAATCTTTATTGCCTTCTAATAATGCCTCATCAACACAGTCCAAACTGTAACACTATTACTTGTGCTGGTGTTTTACTCATAGCAATGAATGTCTTCGTTCATTTTATTGTTCTAACTTTTCTTTTCTTTCTGAATTGCTGCCATTCTCAGTAAGATTTGGCATATCCAGGCTCTGACCGCTAGTTTCCTTTGCATTATAGATGAGGCAATAAATGGCAGGACTATAAAGTATTTAGGATGTTACTCCCTATGCCTTTCCATGTAATTTATTTACCATTTTACAGTGGGGTGGCAGATGCTCATGCACTCATGCTGTGTGCCTTACATGATTGTGTGATAAGGCATAATGGCTATGTAGCAACTCTGCTGAGACCTGGCATCTTCTTTGCAGAACTAATGCCTTTGCTTTGAAAGGTCTAATAGAAGCACACAAGCCCTTACAAGGAACATAGCTGACACTGGTGCTCTAAGAAGAGTACTAGCCCTTAGCTGGATGGACAGTGGTTTATGACAGGAAGCATTGATTATTAACATTACTAAAACTTTTTGTCAAGCACTTTAAGGTTTTTAAAGATATATAAAATCCTAGAGACTTCGGGGTAAGTTGATATATGTTTTAAGTATCTGTGAACTAGGTAATTGTGCTAGCTATTCAGTATAAGGAGGAAGAACTGAAGTAGTTGTACATAGCTGAAGATGAAGCCAGGTCCACCCATAACCAAATGTGTGAAATTGTAGAACCAAATGCTGGTGGGAAAACCAAAGCAAATATACTTCAAGGTTGTACAGAACCTCAGGGCTGCCCTGAGGCAGCACTGGGCCAAGAACTTCACCGCTGTCCACTTTCACTTAAACCTGGTTTTTGCTTCTTTATTTCACCAGCCACTAAATATTTAGATAATCTTTGGGCATAAGTACAGCAGGCAATGGAGCAGAGCTCATAGAAAACTGGTTGCAGAACTAGAAGCAGCAAAGACCTATCAGTGGAGCACTGATGTTATTTAGCCCTGCTGAGGGCCAGAGCTGCATCACAGCTCGATGTTAGCTCAGCTAGATCTCTCTGAGGACACAGGCTTGCCCCTTTACCCTGTCTGCCTTGTACTCTTGTGGAGGAACCCTCCTTCCCATGCGAGTTCAGGGATATGTGGCAATATGCATGATACACCCAGTACACTGCATCCTTTTTAACCAATTTATTAGATTGTAGGAACTGTTGTTTATCACTGGCCACTGTTGGCCTCTTGTTTGTAATTCACAGGTGGCTGAGATGGGTGAACTTTTTATTTCTCTGACTGATCTTAGTTCTGCAAAGGTCAAAGCATAGTCTTTTTGTAAGATCATATCACTTCACCTGCACTGGATAAAAGTAGATTGCAGAATGATTGAAATGCTGGTTTGCCATCAAGCCATTTAGCTTTTGAAGGTACTAGCTGGTTATTTAGTTCCTTTAAGCAAACAAATGGATCCTGTTAGGGAATACAAATATCCCCACCCCTCAGGCATTCTTATCGGGGAAAAAAAAAATATGTTTGACTCTTATTAGAGTTCAAGCTCTTTAATTAGCATGTTAGTCGGACACCAAGAACACTTTAGTTCTGTCCAAGCCTCATGTTCGAACATTTAGTACTGCCTCTCCATGCATTAAGGACAAATTTGACAAAAGCCCTGGTGAGTCCTGCTCATCAGTCCTAGTGGGTCTGCAAAGGGATTTTACTCTTAGAAGTCAGGAATGTAGCTTTGCATGGTAGTGATATGCTCTGCTGATTTCTTGTATTCCTCTGGTAATTTCCTTCCTAACAATGTTTACTTCCTTCTGAAGCTGAAGGCTTTGGGGAATTTTCTGGAACTGTCAAATCTCATTCCTTTGTCAGTAGCATTTCTTACTATAACAGATAAACTTTGCTATCCATGGCTCCAAAACATGTTTATTTCAGTTTTATCTGCTTGGACTACATTTTCTATTTATTAGCCCAGATACTTAATTAATATAAATCCTTTTGTGGCCAGATTAATTGTTAATTTCTTTTTCTCCAGTCCCTGCCAATTCAACACTGTCTGGATAATCTTGCTTTCACTTCCAAGCTACAAATATGTTGAGGGCTGGCAATTCCACACTTAGCAGAATTGAGTAAAGAAAAAGAAAAATCAAAAATATTTTTCTTGCAGGGATCCCAAGTCACTAATTTCTTCACGGGAAATAAAATTTACAAGGATGATTTTTCTTCTTTTTAGATTAAATGGAGTGAAACTGTATTTCTTATATTTTTAAAAACTTTTGCCTGCTGGAAAATAATAAGAAAGTATTTACCAGTTTTTACATGCCTCAAAGACTTCCCATAGTAAAGAGAAAAGAAAAAAAGAAAAAGGAGAAGAAAAAGAAAAGAAAAAAGAGAAAAGGAAAAGAGAAAATGAAAAAGAAAAATTAAAATAGAAGTAGAAAAATAGAAAAAAGAGAGAAAAATTTTATATACATAAATCAGATTTTCCCAGTGTAGGTGCAACCAGAGATTCTACAGAAACATTATACATTTGTTAGACATACGTATCTGGAACAAGTGAGAAGTTATAGACTTTGCATTTGTTACGAGATAAACTTTCACATCAGACATCACAAGGTATTTATGAATAAATGATGAAACTATTTCAGCATACAGAAGAACATGAAACTTGAGAAACTAATTTGGTTTAAATAATCAAACTTAGGAATATGTGCCAGCCTTCAACAAAAAGACCATAGCATTGTTTAATGTGCTAGTAAAGATTTCCATAAACCACAGGCAAAGCAGCTAATGATTTAGTCAACATAGGAGCATCCTGACCTCCAGAAAAGCCTGCAATCTTGTGATTAGCGATCTAAACGTCTTGGAAAATTAAAGTTCATTCCTTTTGAGCCTACAGAGGCACTGAGTTTAGTTCTCCAGCCTCTTGTACAAGTGACACATAGAGATGTTTTTGTGAATGTGACTGGGCTTCAGCCTCCTTTAAAACAAATCAACACACTTTTTAGAGAAAGGGCTTAACCAAATGGCCTGTTTGGGACTGAACTACAGCTAAGCCTAAAGGCTATATACATCAAGTATAAAGGGGTGGAGTTTCAGAGATGACTTTGTCCTCAGCATCCCCTGTTGGAAATATGGGTTAAATAACTTTGGCTCTGCCTTACGGACCACAGGCCCACGACAGCAGGCTGATTTACTTTTTCTGGGAGATAAAGGAGGTAGGTTAGAAACCTTTCCATCAGCATCACAGGAAGACTGTCCAATAGCTAGGCAATGCTTTTATGGTATTTTATACCATCTTCAGAGCTGCTTTGTGCCACATTGGGAGGCAAGAGCATCAGAGCCCAGGCCTGTCCTGATAATAACTATTCATTTAACATTAAGAAGGACCTTACTCATATTTCATGGTGTTATTGTAAAGTGTATTTGCTGGAATAACTGGCAGTAATCCAGGTGTTCACAAAGGTAACCAAGACCAAAAGTGACTGTCATCTATCATTCTTTATAATCCTAGGTTGTTCTTACTTTTTTTTTTGAGGATGTAGGCCTGACTAAGAGATTTAATTAATTTGATCAAGTGTTTCTTTTTTTTGTAGAAGTTAGCAGTTGTGCTCGAGTTGTTTCCTGGTTTGAATATTCATTTTGCCTAAATTTTAGTATCTAACCTAGGGGTCCAAACTAGGAGACTGCCTCCTATGAGCATCCTTTATCATTAATGGGAAAAAAGTAGATGGCTCATCCTGGATTAATTCTATGTAACTAGGGCAGCCTAATTGCTGCATTGTCCATCTTTTAAACAGAAAGAGCAAGAGCCAGGCTGTGACTTCAGCAGGCTCTCTCCCTCTGGAGGTGTCAACCTCCTTCTATTGAAGTACAAAAGCAGCCGGAGGGGACTAGCCTCTGAAGACAGGCACATCAATTTGATTTTCCTTAAGTTAGTCTGTGTGATTAAATCTATTAATGTGTGAGTTTTATTTTTATTTGGACTTTTTCCACAAATTTATTTTATTTATTCTGAAGTGGTTCACTGTGAAAACTTTTTGATTATTGTGTTGTTTTTAATACTCTGCTTTCCTAAAGCCTGCCCACCAAGGAACCCACGCATTTACCTATACCAATAACATAGCTAGAGGTTCAAATAGTGTCTCTGACTGAGATGTCCTGGGAGTGACATCCTGAACGTTAATCCTGGGCACAAGCACAGAGTTAAATGAGGAGGACTATGACTTTTCTGTCAATGTTAGAAATTGCTGTTCCTCACATAAACTGCCTTTGTCACAGAGAATTTCTGAAGTGCCATTGGAATGCACTTACAATTGGATGCAATTAGCTCAGAAGTCAGATACTTAACAAATGTTTTCCTCAGGAAGATATTCTGAGACTTATCTGTTTACAATGAGAAACTAGACCCTAATTCTCTCCATCTTTACACCCATACTCACATATATCTAGGTTAATACTCTAGTCCTTTTCATATCCATTCAATGACATTTTAACAGTTCAGGCTGTTGATGTTGTGGTCTTTATAGTCGCATTAAAATCCTTAAACTCAACAGCCAGCCTTGGTAGGCTGGAATTCCCTAACAGCCTGAGTTTTGGGACAAAGCCTTCATTTCTGCTGGCAGCTGATACAAGTCAGACAAATTCTTCACTGTCATGTGAAGAATTATGGTGCACGGAAATGTATTCAGGATGGATGTGAGGAGCTGTGCGGTTGTGTGGTTGCTGCCCTCATTGGATTCCCAGCAGTGGTTTCCATACTAAGTCATGCTCCTGTGTAGCCGCCATCCTTCAGTCTGCTGCATCCACCCACTAAATTTATCCCAGCTCTGTTTCCTTTTCAGGGACAAACAGAGAATGAATGTTAAGTGGATTTTGTAAATGATGTCATCTTCCTTTACAGCTGTGGGAGCATTTCTGCTAGACAATTCAGTTCAGGTATGTTGCCTTTAAGATCAATTAATGCCCTTATGTTTGGGGCATAGAGGTGATCATCACTTAAAGAGCTGTCCAGAAAGGGAGATGATTTTACTGCTTTGGAAAAATTTTCAGTATGCAACATTTTTTCTCTCAATTCTATCTATCTATCTATGTCTATCTCTATCCCTATTTCTACCTGCCTCTGCCTCTGCCTCTATGTCTTTGTCTCTTTATGTCTCTCAAGAAAATATATAGAAATTCATATATATTTTCCAGCTGGTAATTAAAACAAGATTCTAGTTCAGGTGTTGCCATGCCACCAACAAATTTAACTATTTTTTAAATTACCTCATATACTTTTTTTTTAATGGGCTATGCATTATTGTGGCATTTTGCTAATTTGCAAATTTTTTCATTTTCAAAATCATTAAATGAGACTTTTGAACTGGCAAAATTTAACAAGACCAAATATTTCTCTCAGAAAAATATTGCATTCAATGAAATGGCATTTTTTCAACCAGAAAGCCTTTTCTTCAAAATACCACCAGTAGTTCTAGAGGTTTTTCAAGAAAATGTTGTAGTAGGCCCTGATAGGGTGGCAATTGTGCACCCCAATAAATCTTCCAGAATTTCTGCATGACTACAAATGTGACAAGATTACCAATTCCTAATGCACTACTCCTAGAGGAGCCGAGATTGTAACCCAGCTACTGGCATTGGAGATGACACTTTTTAATCTAGTTCTTCTTTCTTGTATAAATAATAAGCTGGGTTTTTTTTTTGTTGTTGTTATGTTTGTTTATTGAGACAAGAGGCTGCTGCATCTGTCTTGTCTGCAAAGGGAAGAAAGCTGTTTCTTCATATACATGCTGTAAACATATTGTAGATATTTTTTATAGGTGAAGAATATCGTGTGCCCACTTTCCCATTGCTGTAATTGCTTTATAAACATGATAATAAATAATAATTTTAGATCAAATGAGGAAAATACCTCTCTTTCTTGTACTTTCTGGTACAAATTGGAAACAAAGAAGAAAAATTCATGTAACCTTACAAGTCATAATGAAGAATGGCCTTGTATTATATCCTCATCACTGGTATCTTCACTTAAGTTTAGTTTACAGCTTTCATAATGATTCACCTTACCCATATCTTCCTTCCTTTCCTTCTTCCCTCCTTCTTTTCTTCTTTTTCTTCTCTTGGAAATCGCAGTTCTATATTACACTCTTGGGTCTTTCAGGCTCTTCCTAAGGCTTATTATTTCAGACCTTCATCTTTCCTTCCTTTATCTTTTACCTCTCTTAATACTCAAGCAAAGTTTCTACTTGTTTGATAATATATTATACATAGCATAAAGACACTGTATCGAAGTGCCACAGAGATCAAGTTTCCTGTTGGAGAGGACAATATTTCTAAAATGGGATTCATAACTACTTGCAAACATATATTGCATGGTGGAAGAAATGTTAAGGGGCACAGCCAGAGGGAAAGCAGTGTGTGGTGTTTCAGAAGAAGAGCTCTCCAGTGTACACTGCACTCATGCTCTACATGCAAGTTTTTGGAAAAGGTAATAAAAGTGGTTAAATCCATTGTGTTTGGAGGTTTGGACTCTGAATATTCTCTGCACAGAAGGGGAAAAGGAAACACACTGAGTTATTTTTTATAGGAAGTGAATCAAGTTGAGAGCTGTGTGGTTCAAAGGCAATTTGAGTCACTCATAAGGGGTGTCCTCTGTAGTGACTGAGGGATAGTGAAGAATGAATCTCTTAATGCATGGTCATGGGGAGCAAAGTAGACACAGGATAAAAATTTTAATGGTATCCAACAGATTAAAGAATCTACGTTTAATAATAAAAAAAAAATCTTAGGTTTCTAAGTATAGAGGTACACAGAGTAAAAGGGATGTAGAATAGTAAGTTACTTCTGGGCATTTGGACACTTTTTGATGTTAAAAATATACTTTATTCAGGGTAAAGACCAGGGGAGTAGCTTTTATCTACCTTCTCCCATTGTGAATCTTAGGTCAATGGAGTTACACTGTTATAAATGTGGTAAAATCAAGAGCAGCTCTCTCCCCTGCATTTTCACCTGATGCATATTTATTAAAATCCAGATTTTCTTATTTGGTTTAAGTTTTAGAAGCAAAGTGGTTTATGAAAGCTGAATCTGGTCTCATGCACATTCTCACTTCTCTAAGTCCTCACATCTTTATAGTGTACCTGGCATTCTTTAACCCAAGAGATTACAGAAAATCCTACAAGTCAACCTCTCTACCATTAGAAACACAAAATCATGATGTTAGGATGGATTCAATCAGAAGTTGTCACTGCACAACATTTTTAGAAAAACAAAAAATTCTGTGCTGCAAATAGCATTCATATTCCGAAATAAATTATTAATAAGAGAGGCTTCCCTTTACTATTACCAGTGGAGCTTAACCCTGTAGTTTGTAGGTATTGTTTTAAAAGGGAAGTAAGAGCTGTAAACATCATCATATTGTTAAAGTGCACACTCTCGAATAAGGAGTCCGAAGACCCTCAAACCTAAACCAGCAGTACTGAAATGTATTCAGCTCTGGGAATTCCAATACATTGTCAAGTTACTACAGCTTAGCAATTTATCATATACCAGGTTGCAGCTACCTGTCCATATATGCGCTATGACAAGAGCATAGTAATGCAGATTACCTTCACCCTTTTTTATTGTTAGCTTACCTAACTAGAATGACCTCTCATTTGCCATGGACTGAGAGTGTGCACAGAGAGTTAGAGATGCTCAGTAATGTGACAAGTTGTGGTGGATTTAATTATAAATTTGAGCTTTAGAAAATAAGGTACTAAACTACAAACTACCCATATCAACTGTGAAGTATTTTCCTATCCACGAAGATGTATTTGTAAAGAAACTACTCCTGACCTTCAAATTGTATTTGGTTTCTTAGTACAACATTATTTTAATTGGGACATAGCACCAAAATATCAGAGGAAACTTTATACCTGAATTCCACATGTGATTTGCACATCTGTTTAAAAATTGGCTAGTAAACCTCCCTATGCAACAGTCCCGCATTTTCTGTGGGATGATCAGCAAAGTTCTGCAATTGCCTTTTCCCAACAATAATGGAGGATAGTAAGGATGCTATTAGAAGAGTCCCTGAAGTCATAAATAGCAAAAAACAAGAAGCTTGGAAAGATGGCAACATAAGCAATTGAAAACAGTATGTGGTGTAAACAGCCCACAAATGTCAGACTGTGCAACTCTAAGCTGTGCTAAAAAAAACAAAGCTCAAACCAGGAGAAAGCACTCACTCTGTAGATACCATATTTGGAAAGGTTTTCCAACATCAGAAACCAAAAAAATCACACTGAGTTAAGAGAAACAAATGCTATTCTTGCCTGTACTCTGCAAGCACATTCATTTGGGTATGTACATTTTATTGTGGCTGTGCTGACTTCTATGGCAGATGTTAAGCTATGGCAGCCAGGTATGTATTGAACAAAAAAAAGATGGGGGATTATTTCCTTTCAAAGTAACAGCATTAGCATTCAGGAAGCAGTAGTCTTTGGGGTTGGTAATACAAAGTCCAAGGGCACAGTCAAGCATAACATAACTCTAGATGCCACAAATAATAATTCAATAAAGGCTGTATCTGGCCATAGGAGATGTTTTTACCTCTCTGTCTCTCTGTTCACCAGCTAATGCTGAGACAGCAGTATTGATGTTGTGGTTTAGCTGCAGCCAGCAACCAAGCACCACACAGCTGCTCACTCACCCTCACCCCCCCTCAATGGGATGGGGGTCCCCGGTGGGATGGGGGAGAGAATCTGAAGAGCAAAAGTAAGAAAACTCATGGGTTGGGATAAGAACAGTTTAAGAATTGAAATATTATAATAATTATTATAAAAATTTTAATGAAAATGAAAACAACAAAGGTGAGAGAGAAACAAAAACCCAGGAAAAAAAACAAGAGATGCAACCTCTCACCACCCACTGACCGATGCCCATCCCATCCCTGAGCAGCGATTGCTACAAGCCAGACAACTCCCCCCCAGTTTATATACTGAGCATGACTCCATATGGTCTGGAATACCCCTTGGGCCAGTTGGGGTCAGCTGTCCTGTCTGTGCCCCCTCCCAGCTTCTCGTGCACCTCGCAGAGCAGGGGAAGCTGAAAAGTCCTTGACTGGTGTAAGCCCTGCTCAGAAACAACTAAATCATCAGTGAGTTATCAACACTATACTCATCCTAATTCCAAAACACAGCACTATGCCAGCTACTTGGAAGAAAATTAACTCTATCCCAGATGAAACCAGGACAGTAGATCATATACTACAAAAACTGCAAAGATATTTTCTGATTAAATATTTTTTCATTGGAAAATATTAATTGGTTGAGTCTAAAATATTTCACTGAAAACCTCCTGAGCTTTAAATGAACAAACCTTCACTGAAAGTACAGTGAAGCCCCACATAACTCTCTCCAGATTCCTGGCATGTTAGTCCTAGTGTAGCAGCTCTGGGGCACCTAATGTGTTACTGCCTGCATTCTCAACGTTGCTGGCTCTACCTGATATATTTGGGGAACAAACCCAATTCTGTCAACAAACCGAGTTGCTGCCATGGATCCTGGACACATCTGACTCCCAGTTTTCAGTCAGCCTGATTGCAGGCTTTCCCTCAAAGTGCGGACAAGACTACCTGTGTGGCCTATGTCATGCACATTGCCTGGCAGTGCAGGCTTGAAAGGATGATTTTCAGTACAGGCAGCTATTGCAGAAGAAAGTGCCAGAAGCCACAGGATTTCAGCTCTACCTACATATCATCAGAAGAGATGTGAAGCTCTGGAAAGACCAATGAAGCAAGAGTAATTTGAGACAAATGATCCCCAAGGATTCAGTACTTAGGACTAAGGCATTCAACTTTGGAGATATGACTGCATCCCATGTAACAGTTCCATGAGATAGAGGGCTGGTTCTATGGAGAATGATGCAGTTATTCCCCTCACACTCACAGTCTTTAACACCACATTTAGTTGATAACCTCTAACTATATTCTGCAGCAGAAAAGAAAATATCTGAATTCCCTAGAAAAGAAAAATAAAGCCAGTGGTTTTCCAGTCAGCTGCACTTGTCACAAGTTTTCTGTAGAGTAATAAGTATTCTTACATCTCAGACTCCATCAAGCACTCCTAGAAATATATTTCATGGAGGTAAAATTCTCCTGGCAAACTTAAGTTACAGGCACAGCTCTGTCTTTGCCTGGCTTTGTCTACACATGAGTTTTGTGCTGAGGTTGATCGGTTTAGAAATAGATCACGTTAAATAAATTCAATCCTATTAAACTGAATCAAAAGGATTTTTATTTTCCAAAAGAAATCTACTCCCTACCCTTATCATTTTAATATCACCAACTTCAGCTATATAAAATAATGAGGTAGACATAGCATCAACTTACTTTCTAGGGTCCACCTATAGCTGATGGGAAGAGACAGACATTACCAGTTATGTGTTTGTTAGGAACTGTTTTTTTGTAGGATGAATCCATTCTGGTAGCCTTCACCCTTGTATTATGAATGGCTTTGACTAGGTTAGATGATGTGTAGACTAATCAATTGTTCTTTTAGACATCTTAGTCCTATCCTTAAGATCAGTCTTGTTCTCTTTGGTTTAAAATTTAAACTCTCATGGAATATTCATGAGTTCATCGGACATTCAAGAAGCAAAGCAGTGTGAAGTACTAAGCAGCAGGCCATGTCAATGAACCTGCTCCCGCTAAGCTCTCTCTAAGCCTTGCTGTGCGGTCTGCTAAGGAGCTTCCTCAGTGTGTTGTCTTTGCATTATTACTCTACCCAAGGCTGAGAACAATTCTTGGAGAATTTTCTGCTAAACACACAGGTGGAAAGACAATTGTCATGCTGTACAAGTTTGCTTTTCCAAGATATTTCATTAATTTTTCTGTTGTTGCCTGCACTATCACCTCTCTGCTGCTTGTATCAATTATGTCAATTCATAAGCAAAGCTCTGTGCAGTTCCAAGCAGGACAAGTTTTCTTATGAGAGATTTAGAGGAGGGTTTCTCTGGTAGACTGCAGTCCCCTGTTGACATCAGTGAGATTTAAAGTAAGATAGAGATATAGCAACTGAATTATGAATATTAATAAATTTGTTCAATAGCTTCCCTTTCATATTGAGTTATTACATTATATTTACTTCTTTGCTTGGAATTCTGTTGGAGCAGGATTATCCTGCAAGGGGGTATATTATTCAGCAAATTTTGTGGCCTAGGAATCTTTGAACCTCAGGAAGAGCTAAAGAGTGTATGATAAGGGCCCCTTTTGCCTTCATTTTTGGTGTTGTAAAAAAAAAAATAAATATAATGCATAATAGAATGAAGGTCTTGGTTTTCTTTAAAGGTTCATTATAGAGGGTACACTATACATCACAGCATCAATAATGGCCAGTTCCTCGGGACTAAGCATTGCACACAGTCTAAGACAGTTATGCATGATAAAATGAAATACTTCTTATGGCTATTTATACAACATCTCCTTCATGTAATGGAAAGGGGACATCAAAATGTTTGAAAGATTTCCAAAAGAAGACTTTTTTTTTTTTTTTCTGGAATTAGATGAAGTATCAGGAAACCACTCAATCAATAATTCAATTTGCCATTTCTCAGAATTAATGCTTTTCTTAATGTCTTTTTCCCCCTTGCACTGATAGTCCAGATAGTGCTACAAGACTGCAGAGCAAAAGAAATATTTTGTTTTGATGTTTTAAATGATAATGATGAAAATAATTCAGACTGACTGAAGGCAGGGGCCATAATGCAAACTAGGGCTGTCTATGGCTACTGTGATTACTCTTTTATACTCTTTCTTTGGTGTCAGTGGAGGAAGGGAGAGTACACCAGCAGTTAAATTTCCTCAGAGTACAGGGGTTTAGTGATCTTTTCCCAAGGCAGAAATGGGGGATAGAACAGAATTGTTGATTCTGCATGAGGTTCTTGAGAATTCTTACAACTAAAGGTTAACCTATGTGCAAGGAAGGTTATCATCATGAGCTCAATTTTTGTAAGACAGGGTGGGAACTGGGTGCTTTGCTACATTAGAGCACTTCAGAGAAAATCTGTATATCGGGCAGCATCAGTCCTGGGTTGCTTAGGATCAACTATTGGGTCCCCCATAAGGATAAACACAGTGGTAACATGATTTGTATTACACATCTAGAGATGATGGTGAGCTCTGGGTAACAACTGCCATGTAAGCACACATTAAGGGGGTGGTTTGGTTGGTTGGTTGTGGTTTTTTTAGAATCCTTCAAAAAGAGAGTAAAACACCATCTACTTAATGCATCTAGACCAGTGTTACCAAGACTAACAAAAGAATACGGAACAAAGAAATAATCTCTAGGTTCCCTAACAAGGGCGTACCATCTGGGAAAGTTCAGTGGAAGAGACAGAAGGGAAAAAATCAAGAGAGATTTTTTAACTTACCTTTACAATGTTAGTCACTCTTTAAAAAAAAAAATAGATTAATAGAAACCTACTTCTGTGGAGGCTCCTTGTGCCCTATCCACAGAGCTAGACACATTTTTTTATCAACGGCAATTTGGTCCCATAAATGAATTTTAGAGGGATATAAATTAGTACATTTATGAAAAAAAAAGGACTTGAAATTTTGTAAAAATACTTTATTCTAATATTTTGCTTTGGAAATAAGTGCCCAAACATGTCATTTTGACAGCTGTAATACAATATTTTTTGTTTGTTTTGAAATGTCATTTTTCATTTTTTAAACTGAAAGTTTTTCAGTATTTCAGAGGCAAATGAATCAACTGTTTCAGACTGATCCAGCAGCAGTTTATTTTTGTTTATTTTATTTCAAAATGATGTGAATAAACTACATTTCCCCACTCAAAACAATATATACACTGGATTTCATTTGGGGCCAAGTAAAATTTTTTTTGGTGATATTTCAGCTAACAGAGTTCTCAGATATGTCCGCCCTTGGCTCAGGTTCCCCTCATTTTTCAAGGTCCCAGAGCTGCAAAAAATGTAGGTAAATTCCAGTGAAACACAGCCATCAGCTCAGCAGAAGTTAGCTGAACTCAGGTTGGTTTGAATTAAATACTTTTGGCAGGCAAAACTATCATTTCCCCACCTTTGGGACTACTCTTTGAAACCAGTTGTTACAAGAGAGGGCTGCTTGTAAATTGTTCTCACTTACAGCAAGGGAGAAGACTAGCGTGATTTTTATTTTTTTCTATTAAGGGAATTGAAGTGTTGCTTAAAGTCACTCTTGCACCCTTTTTCTCTGCCCTTTTTTAAAGGTATGATGGAGGAACTTGGCCAAACAACATTTCATGGCTGAAAAATCACCATCACAGGAATCATTAGTTAATTAAGCGTAGTGAGCTCTCTGACCCTGGCAGAAAATGTGGCTATTTTTCATTAAAAATGAAAAGTGGTCAATGTTTTTTGCAAGCTGTAACATGGAGCCACTCCAAAAATGTAATTAAGCCTCAGTGGTACTTTTGTCAAATTTTCCCATTTATGGAACTTGTTTTATGGATCTGTAAGAGGAGAAGAAAGGAAAAAGGAGTCCATCTCACCTGAATTAATGGACTTCTAGCCTTTTCAAACCCTAACATATTTCCCCATTGTGAACCAATCCTGCTTAAGTAATGTGAGCACTACAGAAATACAAACATACAATAGTGTAGATGCTTATGAGCTAAAATTTCATTAGGTGCTAGACTTAACATATATTGTATTAGCTAGCTGCCTGATAAATGTGTTCTGTTAAGTGTAAGAAATTATACAAAACAACTTAATTTTTCAATTGCTTATTTGTCATCTTGTGCTGGTCAGTTTTACTGCTGATACTCTCTATCTTAATTTTAGTTTTCTCACATCTGAGCCAGAAAAGGAGACATTAAAAGTAAAAGGAAATGGACTATAGAAACTATGACTTAAACAGGAGTACCCACATCTGCTAAATATGAGGCACCAGGGAGTCTTGCAGTTAAGATAAGACTGGGTCTCAAGAGATTTTGGCTTAGTTTCATTTTGCACCACAGGCCCTTTTTCCATATGCCTTGATTTCCCACTGCAACCCTTCTGCCAGCTCTTGATTGGCAGCAAGAAGCTGAATCAAATTTGAGGAGATTACTACAAAAACTCTCGGGAGATTTATACTAAACTTCCTGGTGTTCTGGGTACTATTTTTTCAGAGTCACAAACGTGAATAAATAGCTTAAAAAGCAATATTTTAATTCAGGAAGTAAAGAAAACTCTTACAACACAGGTGAACTTGATAATGATAGGCTATTCTTGAAGCATAATATGCTATTTTAAAGTGCCTTCTCTAAAGAAAATCTTACGCCTTATTCAACACCTAATGCCACTTTTTGCCTTGCTATTTCCACAAGCCATGACTTGCACCACACTGGTACTTCACAAGCTGATGAAGGTAACTTTAGTAGCTTTATTTGCAGTTTTCAGTTCTTAGCAGAGCTGGTGCAGTGGTGTGAACTAACTGCAGCCTCTTTTAACTCACAAAAAATCTTAAGCAGTTTCTTCTGTCTCTTATAAAGGTTGCATATGGTCCCCTGCTTTCTTACTCTATTTTCCAGCCTTCAGCCTTTGTGCTTCAGTTCTGGAAGTAAAAGCCATAAGCTGTGTGAGGACTCACCGCAGGCACATTCAGAGCTGCCTGGTTCAGTTCTGTTACTAAAAGGTAAAACCTTTGTTGCAAAGCAACTTCTTTTTACACGCAAGTGCCTCTCAGTTGTTACACCTCCCCATGTACAAAGCAAACATGTTTTACTTTGGTGATCAGTTCTTTTTATCTCTCCTTCATTCTACCAGATGTCAACAGAATGACTTTCTTTTCCTGGACATCCCTCCCTCTAGATTTTCTGGTGAAGGCTTGTGTGGGTTTTACTTTCTCTTTAGGCTTCAACATCAGCAGGGTACGTGCTCTTCTGCCTTAATGTTCACTCAGGTGGTTGATCTGACCAGTTTTACCCTGGATCCCTTAGTTGCCAGTAAAACAGCTCAATTTTCAACAAAGGTGTTTATTTTTGCTTGTTCTTAATGAAGGAAAGCACAGTGGTTTGAGTTTTTACATACACGAAGGGGAGGAGGAGAATCAGTGGTGAGATGAGGCTGCTCCTGAAGGGGATTCATCCTTCAGATAGCTTGCCATTCCTGAACTGTAGTATTGCAATTCACATTTCTCCTTGACTACAGTCAGATTAGAACAAAATCAGGTCTCCTCAGCTCTGGGCCTTCTGCAAGACAAGCCATTGGTGATCAAGCTTTAGTCTTTTCACCGTAACATATGTTTAAGGCGTTTTGTTGCTTTTCTAGAAAATAATTTTTTGAAAGATAGCAATGAATTCTTCCCCAGTCTCTTGTTCAGATAGATTTTGATAACCATTTTCAATATCCTGGATTTTGAAATCTTAGAAAATGCAGGAACTGCATTTTTGTTGCCAAAAGTGTCAGGACTCGCCTGGCTCCAGCAGTCAACTGGGAGAGCAGCAAAAGGTCCTGGTAACTACAGTGGTGCAGGATGCAATATAGCACAGTTTTGGGAGGACTAGCAATACTAATGTCCTGTGGGAATGAGGGCTGGGACAAGAGGACTTTGGAATCAAATGCTAAACCCCTTGGGAGGGAGGAGGTTTAAAATATTGAGTGAGAATTAAGTTGATGTAAGTAAACAGAGGCAGCTTTTGAGTGGAAATTTGGGGACTTTTAAACAAATTAGGAGGCATAAGAAGAAGGGAGGGCACAGCTGAGAGGAACTTTGTTATGAGGTCAGGAGAAGTACTGTTTTTTAATGAAAAGCAGGGAGCTCTGGGCCAATGGGCTTTGGGGCAATTTAAGGAGTTTATGGGAGCGGGATGGTAAGAAACAACCATATATCACCCCTTTGCTTGAGGTCTTTCCACCATGCAGGACACTGGTCTGAGAAGATACCTCAAGTTGTCTCATATGTCTCCTAAAGAGGGGCTGCGCACCTTCATGTCTTCCTCATCTTCCCTCTAACTCGGAAAAATTATTGCACCCTCAGGACTTGATTTCTCTACACCTTAATTCCACTTCTTTGAATTCTCTGGGGGTTTTTTTTGCCATTAGCATGGCAAGCTTTCTGGAATGCTATGGGAATGCTATGCTTTGCTTGAGGTCTTTCCACCATGCAGGACACTGGTCTGAGAAGATACCTCAAGTTGTCTCATATGTCTCCTAAAGAGGGGCTGCGCACCTTCATGTCTTCCTCATCTTCCCTCTAACTCGGAAAAATTATTGCACCCTCAGGACTTGATTTCTCTACACCTTAATTCCACTTCTTTGAATTCTCTGGGGGTTTTTTTTGCCATTAGCATGGCAAGCTTTCTGGGCAGAGCATGATCCTTGTCATGAGATGTACAGAACCTAACATAACATTTTCATACTAACCAAGACTTCCATTGTTGTATTCCTTTTTGTTGCCGAACCATTTTAATGTTAGTTTGACCTCTGTGTGTGTTATTTTATTCTACTTCCTCTTCCTGAAATTCATCCTATTTCCAGACACATTCTGACTTCAGCCCTTACCCCTTTTATTTGTCTTATTCTCACTTTTTTTCAGCCTTATATGTTAAATATTTATTCATTTCCCCCTTCATAATTACCTATCACTACTTTTCTGCTTCCTGAATGTAAAATTAACCTGCATAGCTAATATGTGGCAGTGGTAAAGTCTAGAGCTGTGACTTGACACCCAGTAGCAGAATGGACAAATGACAAGTCATCATTCTCAACTTTCTTTTTCTCTAATTGGTACATCTCAGAAGAACCACATAAAAAGACTTTGCATTTATTTGTAGCAGCTGATAGCTGGAAATAGTGGAGGCCAGAAAAAAAAAAAATTCCTCTAAAACTTCGGAGTTTTGGAAGTTTTTTACGCTTTTTTTTTTGTGGAAAGAAAATGAGAGGGTTTGGGTTTGTGGATTTGTGTTGTTTGTGGTGTTTTTTTCTCTTTAAAAACAGAAATAAATTTAGAGTATTCTGTCTCCTAGCTAACAGATATTGGCAGTGGTTGGGATTCCTATGGACCTTAAAATGTCCATATTCAAGTTCTTGTTGGTCCCTAATCTCTGGATACATTCAAAACACAAAAATAGAAAAATAGTTTAATTTTTTTTTTTACTAGTAAGAAACTGGCTTTTCACACAGCAGGACTGAGAACCACACAGCACATTAAATCTCCACATTCAAATCCTACACCCAAGTCAAAGGAGCAAGGATTTAAATCTCATCCTCCTACATACTAAGAGAAATCCTCAACTACTGAGATAATTCTACTTTGGGAAAAAATACCTTTTGTTATTCTCCACAAAATAAATTTGGAAGTGAAGTTACTTGTTCAACACAAGTTTATTCTAACCAAAGTGCTTTTATATTGTGTTATCTCTCCAAGAAACATTAATAAATCTTGAAGTATTATAAAACAAAGGAAAGGCTTGCTGATTTTCATCAGCTCTCAGACAGTTGCAGTGCATATCTGCAAACTAACAGCTGCTTGACTATGTGGAAATAAAACATCACTGCCGTACTGATTCAGGTTCCACTCCTGGGAAGACAAATACTCTACTCACAAGACTTTTTCTCATCATTTCTTGCATTTCTCTTCACCATACATACATTTACACACCTAAACTGAAGCATGCAGAGCCTGAAGGTATATCATTATTTAAATGTTTGGTCTTTTTTCTGTACCATTAGGTAAATTATTTTCAAAAAAGCTGACACACGTGTTGGCAGCTGCCACTTTTGTGATGCTTAACACAGAATAACTTTTTTAGAAGGAAATAATTTTTCCCTACTTCAAGGAAGATTTCTGCCTAAAAATATATAAATGTTTGACATGATATAAATAATAAGTACTTGATTCTCATCTAAGGTAGGCTGATTTATGTTATCCTGGTAATTTTCAGGAGCTTTAAACTGCATATGTATGAATAGGAGTGATATAATTTATTTCATACCCATTTTCATTAGTAGATGGCATAATGTGACATTAATGCAAAATAAGAAAAAGGTCTTGATACACCAACAGTAACAACATGGGAAAGTATCAGATTCTAATGTATAAATCTGTCACTCTTAGCACTTTAAAAAATCTCAACAACATAGCAGTTTATTTTAATTGGAAGTTACTTTCTAGTACTTCAAAAAAATAAAAATGTTATGATCCATAAAGATCAAATAAAAATTATGTATAACAAGGTCTATAACTATTTTCTTCTGGTTTCAAGGTATAAACAGAATTTGATCTTTCTTCCCTGCAGAAAACAAATAATTTTATACTCAAGAGAGCAGTAAAAGCTAAGAAATCAAATCCTTAGAAACAGAGTTATACAAATCATGGAATATTTTTCATTAAAAAATATTATTTCATCCAAATCAGAATATTGTATATGTCAGAAACTTAACCATATCAGAACAGAACTCTGAAACTTTTTGATTGGAAATCTATTTATTGTGTATAAGCTAGAGTTTCTTGGAGAGATAACACAATATAAAAGCACTTTGGTTAGAATAAACTTGTGTTGAACACAAAGTGCTTTTATATTGTGTTATCTCTCCAAGAAACATTAATAAATCTTGAAGTATTATAAAACAAAGGAAAGGCTTGCTGATTTTCATCAGCTCTCAGACAGTTGCAGTGCATATCTGCAAACTAACAGCTGCTTGACTATGTGGAAATAAAACATCACTGCCGTACTGATTCAGGTTCCACTCCTGGGAAGACAAATACTCTACTCACAAGACTTTTTCTCATCATTTCTTGCATTTCTCTTCACCATACATACATTTACACACCTAAACTGAAGCATGCAGAGCCTGAAGGTATATCATTATTTAAATGTTTGGTCTTTTTTCTGTACCATTAGGTAAATTATTTTCAAAAAAGCTGACACACGTGTTGGCAGCTGCCACTTTTGTGATGCTTAACACAGAATAACTTTTTTAGAAGGAAATAATTTTTCCCTACTTCAAGGAAGATTTCTGCCTAAAAATATATAAATGTTTGACATGATATAAATAATAAGTACTTGATTCTCATCTAAGGTAGGCTGATTTATGTTATCCTGGTAATTTTCAGGAGCTTTAAACTGCATATGTATGAATAGGAGTGATATAATTTATTTCATACCCATTTTCATTAGTAGATGGCATAATGTGACATTAATGCAAAATAAGAAAAAGGTCTTGATACACCAACAGTAACAACATGGGAAAGTATCAGATTCTAATGTATAAATCTGTCACTCTTAGCACTTTAAAAAATCTCAACAACATAGCAGTTTATTTTAATTGGAAGTTACTTTCTAGTACTTCAAAAAAATAAAAATGTTATGATCCATAAAGATCAAATAAAAATTATGTATAACAAGGTCTATAACTATTTTCTTCTGGTTTCAAGGTATAAACAGAATTTGATCTTTCTTCCCTGCAGAAAACAAATAATTTTATACTCAAGAGAGCAGTAAAAGCTAAGAAATCAAATCCTTAGAAACAGAGTTATACAAATCATGGAATATTTTTCATTAAAAAATATTATTTCATCCAAATCAGAATATTGTATATGTCAGAAACTTAACCATATCAGAACAGAACTCTGAAACTTTTTGATTGGAAATCTATTTATTGTGTATAAGCTAGAGTTTCTTGGAGAGATAACACAATATAAAAGCACTTTGGTTAGAATAAACTTGTGTTGAACAAGTAACTTCTAAGCATGGGAAAGGGGAATGGTCTCTCTGTTTCATTCTTTATCCTCAGAGTGGACAAACTTGCAGGGATACAGAGAAGCTTTTAAACCCTCCCAAGAGTCCAAAGCCCAATTGCTTTCCAGAAGGTAAATGACTACTGTTATTCTTCCCAAAGAACTGTGTTTGAGAGGGGAGAACAAGGTCACTATTTTGAGTTGGAGGCACATCTGACAGAAAAGCAACAGACTCTCTTTTCCCCTGGTGATTTCTTGGTAAAGGGAAACACTGGTAACATGGTGCAGAAGAAGATAAGGATTTTAGACTTTCCTTAGTTGAAGGAAATAGGAAGTATAAGCTCCTATATCCTATGAAAATATCCAGATCATAATGTTCAGCTTCTCCTTTAGCAACTACTCCAACTGGAAAAATAGGCCAAACCAACCAAAAATCCAGTAGCAACAGCATAATCAAGGATGATCCTGTTATCGTTTTCTTTGTTGAAGCTGAAAAGACATGCTGGGAGCTGTTTGTCTTGCAAAAACGCCAAGTCATTTGACTGGAAGGATATAAAGAATAATTTTGAGGTCTTCACACTCTAGTGAGATAAAATATGTTGTGAAATAAATGGTGTGAACAGTTAAACAAAGTTACCTTGCAATAATGAGTTGTTTCCTAATTATTAGTTTTCCAGTCTTGAGCATCACTTGACTTTTAACAATTTAATCTTCAGAGTATGGGTTTTATTTGTTATTTTTAATTGTCCTTCATAAAAGGAATCTTTACTTTCATAATGCAGACTACCTTTTATATGCACTTATAAGTATACCCTTTAAATAGCAAACATACTTTTAATCAGTATGAATTGTAAATTGTCTGATGAGAGAGAAAAATGTTATATTGGAGAAGCTCTAGGCCAAGACATAGTTTGATTCAAAAATATTTCTTTCTTTTCAGAGAAAATCTAAAGGTTTCTTTGTATAAGCAGTTTCTTTGTATTAATAATTCCTGTTACATATCAGAAAGTCACTGCTCTATAGACACAAGATAAGAACACAAATTCTGTTCCAAAGAGTTTAATATCAAAGTGGTGGCTTAGTAACTAAATTAGATAATAACATCTTATCAAGTTACATATCTTATTCTACATATTCCTTTTTGCTTCACTGAGTGGTATAAACCAGGCCTCGGCCCCACACTCTTACACACCTGCCTGATTTTACTAGCTGATTCAAAGAATCTATTAAAATTCAAGAAGTTAAGCAGCATCTGTGTAAGTATTTGCAGGGTCAAGGCCTTGTAGTTGAAATCTTTACTACATGTGTATGCAGAACTTAGCAATAGGGGGCCTTGAAGTCTCATTTGCATCTTCTTGGCAGAAACCGAAGAGCAATTCTTTTGCAATACTACAAACTCTACCTTGGAAGCCCTTCAAGGAAAAGGAAAAAGGAGAGGTACAAGCCTTCCTGGAAAGAGAACATTTTTACAGATGAGCTACATGAAAACTACTTCAAAAGAGCTTTTCAATGGCAAGTCTTTTACACTGTCATTCAAAATATATCTCTATCTCTTAGCTTGGTAATCATTGGGAAATTTTGGATTCCCTGTGTATAAATTTTCCTTTAATTAACATGGATTAATTTAAGAATTTATATTTTTTCCTTTTTTTTTTTTTTTACTGTTTATTTGTAAGCCTAATTCATTTTGCTAGCAGTGGACAGCATATTTACATTTCATTAGTATTGTTTATAATTGTATTTTACCAAAAACTCACATGCAGGATGGTAGGCTGTACAGAAACTAAATAAACCCATGAAAATCCTTAAAATTCTGCATGGAGGAGAGGCCGACAAGAGGCTGGGGATATATAACAGTTGCAGAGACTTGGCTCTCAAAAAAAGACAATTGGGGAAGCAGCTCAACTGCTGTCATTCAGAAATCTCAGTCAAAACCTTAACATTTCTGTAAAGGTGATACTGTGTGAATTTTCTGTCTTACCATCAATAGATATTTTCCTTTTCTTCTCTGGCCTTTTAAAGTTTAGCTAGGTAGAACTGAGAAAAACAGCATTTTTCTCCTCATAGGAAATCTGACAATTCAACTTCTTGTTTGAATACCAAATCAAGATGAAAATTTGAAGTGTTGACTGTTTCACATAAATTTAGAAATTGACTCAGAAACAGACTGGGTTTGTTTAGATATTTTAGAGCTAAATATATTTTCCCCAAATTCAAAACCTTTCTTTTACTTTACTGAGTCACCATAGGGGCCAGAGCAGCTCCCTGTGGACCAGGGTTCTGACTCCAGACACAGGCATCAGGCACCTCCATGGGGACGGGAATAGGCCAAGGCTGGGTCAGGACATCAGCCCATGGGTTGGTAACTGGAACAGCAGGGCCATCTTCAGCCCTGGGCAAGGCTGCATCATGATGGGGACTTTGTTTTGGTGTGGCCTCCCATGGGCCAGAGTGGGCCTGGCCATGGACTCCCCAGTGTGTTGAGAGCCTCCCACATGGTCACCATGGGCTACAGCAGACATGCTACATCTCACCTAATAAGTTTACCTGGCAACATCCTTGGAGTTAAAAAAAATTATTACCTATCCTCATGGTCTGATAGCACATACCCTTCCATGCATTTGGTCCATTCAATCTGTCACTTTTTCAAACAATTTCCAGGCACACTGTGACAGTAAAAACACCTCAGGGATCTCTCTCAATAAAGAGTTTGCATGCAGCCTACTTTGGAAGTAAGAGCATTTGCTACCATAACCATGTGGACCTGTCCTCAATGTCCAGGAATATTCCTGGCAGTGCTAGGTTAATGGTTGGACTTGATGACCTTAAAGGTCTTTTCCAACCTAAATGATTCTATGATTCTATAATTTATTTAACTGGTGTGGATGTAGCCCTTTAAATTTATGACTGTGTTAAGTCATAACTGGATCAGCAGAATTAGCAAATCTTCATTACATCATGGGAAATGTAATCTCTGTGAAGCCGACTGTCTAGAATATGATGAAGGCACTAGCTATCTACCATAAGGCAAGGCAGCAGTAGAAATAAGAAACACAGCATTTTACTGAATTAATTCAGTATGAACTATTTGCAATCATCATCAATTCAATACGAAATATTTGCAATCATCATTTGCAAAAAATAAGATATTATACTTTGTGTTTATTTTTACCCTATCTTGAATCCAGTTGTGGCTTGGCGTATGAACTGCAGAATTTACTAGTTACCTCTTACACTGGTGTTCAGGTAACTCTACCCTAAGACACATAGATCTTCCATTACAGCTCTTTTATTCTGTTTTATTAACTTATTTGTTTTAATACAGACTCATAGGCTATGTTAAAGGTACTACTTAGAATTCTTTTTAGTAACCACCAAAGCGTAATAGCCCCAACGGACACTGTTAAAGGACATCACTCTTTGCATTTTAATAGTAGTGGTAGTCTACCTTTCAGTAGGATACATTGGGCTATGCTTACATTCCTTAACTTCTCATTTATATGTTAATAACTCTCAAATGCATTTATTTGATCAGCATTCAATATTTTCTAGTGATTCTAGGTAAGGCTAGTTCATGAGATGATAATACCTTTCTGTTATTTTCTTCTGGTCAATCTTATTAATGGTAATATTGTAATTAAACATCTTGGAAAAAAAAAACCCTAGGAACATAAAAATTGAACTTGTTAAGAGATACCTCATTGATCTAGAGGTAAATAATAAGAGTATATCAGAAGAACTGGATTACTGAAATACTAAAAACTGTATGGAGTGCTACAGTACAGAGTGTCAGATTATTTACCTGGGAACTAATAAGACCTTCTGCTTTAAATTGTGGTATGTTAGTTGGAAATTAGAAAAGAAGAAAAATAACTTTAGAATGAATTAGCCATACATTGTATGCAATAAAAAGGTGTGCACACAATACAAGGTCTCAGCTGTGGCACTGCCAGTGGAAATTAAGAAATATTATAACTTTTGTATGAAGCACCACCAAAATGTCATCTGCAAGATAGGTGCAGCTCTCATCCAGATCACTAATCAGAAAATGAGTCTAAGTAGAACAGATAAGGTTATTAGGAGGAGAATATAAATGGGGTGTCTTTCTTATGAGACATAATGCAATTAATTTTGTTGTTTTGATAAACTGAATAAGAAGCATGGTGAGGATATTGTCAGTGTCCATACGAGAAGGTGACTATGTGCCAAGAGGAATAAATGAAACATTAATATTTCTAGGATTTGCCACAGTTTCTCTGCCTTATTGCAGCATTGCTTGAGCACTACCTAGTCTTTGATTAGACAAATCTTCTGTGATGACAATAAGGGAGTAATTTGAGTTGTGTGAATTGTTCTGACACCTTATGCAACTCCTTGTACAACATTTAGATGTGTGAGAGAAAGGTGGGAATGGGAAATGAAGGTGCAAGAACAACCTGTCGAGCAACAAGGTGTGATCATGGAGATCATGTGTCAGGTCTTTTACTAGAGGTAGGTGTACGTGGTTACACGGGAAGATGTATGTAATCATGGTATCTTTGTCACACTTCAGATGCCTCTGTAATAAGCTGTGTGACTTCCCCTGGAAGAAGAAGAAAAAAATTATTACTGATATAACCTAAAAGATGCAGTTCTCAAAAGACCAAATGGGCCTATAAATTTAAGCCAAACATCTAAAGAAAGTATCTAGCCTTTCCAGGAGTGAGATTCCAAACAACCTTCTAGAGATGTATGGAAGAAAAGGTACTTTCATATAGAGATTTATTGGTTTATCAGAGGGATTATATAGTGTGTTTGTCTGCAATAGCAGATGATGGGACTGAGACTTTGGATCCATTCCTTTGTTCTCTTCCATAAAAAACTATTCAGGTTGTTATTCATCCATCTTTCTGTCTATACCAAGGCAATAATGGGTGAGTGTAGTTTTAAAATTAACTTGCTCTTTTGAAACTTTAGACTTTTACATTACTAGGGGCAGACCACATACTGCATCATCTAATTAGTTTAAGACGCTTGATACAAATGTTACCATTTAAGAAAGGAAGGAAGTAGAGTGACAAAGAATCATGAAATGGCTGGGAGGCACCTAGTGCAAAGCTAAAGACAAAAGAACAGCAGTTTCTTTACCGAAAGTGATATTGTTTAAGTTGAGCACATTCCATTATTCAAATAAGATTGCTTAGAGTTAACATGTTCTGGTGGTTTCTGTGGAAACAGGGTCAGAAAGCTATAGGTAGTCAGCATGCAGCCGTTAGCTGAGAAGGAGAGCTCTCACTTGCAGATATCAGGAGCTGCCTGCCTGCTGGGAAACATGTACAAAGAGGCAGCTTCCGAAAGTAGTCCACAGGGTTTCAGACTGGTGTAAAGCATATAAAGGTCAAAAAAAGAGGAGGTAATAGTCTAAAGCTTATGAAAAATTATATATACATTTGGAAAAAGCCTGTATGAAAAAATATAAAATAATATTTAAAAGTATAATAATTTTTCTTTACAAAATATCTACAGTTTTAGTTCGCTATATTACAAAATGGAGATTTCAGATAGTTTGGTATTTTTGTGAGAAATTTAATTGCAGTCGCAGCAGCAATTGCTAATGAAACTACAGATAACCATTCAAGCTGTAAACTGATTAGCTGTGGTATGGTAGAGTACCTGTCACAGGCAGGACAAAGGAAAAGACAACCCATGGTGGATCTGGGTATGGGGATTTGTTTATGAGCCAAAAAGATGAGAGCTTTTATCCTATTTGGCTACCTCATGTACTCACTCCCTCCTCCTCAGTGCTATGTTTACTAGATCTCAACTTCCCTTCCCACAGGTTGGTCACTGCTGGTTTGCAATGGTCACTCAGAAAGTCGTGTCAGTCCACACTCACAGTTATCAGTCCCAGGCACCCCTGGCATCCTGGTCATCCCTCTCCATAAATCTCCCCCATCTCCAGGATCTCCCCACTTCCAGGATCTTTTCTCTAGCCAGGTTATTCACCTTTTTCTTTCCCGGTCCCCCTTCTTCTTTCTAAGACCACTCTTTTGGTAACTCTTCTTTTACACCACTAGCCCATAGTTTCCTCACCTAAAAAGTCTGTGTGCAGAAGCATAACATGTGATCAGCTTCCTAATTGCTGACTCTGTCTCATGTCTCTTTACTAATTGGAGGATTCAGGTCTTGCTATTTTTGTCTAGTGCACGTGTTAGTAAAAGTTACAATCAGCCCATACTATTGCTAGCAAGCAATAGGCTTCTGCTTGAGAGTTCAAAAATTCAGTTTGGGACATTCACCACACGCACAGAGAGACCCCAATTATGTACTGACTTTCACAGTTTAAATTATTTTTTCACCTACAACAGTGTCACATACAACACATAGTGGCACATGCATTAATACATATTCTCTCTAAGAAAGACACATTCAAATAAGACCTGATTTTGAGAAGACTGTCTTCATGCTTTTGATAAAACAAGTTGAGGAGCCAAAAAGAAAAGCACCCAAAAATTCTGCTCAGTTTTTAAGAATTGGAGGGAGAAGAGAAAAAGAAATGAAGTGTCTGAAAAGGAAAATTAAAATGACCAGACAGTGTGCCCTGACATTTCTCTCAGTTCATCACATTTCCCACTTATCACCATGTGGAATAAAAGTTGGTTGTTTTTTTTTTTCTTTTTTCCCATTTTAAAAATTTACACCACCTAAATATTTGAAACCTTGTTTTCTAGATGTATGAAAATGTCTCTGAGCATCACAGATGGAGCTAAGGGGAAAACAAAAGGGAAAAGCAGAATTGTTTTGCCTTTTTTCAACTTCTACACTTTGGCATAGAGAAATGATGGCCCACTGATGCTGTTTAGCAGTGCCAGCAAAAATTTCCTTGGTACAATAAGGAAATGGAAAACACATAGCAGCAAAGAAAAGCCTAATTTTATGGTGGTTTAGGACACAGGGATTTTCTCCCAAATGTTCTCTCACAGAACTGCTCTCACTGCTCTGTGTCTTCCCTGCACCTTCTGGCTGAAGTCACAGTGGAAGCTCTCCAGCTATGTGAACCCAATAATGGGCTCAGGTTAACATGCCTTGCCCTGGAGGACAGCATAAAGCAGCTTCCTCTGCATTTTTTTTAGCTGGTCCTAAAAAAATGCCTGTTTGGTTTTATTACAAAACAACATTTTGGTTTGCCTGGGTTTGTAAATGCAACACAGGAAAACAACATCCTCACAAAATGCCACTTTGTGTTCTTGTTTTTATGGTTCCTTTCCATCATTTACTATTCAAAGACCACTCTGATGCAGGGACTTGTCTGACTGATTGCTCTACGCTGCTCCTATTTAATCTCTCCTTTTTCTGTGACCTTTATTCCCATGGGATTTTTGAATATTGCTCTCCTTTGAGTCCCTGCCTCCTTAATACTCATCTTGAATGATAGTATTCTACTGCAGCTTCTCTTTGGCCTTTCACATAGTGAAAGGGTGAATGAATCACAAGAGACCTGAAACTGGTAGATGCTAAAAGGTGTGATAAGAGTACAGAGAACTCTCTTTTCCTTTTTCGCCACTACTTATGCATTTTCTCTGTTCCTTGCAGGTTTTATGCAGGTGTATTTTTCAGGGTAGTCAGGCCTGCTGAGATGTAAAATGAAGTAGTGATAAAAAGTAGACAGATGCATAAAAAATGAGATAGTGACACTGTGGGTAAGGTGCTTCTGTCAGAAGCAAAAGGAAGGGAAAGAACTCTGAGAAGATTATGCTTTTAGCACTGTGTAATCTCTAGCTGTTTTATTTTTCCTGAAATCTCCTAGAATCCCATAATTAGCAGAGAATCTGAGGTGTCATTAAAAGAAGATGAACAAGAAGAAGTAGTTTTCTCATCCCCATACCTGCAAAGAAGGTCTTGTCAAATATAACATACTCTGCAAGCTTAAAAATGGATTGCATTTTGAAAAATCTCTGGATTTTGTAACTAATCTTTTTTGTAAGTAGAATAAACTGTTGATCAGGAACACCTGAAATAGGAACTCTGCACTTTTATATGTAGATAGCAATGGGCATCTTTGTCTTGCATTAGAAGTTCGAATGCTGTGCAGCTGGACCAGGATTTTTTTACAGTATAATATTTTATCTTTTTATCTATATTTTTATCAGAAAAAAGAATTTGTCAAGCTGAAACATTTTTTAAAAGTATAACTGAAAATTTTATTATAAAAGTATTCAGGTCCAGATATTATTCTCAATAAAATGGAATAATAGGCTGTGAAAATGGAGTTTTATTTTCAAATTTGGCAAATTTTGCAATACTGTTCCTAGTCCATTAACCTTAACTTTTATATGACAAGTAAAATTGCATGGGGCACAAAACATTTCCTTATTCAACTCTACAATCTCCCTTTGCTTTGATTACTTTAATTGTGGAAAAATGTTATTTCACACTCTTACAAGGATAAATTCACTGATTTCCTTGTGATACTTTCAGAAAATATGACATGAAATCTAAATGAGGATCTAGATATCTATTGCAATCTAAGATAACAATTAAATTTGCTCTTCTAATTTGTGCAATATCATTCTCTGATTCAGAATTTCCATCACTTTATATCATGAAGAAATCACACAGTAGTTGTGATGCCTCTAAAATACGTGTGTTCCACTATACTCTGGAAGTGCCAAGTATATAAATATCTTGGTACTTAACAAAGTCAAAGCCTGGGAAATGCAAATTAAAATAATTTTGGTATTTGAATGATCTTTGATAAATACATGTGACATTTTGGTAAAATAAATGATTTTGAATACATATGTCAGAGTTAAGGGGTTTAGTAAAAAGGCTGTGTGTGTATATCTCCTCAGGCATACACATATGCACATATACACACATATGGACATACAAACATATATATAAAATCAAATGAAAATGCAGAAATGGTTAGTACTCTTGGGATTTCTAGCAACTATAAGACTTCAGAATTCTACCTACAAGTATTCTGCTGGATGAACCTTTCATAGTAATTTTTCTTATCCGGGTGTCATTGCTAATCATATTGAACCTGTGAAGAATTCTGAATGGCTTCCGCTAGGTAATAACTAAACAACCCTCTGCTCAGCAGTAATCAAAACAATAGAAGCCACGAGGCCACAACGAGGTTAAATGGAAATATCAGCAACTGGAGCTGAAGGCTTAACGATATAAGTTTGTGCAGCCTTATGACTCTGAAACAGCCCTAGAGGGGGACAAGACAAAAAGATGACAAGAGGAGTATTTTTTGTGTTACATAAGTAGCCGGCAATTAAGAGACGTAGTTGGAAAGAGTTCTGACTAAAAAGACAATTGGGGATCTAGGAACTAAACCAGTATAGCTTGACTTCTATACAAGGAGCTCCTTGGAAGATGCTGCTGAAGTTTCCTGTTCACACAGACCAGGGACTCATTCTGGCTCTTTGCGATTGTTTCCCTCTCTGCACATCTAAGCTTTATTTTGATGGACAAAGTGTGTGCAATAAGGCCACACGCAGTTTTCAGACATGGGAGTTAGGAAACAGCCCCTTTGTTTGTTTGTTTGTAGGTAATACTGCACCAACATACTTGCCTTTGATGTAAGTTCTTGTAATCTGCCCCTCATGTTGCCTTATTGCTGATGGGGGGAAAAAAAAGTGCAACAATACCCTTAAATAAGCTACTGTGGAAAAACTGACCAGGTGAGGGAGAAGGGATATAAATGTCAAAAAAAAAAAAAAAATACTTTGTACCATAGTTGGTGCATTTTCTTATTTCTGTTTAGCTAATCCTGTGACAAAAATCAACCAACTGAAGTTAAGTACAAACTAATCTTGTCATTCACTGCACAGCAGTCTCGCGTATATCAGAACCAATTTCAAGACAAAAACCCCTATACTTGCTACAGTAATTTCTGAGAATTAGAAACTGTTTGTTCCTATTTAAGCATTCTTTAAACCATAAAATGAGATCTGCCCTGTAAGAACATGTGTTGGAAGAAGTGGAAAAACTAACAGGATATATTGTAAAGCTAAAGGTCTGTTACAGTTTCCTTCTGCAAGAGGCCTGCCCTTATGTGTTCTTTAACCCCTGAATGAATTCTGAGACAAAAAGATACTCTGTTAAGAACCAGGAAGTTACAGCTGCCTTAAAACAGATAAAGAGGTATCTCGATACTTACCAGTTCCTGAATTTCAATTTCAATAATTGATACTTTGGCCTCACAGAGGATCTTTGATCACAGATGATCAAAGAATTTTAGAAATGTTGCTGAGTTCATCCTTGAAATACCTTTGTAAAATTTAAAAAAAAAAAAAAAAAAAAAGCCCACTTACCCCTCCCACCAAAAAACCCCCCAAAATCCAGAAGAAAAACCCCAAACTTTTGCATGTAAGAATCATAGAATCATAGAATGTTTAGGGTTGGAAGGGACCACTAGTGGTCATCTAGTCCAACCCCCCTGCAGTGAGCAGGGACACTGCTAACTAGATCAGGTTGCTCAGAGCCCCATCCAACCTGGCCTTGAATGTTCCCAGGGATGGGGCCTCCACTACCTCTCTGGGCAACCTGTTCCAGTGTTTTACCACCCTCATTGTAAAAAATTTCTTCCTTACCTCTAGCCTGAACCTACCCTGTTCTAGTTTAAAACCATTTCCCCTTGTCCTAACACAGCTGGCCCTACTAAAAAGACGTTCCCCATCTTTCCTATAGGCCCCCTTTAGGTACTGGAAGGCCGCAATCAGGTCTCCCCGTAGCCTCCTTTTCTCCAGACTGAACAAGCCCAACTCTCTCAGCCTGTCCTCATAGGAGAGGTGCTCCAGCCCTCGGATCATTTTTGTAGCCCTCCTCTGGACCCGTTCCAACAGTTCCATGTCCTTCTTGTGCTGAGGGCTCCAGAGCTGGAGATCCTTTCTTCCCCCAGCCTGTATTGATACTGGGGGTTGCCCCAACCCAGGTGCAGGACCTTGCACTTGGCCTTGTTGAACCTCATGAGTTTCACACAGGCCCACCTCTCTAGCCTCTCTGTGTGAACACACACCATGGGACCAATGTGGGATTAGAATGTAATGAGTTTATTCCCCTGTTAATTGTAGGCCAAATGTGTGAATTAATTTTAAATTCTTCAGCTCCATACAGGACTTCTTCACCCCAAACCCACTGCTTTATTCCAGCCATGTACTTTGGTCAAATTAAATATCTCCCCTGGTCTCTGAAACCTCACTGTGATTATATGTCTTGGCTTCCTTGGTTTCAGTGACCATGAAATGGTGGAGTTCAGAATGTTGAGGGGAGGGAGAAGGGCAAACCCCAAGATCTCAGCGCTGGACTTCAGGATAACCAACTTTGACTCCTTCACAGCTCTGCTTGAAAGAGTTTTATGCCATAAGACTCTGAAGGGAAGAGGCGTCCAAGAAAACTGTTTGATATTAAAGGATCACCGCTTCCAAGCTCAAGAGCAGTCCATCCCAACAAGCAAGAAGTCAGGCAAAAACCCCAGGAGACCTGCATGGATGAACAAGGAGTTTCTGGCAAAACTCATGCTAGAAGATGAATGCAGGTACAGGTAACCCAGGGGAAATATAGAAACACTGTCTGAGCATGAAGAAACATGCTTAGGAAAGCCAGGACCCACCCAGAGTTGAATCTCACTCAGGATGTTAATGGCAACAGTGGCTTCTATAAGAACTCAAGTAGCAAATTAAGACTATGCGAAAAAAAATGAGTCTACTGCTGAATGGGGTAGGGGCCCCAGTTTCAAAGGACATAGAAAAGGCTGAGGTGCCTTTTTCACCTCAGTCTTTACTTGTAAGATCAACTTGTGTAAATCCAAGGACCCACAGACCAGGGGAAAAGTCTGAAGCAAGGAAGACATACACCTGGTGCAACAGCATCAGGATAGGGAATACTTAAGGAAACTGGATATGCATGGGGCCCACAGTGCAATGCACCTGTGAGTGCTGAGGGTGCTGGCAGGTGTCAGTGTGAGACCACTGTCAATGAACTTTCATCGATCATTGTGATTGGGACAAGTGCCTGAAGTCTGGAGGAAAGCAAAGATCACTCCCAATCTTCTATGATAAACTTCTACAATGAAATGACTAGCCTAGTGAATGAGGGGAGAGCAGTGATATTACCCAGACAGACTTCAAGAAGGTCTTTGACATTGTCTCCTGTAAGATCATCACAGACAAGCTGTTGATATATGGGCTGAATGAGAAGACAGTGAGGTGGATTGAAAACTGAATGGCTGGGTCCAGAGAGTGGTGGTCAGCAGCACAAAGTCTAGTTGGAGACCAGTAACTAGCAGTGTACCCCAGGGGTCAATACTGGGTCCAGTTCTGTTTAACACCTGCGTTAATGATTTGTATGATGGAGCAGGGTGTACCCTCTTTCAGTTTGAGGGCATTACCTCTTGTCCTGTTGGAATAGAGCCTGTTAAAAATTTTGTCCCCATCTTTCTTATAAGCCCCCTTTAAGTTCTGAAAGGCTGCAATAAGATCTTCCTGGAGCCTTCTCTTCTCTAGGCTGAACAACCCCAACTCTCTCAGTCTTTCTTCATAGGAGAGGTGCTCCAGCCTTCTGAATACCTTCCTGGCCCTCCTCTGCACTCACTCCAACAATTCCATGTCCTTCTTATGTTGGGGACCCCAGAGCTGGATGCAGTACTCCAGATGAGGTCTCACCAGAACAGAGTAGAGGGGCAGATTCGACTGCCTCGACCTGCTGGCCACACTTCTTTTGATGCAGCCCAGGATATGGTTGATGTTCTGGACTGCAAGCACACATTGTTGGCTCATATCTAGCTTTTCATCCACCAGTACCCCCAAGTCCTTCTTGGCAGGGCTGCTCTCAATCCCTTCATGACTCAGCTTGTATTGATGCCGGGGGTTGCCCTGACCCAGGTGCAGGACCTTGCACTTGGTCTTGTTGAACCTCATGAGGTTTACATGGGCCCACTCTTGATTTACTGACATGGATGGAGAAATGGGCTGAGTGGGACCTCATGAAGTTCAACAAGGCAAAGTACAAAGTCCTGCACCCGGGGCAGAACAGCTCCAGGCACAAATATATGCTGGGGGACACACAGCTGCAAAGCAGCTTGGCATAAAATGCCCTGGAGGTCCTCATAGATACGGGTTGAACATAAGCCAGCAATGTGACTTTGCTGCAATAAAGGCATATCCTCAGCTGCATTAGGCAAAGTATTGTCAGTAGGTCAAGCAAGGTGATCTTTCCCGTCTGCTCAGCCATTGTGAG
This sequence comes from Egretta garzetta, assembly GCF_000687185.1. Lineage (NCBI taxonomy): Eukaryota > Metazoa > Chordata > Aves > Pelecaniformes > Ardeidae > Egretta > Egretta garzetta. The sequence goes on from NW_009260692.1 coordinate 773,387, forward strand.
GCCACACCTGAAATACTGCATCCAGTTTTGTGCTCCCCAGTACAAGAGAGACATGGACGTACTGGAGAGAGTCCAGAAAAATGCCACAATGATGATTAAGGGACTGAAGCATCTCTCCTATGAGGAAAGGCTGAGAGAGCTGGGACTCTTTAGCCTAGAGAAGAAAAGGCTCAGGGGGATCTTTTAGATGTCCATAAATATCTGAAGGGAGTGTGCAAAGAAGATTGATCTAGGCTCCTTTTTCAGTCCTGCCCAGTTCCAGGACCAGAGGCAATGGGCACAGTCTGAAACACAGGAGGTTCCCTCTGAACACCAGTAGCCATTTTTTTACTGTGAGGGTAACCAAGTACTGGCACAGGTTGCCCAGAGAGTTGGTGGAGTCTCCAATCTTGGAGACATGAAAAGCCACCTGGACATAATCCTGGACAACTGGCTCTAGGTGGTCTTACTTGAGCATGGGTGTTGGACAAAGTGACCTCTAGAGGTCCCTTCCAGTCTCAACCATTCTGTGATTCTTTGATTCTGTGGTATGGTTTAAGTGCCATGTTAATAACACTTCTTCTACTGCAATCCTAGACGAGGCAGACCTGGAAGCCAAATTAAAGTATCTTGGCTTCTGTGAAGAGTTTCTGGGAGCTTTCTAATTCTTCTCGATGCATTAAAATGCTCTTATTTATAAAAAGAAAGGGAACCCCACAAGGAAACTACAGAAAAAGAATGCACAAAAAAATTCCTCTACATACATGCCCCTGCCCAGGAAATTCTGCTGCGGCTGTTGCATAGACAGAGGGAACTAATAGGCCTTAGTGGCCCTGGCCACCCCCACCTGGGTCTCTTGCCCACATGTTGCCCCAGGCCCAGGACCCCCATTTCAATGTACACCTTGGCAGACCTGTCTTGAGCCATGCTCTAGTTATCCTCATCTATGATACTGTCTCCTGCTGCACTCAGTGGGCTTTCTGGGTAAACCCTTGCCCAATTCATTACCTCTCCTTGGTAGGTAATCACAGGACAGCCAACACAACATGTTACCACCCCAGCCATTCTTTATTGCTGTGGGACGTTGCCCCATCAATTAGGCCACTTCCCATGGTCACTCTTGGTTCCTTGCTCAGCCTCAATCATGGGGAAGTCCTGCTTCTCTGCTCCTGGGCAGATGGAGAGCCTATATGACTTCTCTACTTTCCTTGTTACTGCTGACACTCTCCCACTGTCTCTCAAGACAGATTTTTTCCCTAAACCTTTCTATATCTTTGGATTTTTAACTAGTTTCTCCTTTAGGGAATAGCTCATTTCTAAGCTGTTGCCAGGTCTGATTGACACCCAAGCCAAACCCTCATGAAATTTAGAGTACTATCTTGCCTTCAGAGTAAACTCTCTCTTAGGTGATACTCTTTAAAGAGCTTTTGATCTCTTACTGCAGAGCTCTGAAACCTTACTGTTGATGTCTTTTGCCCAGAATTAAAAATATAGCTGAAATGTTAAGCATCTATTTTTTTTCCCATTAGAAATTAGCAGACTAGTAAAAAGGATAAAAATGTTGAATGCATTGTGCATCACTTCTTTTGTATATTCTGTATATTATCTAACTACTATTTTTTTCCCTCTGCTTTTTTATTAAATTGTCTTTGTCTCAACCCATGGGCTTTACTTTTTTTTTCCCTATTCTCTCCCTCATCCCACTGCAGGAGGTGGAGAGTGGTAGGCTGTGTGGTACTTAGTTGCCAGCTGGGGTTCAACCGTGATGGGTTTGCCTCTGCACTGCCACATCATGGCAAGATATTGCTGCCTGGGTAGATAACCTGGTTATAAAAGTACATCATGTAGATGCTCATGTACCCAAGAGATGGGCCACTGAAGAACATCAAAGCAACTGCTGGTGGACCAGGCTGATAAGACTGAAGTGTCTCAGGTGGATCTGGACTGGCAATATAAGAGTGAATTATTTATAACTCGGTGGGCTCAGAACACCTCAGGTCATCAGGGAAGAGACGCAACATACAGATGGGCTCGTGATTGAGGGGTGGACTTGACCATGGACACTATTACACATCCATGAATGTCAAATGTGCACTTCAGGCAAGCAAGCCAAGCAGTTAAAGCCTCTCTGGTATGGAGGATGATGGCTGAAATATAAATACGGAAGTGTGGCACACGTCATCCATGAATGGGAAACATGTGCTGCAATCAAACAAGCCAAGCGGTTAAAGCCTCTTTGGTACGGAGGACGGTGGCTGAAATACAAATATGGGGAGGCCTGGCAGATTTGATTATATCACACTCCCACAAAACCACCAAGGCAAGTGCTGGAAGCGACCACTGAATGGCTTGAAACCTATTCTGTGCCCCATAGTACCTCCTAGAACACTATCCTGGGCCTTGAAAAGCAATTCCTGTGGTGACATGACACCCCAGAAGGAACTGAGTCAGACAACAGGACTCATTTCTGAAACGACCTCATAGATATGTTGGCCACAGAACATGTCATTGAGCTGTTTTGCTTTTGGTATCAGATGGCTTCTGTGAGAAGCTGATAGAAGCTTTCCATGTCTGCTGCTGGCCAAGGCCAAACCAATCAGAAATGGTGGTAGCACCTCTGTGATAACTTATTTAAGAAAGAAAAAATCCTGCTTCAGAACAGTATCTGGAGGGAGAGAGAAGTGAGAGAATGTGAGAGAAAACAGCCCTGCAGAAACCAAGGTCAGGGAATAAGGAGGGGGCAGGAGGTGCTGCAGACGCAGATCAGAGATTCCCCTGCAGCCCCTGGGGCAGCCCATGGTGGGGCAGGCTGTCCTCCTGCAGCCCAGGGAGGCCCATGGGGGAGTAGATACCCACTTGCAGCCTGGGGAGGACCCCACGCCGGAGCAGAGGGATGTGCCCGAAGGAGGCTGTGACCCTGTGGGAAGCCTGCACTGGCACAGGCTCCGGGCAGGGCCCGCGGCCC
>NW_009260692.1:776545-777386 GCF_000687185.1 Egretta garzetta
CCGTGAATCAGGGGAAGACAGTGAGGAGGAAGGAGCGGCAGAGGCAGCTTGTGATGAACTGACTTCAGCACTCACTCCTCATCCCCCTGTGTTGCTCAGGGTGAGCAGGGGAGGAAAATCAGGAGTAAAGTTGAGCCTGGGGAGAAGGGAGGGGTGGGGGGGAAAGTGTTTTAAGGTTCAGGGGTTTTTTTTTATCCTCTCTTACTCTGATTTGTCTGGTAATAAATTAAACTACTTTCATCAAGTTCTATCTGTTTTTCCCATGACAGTAAATGGCGAATGATCTCTCCCTGTCCTTATCTTGATCTATGAGCCTTTTGATATATTTTTATCTCCCCTGTCCTGTTGAAGAGGGAAGTGATAGAGTAGCTTCAGTGGGTACCTGGGATCCAGACAGGGTCAACTCATCACATTAGTCAACACTAGGGGATCTTCCAACAGAGCTGGCCCTGCCCAATCAAAACACTCATGTGCTGCAGAAGGGGATAAAGTCCCTGTAGTGCATGTAAAAAATATGCTGGGGAAGACTGTCTGGGTTGCTCCTGCCTTGAACAAAAGCAAACGCATTTATGTGATTGCTTTTGTTCAAGGACCTGGGTGCACTTGGTGGGTGATGCATAAGGATGGGGAAGTTCGAAGTGTACCTCAAGGGGATTTGATTTTGGGTGAAAACAGCTAATGAACTGAATTTTATGATGTTAATTGCTGTAGAATACTGCATGTCATCACTTTTATGATTGCTATATATCATATCAACAGTATTAAAGTAAGAATCACCCAGATTAATAAAGAATGAATTTTGAGAAAACTGAGCACAGTGCAGCAGTGATGGAACCAGAAC
>NW_009260693.1:0-337 GCF_000687185.1 Egretta garzetta
CTGCCGGCAGCAGGAGGGTCCCCAAGGGAGGGGGGCAGAAGTTGGGGTCCCCCTGGCACCCAGGGTGGGGGCTTGAGGGGGGGCTGGCAGGGTCTCAGCCTGACCTGGGGTCAGAGGAGCCCCCCCAAGGGTGGGCGATGTCCCTAGGTCACTCCCAGGGTTGGGAGGGATCCCCAAGACTCCCCCACCCTGTGTTAGCTGGGACGCCCCCAGGACTTGGGATAGGCCCCCCAAGACCCCCACAGGCCCAGGGTCACCCCCAGATTTGGGAGAGGTCCCTGGGGACCCCCACAGCCCCAGCGTTGCCCCCAGAGTTGGGAGAGGTCCCCAAGACCCC
>NW_009260694.1:0-566 GCF_000687185.1 Egretta garzetta
CCAAAACCCCACTGTGTGCCCAGGAAAGAGGGGGAAATGGGGGGGTGACACCCCAAAACCATCGTGCCCCCCCTCCCCATCACCTCCTCAGTCTCCCGGCCGCAGTCGAAGCGGCGCTCCATGTCGGCGTATTTTTTCCAGTAGCCGTAGCAGTAGGGGTAGTGGGCGAAGAAGGCATCGAAGGCTTTGCGGGCAGCGAAGAGGTGGTTCTGGGGGGGGAAGAGGGGGTGTTTGGGGTGAAACCAGGCGGTTTTGGACCAATAATCCCAGCAATTTTATATCAGGGATCTTTTAATTATCTTTTTATTAAATAACGTTAAGAACTACAAGCACGGAGTTGGCTCTTGCGCGAGGAAAACCAACCCTGGGCAGCGGAGGATTCCATAGGCTTTGTTCCCAAGGGTGAGTTTTAATTAGGGCTTTAATGAGGCCAGCGGCTTGAGATGAGTTTTAATGAAGACTTAACGGGGCTGGAGGCTCAGGGCGAGTTTTAATTAGGGCCTTTACGGGGCTGGAGGCTCAGCATGAGGGTTAACGAGGGCTTTAACGGGGCCGGTGGCTTGGGA
>NW_009260694.1:754-1315 GCF_000687185.1 Egretta garzetta
GTGCCAGGTCTAACGAAGGCTTTAACGGGGCCGGCGGCTCAGGGCCAGGTCTAACAAAGGCTTTAACGGGGCTGGAAGCTCAGCATGAGGTTTAACAAGGGCTTTAACGAGGCCAGTGGCTTGAGATGAGTTTTAATGAAGACTTAACGGGGCTGGAGGCTCAGGGCGAGTTTTAATTAGGGCTTTAACGGGGCTGGAGGCTCAGCATGAGGTTTAACGAGGGCTTTAACGGGGCCGGTGGCTTGAGATGAGTTTTAACGAAGGCTTAACGGGGCTGGAGGCTCAGGGCCAGGTTTAACGAGGGCTGTAACAGGGCCAGCGGCTCAGGGTGACTTCTAATGAAAACTTCAATGGGACTGGGGGGTCAAGGGGAATTTTAATTAAGGTTTTAATGAGGGCCAGCGTGCCTTAACAAAGATTTTAATTACCTCTTGCTCGACGTACTGCAGGAGCTCGGTCCAGGCGGTGAAGTCGTGAGGGTTGTTGCGCGCCGCCTGCCAAAACTTCTCGAAGTCGAGGGGGTAGGCGAGGGTGGGCTCCTCGGCGGGGGGCTCGGGGTCC
>NW_009260694.1:9205-11117 GCF_000687185.1 Egretta garzetta
ACGCCGTTAGCGCGCGGCACGCCGCGGCGGCGAGGGATGAAGACCTCCCCTCCCCCGCTGAGCGGCTGCCAAAATGGAGGGGACGAAGGGAACGGCGGCGGCGCCGCGTTCCTCACCCACCTGGTGTGGAAGATGTGGTTGCACGGCAAACGCTTGGCGCCCGTCACCATCTCCTCGCGGCAGATGATGCAAACGTTGTCCATGGCCTGAAGCTCTTCCGGCGTGGCGTCGGGGTAGCTGGGCGGGGAGGAGAACCGACGGTGAAAAAAAAATGGCGGAAAACCCCGTTCCGCCATTTTGGGGGGGGGCGTAGAGGGGGACGCGGGAAGGCGGAGGGACTTCTGGGTCATCCCCACGGTCAACCAACCCTTCCTCCTCGCCGCCATCCACCACGGTTTTTGGTTCAATTACGCTCTTTGGCAGGAGGACCTTGAGATATCCACGATCCCATCACCCCACCGGGTCCTTCCGACCTCTTTCCCGCGCGGTAAATGAGGTCATTCCCTCAAATTTGGGGCTTGGGGGGTTTTTGAGGTCCCATCCCACCTCAAAAGCAACCACGGAGATGGCAACGGGACTCACAGCGTGTTCATGTTGCGGATGGCGCGGCGGGACATGATGGCGTCCGTCACCGCCTTCTTGAACTGCCTAGAAGAAGAGGAGGAAGAGGAGGGATCAAAGGGACGGGCGCGCCAGCAGCTGCGGCGGAGGTGGAAGAGGCGCCCAAGTCAACTCACCTCATCGCCAGGTACATGGGGCGGATGGCGAAGAGCGGGAAGGTGTGGACCTTGATCATGATGGTCATGAAGGCCATGTAGAGGAGGACTTTGATGAAGCCTGGGGGGGGGAAAAGAAGCACAGCAGGGGTTTGGGTTTGGGCAACCATGGGGTGGTTGAGGTGGGATGGGACTTCCAAGGTCATCCGGTCCCATTTACTTGGGCAACCATAGGATGTTGAGGTGGGATGGGACCTCCAAGGTCATCAGGTCCCATTTTCCATGGGGTGGCTGAGGTGGGATGGGACCTCCAAGGTCACCTGGTCCCATTTTCCATAGGGTGGTTGAGGTGGGACAGGACCTCCAAGGTCATCTGGTCCCGTTTTCCATGGGGTGGCTGAGGTGGGACAGGACCTCCAAGGTCATCCGGTCCCATTTACTTGGGCAACCATAGGATGTTGAGGTGGGATGGGACCTCCAAGGTCATCCGGTCCCATTTTCCACAGGGTGGTTGAGGTGGGATGGGACCTCCAAGGTCATCTGGTCCTGTCTTCTTGGGCAACCATAGGGTGGTTGAAGTGGGACGGGATCTCCAAGGTCATCCAGTCCCAATTTGTTGGGCCATCACAGGGTGGTTGAGGTGGGACGGGACCTCCAAGGTCATCTGGTCCAACCATCAGATCACCAAGAGCTGCTTGTCCAAGACCATAACCCAACGGCTTCCGAGTATCTCCAAAGATGGAGACGCCACCACCTCTCTGAGCAACCAGTCCCAGCTCTCCCAGCTTCTCCAGTCCCTTCATCGTCTTGGCGCCCCCTCGTTGGACTTTTTCTCCAGTATGTCCCAGTATCTCTTGGACTGGGGGGCCCACAAGTGGAGTTGGGTCTCCAGGTGTGGCCTCACCACTTGTGGTCACGTCCCTCAACCCGTTGCCAACCCTCCAAGGACACCGTTGGCCTTCGTTGTTGGCTTGCGCTCAACCCAGCGTCCACCAGAACCCCCCAGTTGAACCATTGCCCAGCATATACTGGTGCTGGGGGTTGTTGGACTTGGCCCATCCCTTCGTTGAACCTCATGAAATTCATCTCGGATCATTTCTCCAGCTGGAAAAGGTCCCTCGGGACGGTGACGTGACCTTGTGGTGCATCGGCCACCTCCCTCCTGGTTCGGTGTCACCGGCAAAGTGCCCCGCCCC
>NW_009260694.1:11718-14325 GCF_000687185.1 Egretta garzetta
GGGGAGCAGGGGGTGGGGGTTAAGCGGCTCTGCGCTAACGAAGGGCTGAATTAACGCGTTGCGGTAACGAGGCCATCTCATTTGAAGCCCCCTCCGCTTCGAGCCACGTCTTGCATCCTCGTGTCTCACCAAAAACCCCCCAAATTCCTTCAAAATCCCCCAATTTTTACATCCTTAAATCCCCTTCTCCGGAAGATGGAATATATTTTTGCCGTGGATCCGGCCTTTTATTCCCCGCCCCCCCCCAACTCCCTCTACAGCCCAATTAACGCTCCCTCGTTAACGATACCGCCTTGTTAAGGTTTATCGAGCGCCAATGGTCGCACGCTCGGCTACACCGGGTTCACCCCAGGCCGTATGCAAATGCGTTACCAAAATTATTTTTCCTGACCAGCTGCCGCTAACGAACCCAACGGCAAAAAAGCGCCCGCGGACGGGCAGGATCCGGCCCAGGGTGGTGGTGGTGGGGAAGCGAGATACTCACAGACGATGCGGAAGTGGAAGAGCCAGGAGATGTTGGGGCTCCTTTCCATCTGTAAAAAACAAAGAAAGGGTTAAATTTGCCCAAAAAAGCTGTTTTTACGCCCGTTTTCTCGCTCCCCCCGGCACTCACAAAATCCACCCGGTCTTCAGCCAACCAGTGGAAGCACTTGAGGAAGAGGAGGAGGGTGAAAAGGGCGACGAAGCGCGGGCTGAAGTCATCCCTGAAGACGGTGAAGGCCAGGCAAGTCTCCGTCACGGCGTACCACGACCGCTCGAGGAGGTGCTGCGGGGATGGGGGGGGTGAGGGGGGCGTCCCCCCAACCTTCACCCCCTGGGTTTTGAACCTAAAATGGTGCTCAAGGCCTTTTGGGGTTCAAAATCCCCCCCAAAATGGGGACCAAGGCCTTTTGGGGTTCAAAATCCCCCCCAAAATGGTGCTCAAGGCCTTTTGGGGTTCAAAATCCCCCCCAAAATGGGGACCAAGGCCTCTCAGGGTTCAAAATCCCCACCCCAAAATGATGCTGAAGGTCTCTTGGGGTCCCAAATCGCCCCCAAAATGGGGATCAAGGCCTCTCGGGGTTCAAAATGGCCCCCAAAATGGGGACCAAAGGCTTCTTGGGGTCCCAAATCCCCCCCAAAATGGTGCCCAAGGCCTCTCAGGGTTCAAAATCTCCCCCCTGAAATGGGGACCAAGGCTTCTCAGGATCCAAAATCCCCCCCCAAAATGATGCTGAAGGTCTCTTGGGGTCCCAAATCGCCCCCAAAATGGGGACCAAGGCCTCTCGGGATTCAGAATCTCCCCACAAAACGGCTCCAAAGGTCTCTTGGGGTCCCAAATCCCCCCCAAAATGGTGCCCAAGGCCTCTCAGGGTTCAAAATCTCCCCCCTGAAATGGGGACCAAGGCTTCTCAGGATCCAAAATCCCCCCCCAAAATGATGCTGAAGGTCTCTTGGGGTCCCAAATCGCCCCCAAAATGGGGACCAAGGCCTCTCAGGGTTCAAAATCCCCACCCCAAAATGATGCTGAAGGTCTCTTGGGGTCCCAAATCGCCCCCAAAATGGGGATCAAGGCCTCTCGGGGTTCAAAATGGCCCCCAAAATGGGGACCAAAGGCTTCTTGGGGTCCCAAATCCCCCCCAAAATGGTGCCCAAGGCCTCTCAGGGTTCAAAATCTCCCCCCTGAAATGGGGACCAAGGCTTCTCAGGATCCAAAATCCCCCCCCAAAATGATGCTGAAGGTCTCTTGGGGTCCCAAATCGCCCCCAAAATGGGGATCAAGGCCTCTCGGGGTTCAAAATGGCCCCCAAAATGGGGACCAAAGGCTTCTTGGGGTCCCAAATCCCCCCCAAAATGGTGCCCAAGGCCTCTCAGGGTTCAAAATCTCCCCCCTGAAATGGGGACCAAGGCTTCTCAGGATCCAAAATCCCCCCCCAAAATGATGCTGAAGGTCTCTTGGGGTCCCAAATCGCCCCCAAAATGGGGACCAAGGCCTCTCAGGGTTCAAAATCCCCACCCCAAAATGATGCTGAAGGTCTCTTGGGGTCCCAAATCGCCCCCAAAATGGGGATCAAGGCCTCTCGGGGTTCAAAATGGCCCCCAAAATGGGGACCAAAGGCTTCTTGGGGTCCCAAATCCCCCCCAAAATGGTGCCCAAGGCCTCTCAGGGTTCAAAATCTCCCCCCTGAAATGGGGACCAAGGCTTCTCAGGATCCAAAATCCCCCCCCAAAATGATGCTGAAGGTCTCTTGGGGTCCCAAATCGCCCCCCCGCCATCGCTCACCTCCATCTCCGCCGCCCGCAGCTGACCGAAAAACACCTTGCCCATAAATTTACCCAAGAGAAAAACCAAAACGAAGGCCTGGATGTAGAGAACCTGCGGAGACGAGGCGGGGGGAAAAATTAGGAGGGGAAGGAGGTGAGACGGAAGCGGCGGTGATGGGGGGACGGCGCAACCAAAACCCGTTTCGGCGACAACCGGATGCAGGGGAGGGTTTGGCGCCGCAAATTTGGGTCCCAGGGGATGGAGGAGACGGCGATTGGGCACCGGCTCGGCCCCAACCCCATTTTGGGGCTGCCCGAGGGTTCTTGCGCAGGTAGGAGGCGGCGGAAGCGGCGTCTTCCCAC
>NW_009260694.1:14358-14827 GCF_000687185.1 Egretta garzetta
CCACGACGCTGCCACGTGAGGCTCGTTCCCCAGCCGTGCGGGTTAATTAGCTCGCCGTTTGTTAATTAAGCAGGGACTTACGGCCATGCTGGGGCTGGATTTGGTGAGATAAACCACGGTGGGGTAGAATTGGTGTTTCAGGTAATAGGCGTGAGCCACCACCGCCGTCGTCAGCGCCAGGCTCCCCGCCATCACCACCGCCGTGTACAGCATCTCCCCGGCTCGGCCTGACGGATTAAAAAAAAATAAATAAATCAGTGAATCGTACCCAAAACCCCCTGATTTTTCCCTCAAAATTCCCCCCCAACCCCCACCATTTAGCGTAAAAATGGGGGTTAAGCCGCTGTCCTCCCATCTTTACGACTCCAAACCCCTTTTTGGGGCCATTTCTGAGGCCGGCGGGAAAATAAAACCCTAAAACTAACGATGCTGCCAACGAGGGGGGTTTTTTTTTTTTTATAAGCCGCTA
>NW_009260694.1:18197-18479 GCF_000687185.1 Egretta garzetta
CGCACGGCGCGGCCTTGGCGGGGGGGCACAACCCCCCCGTCCCCCACTTCCCAATCCCCCTCAGCCACCTTGGGGAGACCAAATTTGGCTAAATTTGCCTTTTTTTGCCCCTTTTCCATACCTCACGTCACACTCGATGGGTTTGCGTCCCCTCTAGATGCTTCACAGCCCTTTTTCCGCCCTTATTTTCCTCAAAAAAACCCCCAAATCCTTTGCGTCCCCTCTAGATGCTTCACAGCCCTTTTTCCGCCCTTATTTTCCTCAAAAAAACCCCCAAATCCC
>NW_009260694.1:18650-21001 GCF_000687185.1 Egretta garzetta
TGACAGGCAGCGGTGGGGAGAGGGGGCGGTGGCCTCTGCTGTCTCCGCCTTCTGATTGGCTGGGGGCCCGGGGGGCGCGGCCTATAGAAGACGACGGCCGGCGAAGGGGCGGGGTCAGTTTGGCTCCGCCCTCGCGGTGCCTCTTCGCGCCCTCTGCTCAGGTGAGGGGAAAAGGCGGGAAAAGCGGTTGGGCGTCGTCGCCGCTCCCTGAGGTGATTTCTCCCCATTCCCCCGTTTTTGAGAGGAAAAATGGGGCGCCGTGAGGTAAAACCGTTCCCTTCCGCCCTGTTTGCCGAGGAGAGACTGAGCCTTGGTGCCTTGAGGTGAAAAAAAACGCTTTAAATCTTTTTATTTTCCCTTTTCTCCTTGGTGTGTGAGGGAATGGCGTGGCACAGCGCCTCATATCTGTTGTAGTGAGAGAAGAGGGGGTTTGGGGGAAAGTGGAGGGGGGGATTTCAGGCTCTGAGGGCTCTGCTGTCTCCATGTGCTATGTTATTTAAATCCTACCTTGACGTTAAAGGAGAGGAGGCAAATGCAGCCCTTCAAGTATTCTATTTGCTTGGAAAATGCTCCAAGAGGGGAGAAAGAGGAGAATTGTACGCCTTTTACCTCAGCAAAACCAAATTTTGGTGGCCCTGAGCACAAATAAACTGGTTTGGATGGGAGGGTGTGCTACTAGAGAAGTAAAAACGCTCTTAAAAAATAATTCCTGGTGGTTTAGGAGGAAGCTCCTGCAACATTGTCATGTCCCAAGGAGGTGGCAAGCTGCCCTGTGGAGGCTGGGTGACGGTGATCCTCCCAAAGTACCTGAAATAAGGAATGAAAAAGGATTTTATTTTCTTTTATTGGTGGTTTTTAGGGTGGTTGTCAACCAGCTGAGGGGATGGGATGTGTCCCTTCTCCCCACAGTGCTGGTTTGTGGGAGGTTGGGTGGTCATAAAGCCCCCAAACCAGGTGTTTTTTGACCTTTTTATTGAAAATAAGTGAAGTTTTATTTTTTGGGGGGATAAATCTGTTGTGTTTATTAGCCTTTTGATGGGGCAAGACCTATTCCAACCCTGAATTGATTTATTTATTACATTGTTTTTACCTTTTTCAGTGTCTGACTTCTATATAAAAATGTATCTGTAAAAAAAACCCTTCAAAAATCTCAAAAATTTAAGTGTTTTAGGTGGGGGGCTCTTTATTAATTAACTGTTTTAGGTGGGGGGCTCTTTATTAATTAACTGTTTTAGGTGGGGGGCTCTTTATTAATTAACTGTTTTAGGTGGGGGGCTCTTTATTAATTAACTGTTTTAGGTGGGGGGCTCTTTATTAATTAACTGTTTTAGGTGGGGGGGTTCACCTACTCTTCCCCCATCTCCAACCCCTTCAAAGCAGCTCTGATATCTCAACCAGGAGCACTCGATTGGCTCTTTTTTAACTAAAAAAAAGGTCCTTTTTGTGTCAAATAAAGGTTTAATTTTCCCAGCAGGTGTTTTTTAGGTGTTGATGGGGGCTGATGGCAAGGTTTTGGCTGGATGCTCTGTCCCCCTTCCTCTCAAACTGCCTTCTCCTTGTGCAGATGCTTAAATATTAGGAAAAAAAAATAAAAATTGGGGGGAAAAAGTCCTGAATTGGTAAATAGAGGGGAGGAAGGAAACTGAGGTGCTGCTTTAAATGGGGGTCATCTGAGCTCTCACACCTGAGGTTTTGGGCAGCGGAAGGCAAAGTTCAGCACCTAAAATGTGACTTGAAAATATTAATTTATGAAAAATGGGAAATAAAAAGACAATTTTGTAGGTTTTTTCTTATTAGGGAAGCAGACTGTGGCCTGTTTAGGTTGGTTTTGGGGCTGGGGGAGGGAATTTCTGCACCATTCCTGTGGCGCAGGGGGGAATAAGAATGAGTTAAACCTGAATTTATTGAAATGGGAGGCGATTTTGGTTTTAATACCGATTTTTTTTTTGCCTAAAGTTACTTAAATTAGGAAATAGGTGGAGAAAATCAGGTTATTCCCAACCTGAGGGATGAAGGCCTCGTTATTCTTTGAGAAGCTCATAGCGGCTGATTTGCATATTCATCTCAGCCACAATTATTCTTGCTTTAAGAATCAAACCCCCAAATTTTTTTGGGGGGGGGCTAAAGGGCTTGGAAGTGGCTGAAAAGGGACCCAGAGCCCTAAAATGGTGGTTTTTGGCGCAGGGGTTGGGCTGGTACCAGGAGGAAATTGGGGTGCAGAGGGGCTGCCCCGCTTCGTTAGCGCTCGCTAATGAGTCCGCCTTAATTGGGGATGATGGTGTGGGTAAAACCGGTGGTGCCTGGTGCCCGAATTGCTGGGGAAAAAAAGCAGGTTTTGGGTAAAATGAGAC
>NW_009260695.1:0-277 GCF_000687185.1 Egretta garzetta
GGGGGATGCTGTGGGATGCTGTGGGACGCTGTGGGATGCTGCGGGATGCTGGGGGATGCTGGGGGACGCTGTGGGATGCTGCGGGATGCTGTGGGATGCTGTGGGATGCAGCAGGGTTGGACCGCAGCAGGGTTGGACCACAGCAGGCTCCCGACACTGGGACGTGCTGGGCTCAAGCGGCGAGCAGCCGCAGAAAGCCGCACTGACGCTTGCGATTCAGCTTGCATGGGGCTTATCTGGGTCTTGGTTGGACTTGATCTTAAAGGTCTTTCCCAAC
>NW_009260696.1:0-4268 GCF_000687185.1 Egretta garzetta
TGCAGACACCAGGGCTCAGGGTACGACACACGCCAGGAGACTGGCAGCAGAGGCCGGGGAGAGCAGGCGCATGGCACAGCCACCCCAAACCTATTTCCATGGTGGAGGTGGCAGCCAGGAAGGATGGTGTGCTGGGAGATGTGGGCTGGTTTCTCCCACCCATCTTGCTGTTCTGTCCTGGAGACAAGATGGGTCCTGGCACAGCTGTCAGGAGAGTGGGGAAGCAGAGATGGAGGTGCTGGAGCAGAGCTGGGAGCTGCCCCTCACCACCAGAGATGGTCGAACCCTTTCTGATAGAGTCAGGAGGCTCCTCTGGCTGAGGGGACCAAGGAGTCCTGAAGAAGAGAAGACTGAGAGGGGACCTCATCAACACGTACAAATATCTTAAGGGTGGATGTAACGAGGACAAAGCCAGACTCTTTGCAGTGGTGTCCAGCGACAGGACAAGGGGCAATGGGCACAAACTGAAACATAAGATGTTTCAGTTGAATGTGAGGAGGAACTTCTTCATTTTGAGGGTGACCAAGCACTGGAACAGGCTGCCCAGGGGGGCTGTGTAGTCTCCTTCTCTGGAGATATTCAAAGCCTGCCTGGACGATGTCCTGTGTAACATGCTCTAGGTGAACCTGCTTTAGCAGGACAGTTGGACTAGATGATCTCCCCAGGTCCCCTCCAACCCTTGTCTTTCTGTTATTCTGTGATTCTGTGTGAGTCCCTGCCCCAGGCTGGCTTTTGAGAAGACCCCATCCATGGCTGCGAAGGACTCAGCCACCGATTGCTGCTCCGGAGCGATCCGGAGAATGGGCGGATTCATTCACTGGGTGTGATGTCTGAGTCAGTCCCGTACTCCTCTGCGAAGCCACAGATGTACGTGGCTGGAGATCTCCAGGTGAAACATGGTAGTTTGGGTAGCACCAAGGTACGAAGCTCTCCTTTGGATAGCTGATCTTTCGCCCTTTCCCAAAGAAGAAACCAAAATAGCACAAGGCATTGTAGGAAGATGCCAGCAAATGGGAGGAGACAGCTTATCCAGGGAGCTAATTTAGCTGGAAGGAAAGGGAAAGGTTGCAAGATGTTCCTCTATTAAGAAAGAAAAATAAATATGCAAGAGCAAGGAGCCAGAGGTCGAAGTGCCTGGGGGGAACTGATGTGGATGCATTTGATTTTAAAAACCCAAAGCAGAGCTGGGGCAGATGCTGGATGCAGAACGAAGGCCATTTCAGCCCAGGATCGAGAGGCAAAGGTTAGGATGAGGCTTCCAGAGATCTGGAAACCACAGAGGTGAGTGAATTGTAAACGGCACCACATTTAATCTGAGCAGAATGCATGAAACTGGATAATGTAATTGGAAGGGTTATTTAAACTGAATATTCAGGGGGAAAAATAAAACATTGCAGGGAAAATAATAATACTTAGCACTTGTAATGTGCTTAGCATCTTCAAAAACTGGTCAGCCATTAACTGATTGCTCCTCTGCTAAGTCCAAAGGCTAATAAAAAGGGATGGTTCATTTAGTTATTTCACAGCTGAGCTTCTCAATAAGGCATGAGGAAGAGATCGCTGCTCTCCAACATGCTGGTAAATAAACAGTTGGAAGTAGGAAAACACAACATCATCTCAGCACTCGGTCACAGCTTCTTGCTTGGTTCCTTCCTTCCTCAACTCAAGCTTGTCCAGACTGGGCCTGTGTCAGGGAGCTTGTCTGAAGGTCTGGCTGGGAGCGTACCATGGGTGGGTCCAGGTCTCCAACAGTCCCAAAACTTTGTGTGTCCTGCTTGGGAACTGCCCCTGAGCCGGCATCCACAGAAGCATGGATGGGGCATCCACAGGGCAGGAGTGTGGGCATTCATCTGTGGGTGGATGGGTGGGTGATTTGGGCTGAGAGAGACCCCAACTGCGCAGCCCTATTGCTTTGGCAAGCGTGGAGGCTGGAGGGAACAAGCAGCCTTCTGAACAGCAATAAAGATGGAGGTATTTTATGTTTGTTTTATTTAAAAAGTAAACAGTTCCTTTTGTGTTTGATGAGCAAGCGATTTTGTAAACACTGCGGAGAAAACACGACACAGTTGCACCTCGGCGATTTCCAGCCAGTTTTCAACACGGGTGAGCGACGAACCCATCAAACACCGGGTACTGCCAGAGGCTTCTCGTTGTGCCCCAGGTACAGGGTCACTCACTGCTCCCGGTCAGGAGTGAAGGGAAACCACTGGGAAGAGGAAACTGGGATGCAGCCATTCAGCCTGACACACGTCCAGCCCCAACACGGGTGAGCGACGAACCCATCAAACACCGGGTACTGCCAGAGGCTTCTCGTTGTGCCCCAGGTACAGGGTCACTCACTTGAAGCCAGCAGCCGCCGTGGCGCGCTACCCGAATCAGCCTCCCTCTGCCAGAGCTGCCCATCACACAGCCCTGGGGCTGGAAAAACCTTTTTTCGTACAGCTGCTGGTGGGAACCAATGCACACTTCATTTGTGCCTAACCCAAACCAACCATCGCAGGGCTATGGTGCTTTGCAAAGTGGCTGCTGGTATGCTCTCTGCATGTGCCCCCACCTGCCACTGTTTCTCCTGTGCCACCCACTTAATGATGGGTTTTGGCCTTATCAGCTTAGATACTCACTAAAACACTGGCCTCATCACAGGGAACGGCATGGATGCTCAGCTGCCCCCATAAAGGTGCCCTATTTTTGGTGCAGTGGTCACTTCAGACCCCACTTTGCTGGGGCATGGGTCTCCCAGAGACCCTGTTCCAGGTGTCCCAGCCCCACGCTGGAGGGATGTCTCCATGGGGCTATACAGTTGGGTCCCACCAGCCATCCCTGGACCATGCAAGGTGTCCAGCTCACCCATGGGCTGCCGGGGCAGCAGCCAGGAGAGGGCAATGGTTCACCCACAACTTGCCCAACCCCAGCAACAAAGAAGAGCTCCTACAAGATGCTGGGGAGGTATTCCCCCACCTCACTGTTGGGTGATCCAAGAGGGATCCTGCTGCTTTATGGAAGACACGCACAAGTATTCATTTCTGAAAGCATTTGCTAGGCTAAAATACACCCCTGCCCAGAGCAGACCAGAGCCCAGGGCTGAACGCAAGATTTTCTGGGACACGTCCAGCAGCAGCAGTGCCATCATCAAAAGCCTTTGGTGGAGACAAGAGGTTGAGGGATCTTACACTCCCCTGGCTTTTTGCCCCAGGCACTGGCTCCTGCTCTCTCAGACGTGCTTGTGGACTTTGCGTTTTCTTTCTCTTTCTTCAGATTTTCTTATAGTGCAGAATGCATCTTCCTCATCGTCTGGGGGACCTGGGGAAGACGTTGAGTGCAGAGCCAGCCTTGCTAGGTCACTAACATGTGTTTCTGACCAGAGGAAATTTGGGATGCGGCGTGCTAAGGATGCCATGCTAACTTCTGCTAAACCCTCACGTACAGCTGGGTAGCAGATATATGGACTGTGCAAGACACTGCCGATTTTCCTCTGCCTGTTTTTGGCATAATGAAGCCCAATGGGTGTGTATAAACAAAGCAAGCATCTCTCTCGCTGGACCTCATGCATCATTTATAGCCAGCTTTTCCATGGCACAAGAAACATTTACATATGCCAGCATTAATTCCGAACGCCACTTCAAAGCCATCTCTGTCTAATGAACCCCGTGCGCTATGCACAGCAAATTCCACCCGAAAAATAATTAGCAACACACGCCACCAAAGCATTACAAGGGGAGCGCAGCACACCACCTGCTGAAGCAAAATGAATGCCTGATTTATTTATTTTTTCCCCACTTTTTAGCAACATTCAGGCGCTGACTCAAAGCTGTGCTCTGTTCTCAGCTTTTGTCGTGGTTTAACCCCAGCCGGCAACTCAGCCCCCCCCAGCCGCTCGCTCGCTCCCCCGCGGTGGGATGGGGGAGAGAATGGGAAGGGGAAAAGTGAGGAAACTTGTGCGTTGAGATGAAGACAGATTAATAAGGAAAGCAAAAGCTGCGTATGCAAGCAAAGCAAACCAAGGGATTCATTCCCTCCTTCCCATGGGCAGGCGGGTGCTCAGCCATCCCCAGGGAAGCTGGGCTCCATCACGCGTAACAGTGACTGGGGAAGACAAACACTGTCACTCCAAATGTCCGTCCCCTTCCTTCTTCTTTCCCCATTTTTCTATGCTGAGCATGACATCATATGGTATGGGATAGCCCTGGGGTCAGCTGGGGGCAGCTGGGGTCAGCTGTCCCAGCTGTGCCCCCTCCCAGCTCCTTTTGCCCCCCCAGCCGCTCCCTGGT
>NW_009260696.1:4342-19699 GCF_000687185.1 Egretta garzetta
TCCCTGGGTTATCAGCCCTGTTTCCAGCACAAATCCAAAACATAGCCCCATGTTAGCTACTGTGAAGAAAATGAACGCTACCCCAGCCAAAACCAGCACAACTTTGTAGGGCCCTGGGAAGTGTCATGTTCCCACTCTGTTTTCCAGGCTAGGGGTATGATTGATTTGAGGGGGTTTATACATTTTTCTTAGATCGCATCTGACTGAGCTGTGCAAGACCCTGCTGACTTCCATGCCGGGGGTGCCTGCTGGGATTTAGGATGTAGGCAGCTCTGCATCCCTTCCCCTGAAGTTGCACAGGTCCCAGGCTTGCGGGATGCTGTTGTGCTCCAAGCAGAGCCTTGGACTGATGGTTGGGAGCAGGATGGGACACATGAATCTCACCCTGGTCTGACATTCCCGTGGAGCCTTTAACCCCTGATTAGCATCAGCCTCACCAAGAAAAAAGAAATTGGGGATAAGCTCAAGAGACGAAGATTTTGGTGCCCCTACCAGCCATGGGTCCTCCCACCCTGTGCCAGGCGCAGCAGCCCTGCTGTGAACAGCTCAGGGAACAGAGCTGGGCTTACCAAAATTATTAGAGTCACACAGCCCAGCTCGAGCTGGGAGAAGCAGAATGATCTGCTCAAGGCCTGACGCAGTGGCATTGCTGTGGGAGACCCAGGTCACAAACCACCACGGCAGAGGGACCCAGGAGGTGGTGGTGGGCAGGGGGGGACTGACTGTGCCAGGGTGACGCCGGGATCCTGGATTCCCCCAGGTCCTGTCCCCCTTGAGTGGAAGGAAGATGCTCTGCAGGGCACTGCTCTCGGCCAGGTGCTGCAATGCCACCCTCCGCCTCTCCATCATCAAGCAATGGTACTCAACCTGTCACTCTGACTTGCTAGGATGCAAGGGGTTAAACTGTTATTCCTATGCAAATTAGTCTTAATTAATCCTTTTCATCAGTTGCAAATATACCTTCTGAACCCTATTAAAAACATGAATATGCAAATTCAGACCTTTTTTAATACTCATTTTCAAGGACTTGGAGTCAGGCTTGATTATTCGATTCCCGTTAACAGCCTGTAAAACCTGGTGCAAAATTTAATTTCCATTTTAAGTTACAAAAAAAAAAAAAAGAATCTGTTGGTAATTAAGCTAATTACAGTGTTACACTAAAGAGGAGACAAACAAGGAGGACAAGATCATTCATTACATTTAACACCGGTTACAGGACCTGGGGACTGTGCAAGGCCAGAGTGAACCGTGAAGCCAGGCAACAGCAGCGATGGCAACGGGGTGCATGTGGAGAGGCTGCAGCTTTTCGGGGGCCTGGTGCCTTCCTCACCTTGGGAACATCTCTGCTTCAGCCCTATGAGCCACCTTCAACCTCCTCCTAAGGAGCGAAGCAGCAAAGAGGAGGTGTAGCCAGGCTGGAGGGTGTTGCAGGCATTGCGGGGTCTCTGCACAGGGCAGGAACGAGTTCGGGGTTGGGGTTTCTGGGCACCCTGCAGGACCACCCTGTCTGCCAGTGACTGAGGCTGAGCATCCCACCCCAGGCAGCTGGGATTGCTGTCCTCCCTGGGCATTTTCCCTGTATTAACAATATACACGTGTGGTGCAGAGGGGCGCTTAGCTGAACTGGCAGCACGGGGGAGGAGGCAGGTCCTGCAGACCGGGGCCGCATGTCCTGCTCTCCCACAGCAGCTGAGATCCTGTCCTCGCCAAGGAAGAGCAAGCAGTGACCTCCCAAAAGCTGACAATTCCCTTTGCAGAAGCAGAGCTGGCAGGGAAGACCCATTACAAGGCTCTGCAGGGACACCTACAAACTGCTGCTCCACACCCATACTGAGAGGGGCAAACAGAGGTACAGGATCATAGAATCATAGCATCGTTTAGTTTGGAAAAGACCTTTAAGATCATCATCCAACCGTTAACCCTGCCACCCCATCACTAAACCATGTCCCTAAGCACCTCATATACCCCTCTTTTAAATACCTCCAGGGATGGGGACTCGACCACCTCCCTGGGCAGCCCCTTCCAGTGCCTGACAACGCTTTCTATGAAGAAATTTTTCCTAATGTCCAACCTAAACCTGCCCTGGTGCAACTTGAGGCCATTTCCCCTTGTCCTATTGCCCATTCCCAGGGAGAAGAGGCCGACCCCCACCTCGCTACAGCCTCCTCTCAGGCAGTTGTAGAGGGCGATAAAGGCTCCCCTCAGCCTCCTCTTCTCCAAACTAAACACCCCCAGCTCCCTCAGCTGCTCCTCACAAGACTTGTGCTCCAGACCCCTCACCAGCTTTGCTGCTCTCCTCTGGACATGTTTCAGCAACACAACATCTTTCTTGTAGTGAGAGGCCCAAAACTGAACACAGCATTCAAGGTGCGGCCTCACCAGCACCGAGTACAGGGGCACGATCACTTCCCTACTGCTGGCCACACCATTCCTGATACAAGCCAGGATGTGACCCCCTATAGCTCATGACCATGGCCAGCATATGCTGGGAGGTGCCAACCAAACCAACTCAGCCTACAGTGAGTGCCACTGCCCAAACCTCCCTCGGGGTCACCCGTTGGGGCTGGGCGGTCAATGCTGGTGGCTCCTGGCTTGCCCGTCAACCTTCCTGTGCCTCCCAGCTCTGCCTGCGTGTAATTAAATAAAAAGTGCTGCTATAGACTGTTAATTATGGTTTACCACCGCAGTGATCCCTTAAAATCAGTCATTAGCATGCTGAGGATCTATTCTGCACTTGGTGTTTTCTAATGAGTTAAGCAAAGTTAACGAGTGATTTGTCAGAGCTCTAATCCTCACCTCGGGGCTGGCAGCTCAGGAGCGGCAGCACGCCATGGCGGGCTCGTCCTGTCTCCGTACGGGGTGAGGGATCCCACGACCTGGCTGGAAGCACACAGGTGATGCCATGAGGCCAGGGCTCCCTGTCCAGGATACTGGTGCATTGGGCAGGAGACTCCAGCATTGAAATAAAGTGCTGGCGTTACCTACAGACTTACCCAAAGACATCCGTCATCAGACGGATAGATCCACCCAAGAGATTGATGCTGTCTGGGGGGGCTTTTCTCACTCCTCCTCGTCTCAGCTCCCTGGACTCACAGTGAGGGAGCTGTCACTTCAGAGCATGCCACTCCAGGGTGGCACTGCTGCGTAACAGCGGGATCAGAGCGGGAGCTGGTCACGTACATCCCCAAGGACTGGAGCGTGACTCCCAAAGCAAGCTGTGGAAAGACTCGTGCACGTGGAGGAGCTGGGACAGCTGCAGCAGGGAGAAGGGGTGAAAGAGGGACAGTGCGATTTGCCATCACCCCCTTACGTGTAAGGCTGGTCTCCCTCACGCACTCCATGGTCAACGGGCAGTTGGAGGCACCTCCAAACCGAAGGACCTAAGTGAGGTTCATGACCTTAATTTCCCTTCAGGGAGACCCCTTCTTGGTAGTGGTTATGGGGACAGCCTGGTAGATGAACCAGCCACTACCACCAGCAAAGCAAAGCGCCTGTAACCATATGACACAAATGTTCTTCTCTCATGGAGAGAGGAAAGGTTCATCTGTCAAAATTCAGAGCCTTTCACCTGCCTGGAGAACATTTTCCATCACATTGATACCAGAAGTTTCCAGTCACCAGAGAAGAGGAGCATGGTGATAGAGGTAATAAGGGAAATGCTCTCACCTTCTAGCCAAGCCCCGTGCCTCGAACGTCCTCCTGCATGTGCATCCTCCTGCCCTTCAACCTGCCTGGTGCATCTTGTCAACAGGATCATATTTTGGGGGGGAGACAGGGATGCAGAATTACCTTCTCAGTCCCTACAGACAATCAGCTTGCTCCCCGAACCATGAGATCTGATTGCCCTTATTATTTTAGCTTGCATAGCAGCAAGTCTTGTTAATGGTCATAAAATTATCTAGTCCTTATTTAAATCCAACAACCGTCTGTGTTTCAATGACCTCCTGATGGTCTCTGGCATTGTTCCAGGTTGAAGAGGCATCCGAGGGACCAGGGAGGAAAAAGAGGCAGTGGGAGGATTAAAGAAAAACAACCAAAACCACAACAAGCAACAGCCAACAAAGAGAATTCAAAGTAAAACAGGGAATATTAAAGAGAGCTCAATCAGTCAGCCGGAGAGTTCAAAAAAACACAACCTGTCACGAAGAGAAGGAAGCAGCATCAGGTAAAATTAGCAACACTAATAAACTCATCAGCACTGGAACCTGGGCCAGGAAACAGCACAGGGAAGACGAAGGGGCTGGGAGATGCTTGATCCCATTTTGGGGAAGCAGGAGAGAGAACCGACACGACTTGAAGCAACGTGCTTCAGTGGTGGTTTGGGTGGAGACCAAAGACATGGACTGCTCCCGAGCCGCCCGGCATCATGGAGCTGCCTTTGTGCTCCCTAACTTACATGGCAGTGTGTTCTTTAAAGTTTATTTTCCTTCTGGTTTTTCCCTTGTATTTGCTTTGAGGGAAAACGTGCACACAAGGAAGGCTGGAGACCCAGCCACCATGGGTGGAAGGAGCAGGAGCAGCTGTTGGGATGGACACCCAGGGCCGGGGTCTGCAACAGGCCCTTAGTGAAGGCTCTGGCCAGCGAGTTCTACATAGAACATTTCTGAAGCAAAAATCTCCTATTTCCTTTGGATGCCAGACTGCTCTCCTGTCCTTTCAAATAACATCTACAAGCCCTCGGAGTACCAAAATATTTTACAATAATA
Organism: Egretta garzetta; assembly: GCF_000687185.1. Classification (NCBI taxonomy): domain Eukaryota; kingdom Metazoa; phylum Chordata; class Aves; order Pelecaniformes; family Ardeidae; genus Egretta; species Egretta garzetta. Next base: position 9,049 of record NW_009260696.1, read on the forward strand.
ATCCCCCCAAAGAGAAACAAGAAATGGAAAACCCCCAAGCAGCAGAGAACTGTTTTAATGTAACCGAGCTCCAGCAGATTCCCATCAATTTTGCAGCAAACCTGAGTCATGAAATTAAAAGTAGCATCAGCATATTTCCTATTAGCTAGGGCTCCTTTTTCAGAACAGATCATGCATTCCTACCCTATTTTTCTAGACACTTGTGTCAATGCGATATCATCAGATGCCGTTCAGTTGCTCCTCTTAGCCTGAAAAAAGCTTTCCTGTTGGGAAGGATGGGATTTTAATATTTAAAAAAGACTTCGTGAAAAAGCTTTGCTGATTTTTTATTTATTTATTTATTTATTTAATATCCCTCCCCTGATCAGAGTGGGTGCGTTTTGTAGCTTTTAAATATCATGCAACTTTTAGCATCGCTGCTATTAAATCCGAATCTGCTGTCACAGCAGGCAGCGCGAATGTGATTTACACTCAGCGTGGAGAGCCTGCTCTGTCCTCCCCAGCTACTACGCTCGCCTCGTCAGGAACGCGCCGTTGTTAGCTACGGTCACCTGGCACCTGACGCAGTCATTGCTTTCCCAACATCTTCTAACAGCAAAAAGCTGTAACAGAACCAAACCTGCCCTGCATCATCTCCCGCACTGAGCAGCGTTGGCTGCCGGGGTCTGGCATTACCTTGATGATGTCCTAGGAAGGCTTCGCCTCTTGCCCCTGAGGCTTATTTTGGCACGTCCGCCCGTCGGCCGAACTCACGCCGTTCTCAGCTGTCTCTCAGCCCGCTGCCGGGGTCGGGAAATGAAAAGGGCAGGTGCCGCGCCGTGTTTCTTCAGCGTGTTGGAGCCAGCGGAGGGGAGCGATGGAGAACCGACAGCAACAGCGGTGCCGCAGCTGTGGGATGCTGCGTCTGACCCCCACCGACAGTGAGCCCCGGGGGATGCTGCTGCCCACCTGGGCTCACCCCACGGTTATTTGGGGGTCAAATAGCCTCCACTGCTGGCCGGTGTTGGAAGGCCATGACTGGGAAGTGATATTGCTATTTTACAGAGCCCACCATGCGGAAGGGCTCACTGGCTCGTCCTGGGCAGGCAGAAAATCCAAGAGCGGGATCAGTTCTGCCCCATCGCTCTCCATACCCCAATCCTCTCTGCACCCCCACGAGCCGGTACAGCTCTCCCCGCAATCCAGCAGCAGTGGGAGGAGGTATTTGGGGATGCTCGTCCCCCTCCATTGCAGCTCTCCTGCCTACCCAGAGCCCGGGGCTGCCCAGGGAGCAGCCGTGCTGGCCACCCCTGACAATGAACCCCGCCTGCGCTGGGAGAGGCAGGAGAGGGGGAAAGGCGCTTTGTGAGGAGCTCTGGGCGCTTGTGGGAGGGGGCAAGGCAACAGCCTCTGCACAACACCGCCGTGCGCCCTCGGGAGGGCTGCGACCTGCGCCCCGAGGCTTTTGCTCCTTGCGGCAGGGACCAGGAGGGGAGGGAGCCTGCTGCGGCCAGGGGTGTGCGGGAAAACCAGCAAGCCCCAGTCCCCAAGGCGGGGAGAGCCTGGGCCCAGGCTTCCACTCAGCCTCCGGAGACGGCGTCAGTTGGCCAGCGGGAGAGGATGGCTTTTCCTTCCTTAGTTTAGAAATTGTGGCTTCCCTTTCCGCCTAGCACCATTTCTTCCTCTCCATCTGGCCCCCGCCCCGCTCCTGCACTTCGCTCCCAAAGCACCCACCTCTGTCACAGCTTCATCCTCTCCCCCCGTTCTCCTTCCCTTCCTCCTATAACATTACATGGAGATGATCCATAACGAACATCTACGAAATCCCAAGCCTCTCATAGCTCATCCCCAAAAGGTTTCTCTAGTCCCTTCTCAGGCATCATGCACTTCCAGGACAACCCTCAGGCTCACACGAACAATGCGCAGCCATGCCAAAAGAGCCAGGAGACACAAAGCCGGAACAAAAAACTCCAGGTTCAGAGAAGTAACCTTAAGGGGGGCATGAACTCTGCCATACCTGCCTTAGCCAAGAGCTCTCCTGCCTTCAAGGACCGTATGGCAGCACTTGACAGCTCTTTGCCCCTCTTTGGTATTTATATATGCACGCGGATGAAAAGGGTTGATCAGTAGAGGAGCGGGGGCTCACAAAGCAGTTTGAGCGAGGGGAAGCTTCAGGCAAAGCTGCAAACAAGACAGTGCTCTGACACACGCAGTCCCCCAGCCGTGCATTAATAAATCATATTTTACAGCTTAGAGCACACAAACCCAGCAAGCGCGTATGGAGACCCAGCGAGCACACGCACACTTGTTAACACTCTTGCCTCTCCCCTCCAACTGCAAATTTATGACCCATCTCGCAAGATCCTCTAAAAGGGTTTTCTGCCAATGGGGCTGGAGCTTTGCAAGGGACAAGCTGAAGCCAGATGGGACTTGTGTCCCTACCACCTGGGTGGGTGAAGCCTTCTCTACTGCCGGTGGCAACCAGGGTCTCTCTGTTTGCCCTGCCCTGGGGGCTGCCCCTGCAGAGGGGAGATGTGGGGGACAGTGCGTACAGCAATGGGCTGCTGAGCCCTCTGCAGCTCGGCATGGAAGGAGCAATCACTGAGAAATTCAGTGTCGCAGTTACTCCTTGCAGGTCCGTCATGGCCGAGACAACCAGTATAACGATGGCGGCAGAGATGGGAGCAGGGTACAGCCGTATGTTTGGGGCTTCATCCTGAATTTGGCATTGGAACTGGAAACCGGGGAGTCTCTGCTCCTCTCCCCCATGCCCAACCGCAAGCCTGTGTCCCACAGGTGGCCCAGGTGGCTTTGCAATGGTCATGCTTCCACATGAATGCTCCCAGGCCTCCACCAGCAAGCCTTAGAGCTCCCAAAAGCCCCAGTTTTGCAGAGTGCCTGAGCCTGTTCGCTGTGCGACCGCATCATGCCGGGGCAGGGGTGCTGCTGGCCAAAGCAGGACAGTTCCCCCAGCAGCTTCCCGAGCCAGGGGCTGCACCACACCAGCACATCTGGCCGAGCACCCACCCTGACGACACACCTCTCCCAGGCGCGCTGCCGTATTAATCTTAGTTGAACAAATCAGTCTTGCTGGGAGAACGGGGTGCAGAGCAGTAATCCATCTGTCTCTCCTCCCCACTGAAGGCGTCTCGGAAGACTCCTGTGTTTTCTACCCCGACTTATTATCCTTTCACTCTTGGGAGGCAACTTTCCAACGGGCAGAACGTGTTTTCCCTTGTCACTCTCCAGCATCGCTTCTCGCTTCACCCGTGTTTTGCTAAGATAGAGGGTTTATTGTAAACTTATTAATTACTTCATTTCTCCTGCGAGGAGCCAGGAGAAAATTTTTCAGAGGCAGCCAGGATCTGCTATTGTGTTGGCGGAGGAGCCGAATGCGGCTGACGTCATGATTCATTTTCCCCATGACTGAGGAAGGCGACTCTCAGTGCCACGTCGCGCATATGAATCAGGCAGCGTTCCCCTGGCACAGCATGCCAAGCAATTCATCTTCCACCAGGACTTCTTCAAGCAGAAGAGAAAACACCAAACTTTTTGCTATTGCGCTTCCCTGCAAAAACCTTGGGGAAAGGAGGCTTGGGGAGATGGGGGCTGCGGCCTCCCCAGAGCGCAGGCTTGTCCCTCTGCCTCTGATCAGCTGGGTCTATAGCAGGTATTTTCCAGTCCTGTAGACACATCAACAGGTCCCAGAGTGGCTCCCGCATGCATGGCCAACCCTGCTGCCACTGTGAGCATCGGAGCTAACTTTCTAGCCTGCTTACTGCTACCTCCTCTCCAAGCTTAGGAAGTACGTTCCTGCTGCTATCAAGAGGAAATCGATATACACAGAAGTTCATAACAAACTAATCTGGTTTACAGCATGAATGAGACTTGCCTGGAAAAACGGAGATAATGATGTCTGCCCTTCCCAAAGCAGTACCAGCATCAGACCATCGTTATCATGCTTTACACGCGGGAGAGCACAGGGGGAGCACAGTGTATATCCCAAATAAAGGAATCATACATCCGGTTTGGGAAGTGACACTTTATTCTTACGACAGAAGAGCTATATCCATTGTAACACAAAATGTCAGACTTCAGAGGGTGCTCCATCTTCCACAGAGGAGAAAGCCCCCCCTGAAAGGTGAGCAGGTACTCACAGCCTGGTGGCACCCCAAAGAGCTCCCCCCCACCGCCTGCAGTCCTGAGATAACCAAGAGCCTTGGTGAGGAACAAAAAGCACGCCAGTGACATCTGAGCACACCACACAACATAGAGGTGTCAACACAGGTATGGGGCCTTCACATGGCCCTTTGTGTCTGTGTTTGTCTCCTGAGTGATGGCAGACTCAGGTAAGTGGCTATCTTGGCAAGAATTTCAACCTTGTTGAGCAATGAGCTGTTTGCAAGAGCAGGAGGTATCTGCAAAGAACCTGCTACTCATGACTGATCCTTCCCCAGGTCCCTGTCCTCAGGGACAAAGCCCTTGGCTCCCATTAGGAGAGGACAACGCCAGGGCAGGATACTCCAGCCTCCCACAAGGCTTGTCTCTCTGCTGGGGCCCAGATTTGGGGGATCCCTTTGGGAAAAGCTGTGAATGGTGATGCTGTGGCTCCTCAAACCAGTAGTTCCCACCATCTTCCCAGAGATGCTGAGACAGTCTGGGGAGTGATGAACACATTTCCCAGTTCAAAGGTGGGGCTTGGGTATTGGCACAGGACAGCCCTGGGGCAGAGCTAGACTTGCCCTCCCACCACAGAGAAATTATGCTTTTCAGAGGAATTGGTGGGGTTTGGGAATCAGCACGAAAGGAAGGAGAAGAAGGAGTTCCCTGAAGAACAGAAGCAACCCAATGCCACAAATTAAGGGTGGGAGGGGAGAATTTGTCCTCGCTACCTCAAGTGTCCTGCCCAGGGGTGCTCCACACCTGGCTGGTGGCTGGCAGTGGGATGCTAAGTGATGGTCTGGCGGCTGAAGAGGTCGAGGGTGAGGGCGCTGAGGAAGGCTGGGATGCTGTCCTGGCGAAGCAGGTGGATTTCGATGAGTTCCCGGATGGTTCGTGAGAACTCAGTTTCCAGAAGCTGCATTTTTCCACCGGAGGAGCTGGAGGCCTGAGGGGAAAGAAGAACAAGCCCGTTAATACAGCAGGGTTTTAATTCACCTCCTGTGATGTGAGTGGCATCGCCCTGAAGCCTCCTTCGGCACAGATCCACCTGTAATCAAGGACACGTTATCTGCTACAGCGCCGGTGTTGGGCACACGGCGCGATTGGGCCGGTACTGAGTTGGGCATCTCCAACGTCCCCACGCAGGACCCCTGCACGAGCTGCCCCCAGTGACAAACGATACGGTGGGGAGACGAGTGGTTTGACCATCCTGGAAAGAGGCGGCGCAGGGGCCGGGCTGCACCGCCGGCGCAGAACCAGGGTGCCCACGTTGGGGTCACCCATTGCCACCACCACTGAGGTCTCAGGTGGCAGGAGCTATGCGCTAGGGCTTCCTCTCCATGAAAACGCTTACCCCTGAAGTCATTCTGTTTCTGTAGGAGGAAGCAGACCTGTTTCTAATTAACATGACTCCTTCCCAACAAGCTGCTGATCCGCCCCGCATCCCTAAAGTGTTTCTGGATGTTTAAATCAGCCCGACAGCGCATAGCCGAGAGCTCCAGAGGAATTATTCCAGAGATGCTCTCATGAAAATAAGGAAACTCAACATGTGGGAAGACATTACAAATCTCCTGTAACATATAAAACAAGCAAAAAAAAGCTAAATGCAAGAGAAATAAGAAACTCTTGAAGCCTCTCCTGCCCCCGGAGGCACAAAAGCTGCTTGTTTATTAATAAACAGCAAAAACATCATAGCGCAAATGCTAATTTTTTCCCCTGCCATTTTCCTCTTCAAAATGCTCCTGTTCCTAATTGCTCTGCAGCTCTGCTTCCCCTTGGAGCCCAGGCTGGGCAGCGCAGGCAGTGCTGGGCAAAGCCGGCATCCCCCTGGGCGGGCGGGAGCAGGGCAGCCCCCCACCCCAACGTATGGCTGCCAAAAGCCAGGGCAGAGGATTGCCACGTGAAGGGAAAACACAGCTTTACCTGCTAGGAGAGAAGGGAAGCGATAACAGCCGAGAGCCCTGGGGAACCTGCTTGTTTCTGATTTGATGTTCTCAGGAGCCTGGATACATTTGACTATGAACTTTTCATGTATGTGTCACTTTGGATTGCAAAGAGTGCAAGGTACCAAGGATGCCCGCATCCCCCCTGAGCCAGGCAGGGAATCTAAACGAGGTTTCCGCATGGAAAAGTAAATTAGCTTTTGTTTAAATCTCCTCCACGTCGGCTCGGTTGTTTTTCAGCAACTCCAAAGGATGTTCAGGGCTTTAGTCCGCTGCTTACTGGAGCTTCCCGACTTGCCTTCTGCTCATCCGATGTACCGCTGGGTCAGATTAAAGAGGCAAAGTAGGAAGAGGGCGGAGATGGCAGATGAAGAAGCCGGTTGGAGGCACAGGGAGGGATGTACGTCCACAACCCACGTAAAGCCAGAGGCGCAACGCGATGCCGTGGCACAGCTAGGAGCTAGTACATGGGCTGGATGCTGTGAAAGCAGCACAGGTTTTGTTTTGCAAATCACCCCCCGCCCCGATTGGGCTGATGGGAAGAGCTGGTTTTGGAGGAAGGTCCGAGAATTATGAATGCATCACTTGCGTCTCCAAAGCCAGCACCGAATTGGATTCATCGAAAATGGGGATTCAAGCTCTGTATGAAATACAAGCTGCCTCCTTTGCAGATTTAAAACACTCTTTGGGCACAGAATTAATTTTCTAAGAATTTACAAGTAAATCCATTAATTGGTTTACTAGTTTAATTAATTAAAGCAAGTTCCTTAAGAAATTTAGCAGCCAGTGCCAGACCATTTGCTTGTGTTTTATGATCTCGAAAACGGAGTAACATAAACGTTTTAAATTTCCCCTCTACTTTGAGCTCACTGGCGTCGCGGGTGAAGGCTACATTTGAATAATTTCTTTTTTTATGGGATTAATGGTAATTTCTCTCTACTATTCTTCACAACCGAATCTTCCTCCCCCAGCAGGCGCAGAATAATAACGTTCAGAGAAAGTTAGGTGAACAAATACGTGTTTCTAAGAAGACTTATTTCCCACCGTGTTCAATGGGACCACGGTTTCTCTCAGTTGTCAGATGGTCAAGAGAGGCACTGTCCTCCCCGCCCTGGTCTCCCTCTCCCCAGGAATTCAAAAAAATCCAAAAAACCTCCAAAAAAAAAAATATTCCAGACTTCTCACCCAGGTTTCTTATGATCTCTTCTGCAACAGGAACAAGGCAAGAAAGCAGCCACTTGGAAAAAAGGCAATTCTTCCTCTGGCGGGAGATGTTTACATGCTAACTTTGAGGATGGATGCACTTGCAGTTCAGTTCATTCAATCTCACACTGCTTTTAAAAAAGTGCAGAAACTTCCCCCCCGTCCCCCCCCGGGAGTGTTTTAAAATTGCTATCATTGTTACCCTTCTTATTATTTGTTTTTATTGCCTTTTTTTCTTCACCCATCTGTTCATAATGTAGTATAGACTGAGACATATAGATAGATTTGTTGCTTTGAGTTCAACAGCAGGAGTACCTTTGCAGTGTGTGCTTCACAAATAAAGTGATTATACGAAATAATAGCAATATGTTCCCATTAATTCACAGGATTTCTTTTCAAATGCCCGTCTGCACCCTGCCTGGTGCACCGGGTGAGCCGCAGGCAGAGAGGGAAGTGCCGGGGCGGGTGGCATGGGAGCGAGCAGGGGACCACGACGAGGCAGGGGGATGCGCAGGAGGGGAGGATGCCGGTGGGGATGCTCTGCTGAATGAGCGCTGCGGGGTCTGGTTGCTTCATGCCGGTTTGGATCAATGCAGAGCATCCCTGTGACTGCAGCTCTGAAAACCGGATTTACGAAAGATACCAAGATGAAATTTTTCTTACAGTAGTTCAAAGCTGTAAGGGTGCTCGAGTCCTCCTCTTCACTGTCGTAGTTAGGATGCCCTCCGCTCATTTTTAATCCATTTTTTAAATGAATAAAAAGTCTCAACCCTCAAAGAAAAACTCCTGGACATCGCCCCCCCTGCTAACAAGAACTTGCACATACCAACTATTCACATGACACACTCCATGTCACGCCATCGCCATTCAGCTGGTGACGCATCCCTGGGAACTCAAAGTTTCAATGAAGTCAAAAGCCTCCCAAGCTCATCTAGGTAGAAAATGCCCAGCTGAGGAACCTAAACAAGTGTCACACATCTATGGGGACAATCTGTAAGTGGGAATGGGGAAAGAGAGACCAGAGCACATCCAAACCCAGGCCTAACTGCTCTGTGCCCTACACCATTGACATGTCTTATTCAGAGCTACACCACTATAGCGTGTTATTGCTTTTAAAGACAAGCGTGAAAGAAAAAGCATCAAGACTTAGAGTCAAACCAAATAGATGGTGTCAAAGGAAAAGCCGAGCCTGTGAGCACCCCCAATCGCCCCGTAGTCACTACATAGAGGAGCCAATGCAACAGGAGACTTTGGGGACCACCACCACACTTCACTCCCCCTCCCCCCACTACGCTGAGCCAGCCAAGTGCAGTGCTTCACTAGAGATGCAAATATTCCCCCCATGCCCCCAGTTCCCCTGAGCAGAGAGCAGCCCAGGTTGCTGAAGCTAAGCTCTACGAGAATACCATCGCACAGGTTCTCTTTACACAGACCTATGTTAGTTTCTTCTAATTCATGGAAAAAGTCTGCCTGGCTCACTAAACTACTGAGATTCAGGTCTATCTTATGTTTTATTCAGATCTCAAATACTTGCAAAAGGAAAGATTCCAGCTTTCGCTAAGCTCCGTTGCCAGTTCAGTCTGATTTAAGGCCTATCGGGACCTTTTCTAGAAAAGCAATGGAAATCAATCTTTGCCCCGTGTTACTGCACACTCGGTTCTGCTGGGGAGGGGGGGGATGCAACTCCTGCCATAGATTTGAAGGCTGACACCCCGTTTTTCTCCTCGCAGGCTGTGCTACCCCATAGAGCAATCAGATCAGCGGGCAGATTTCACTATATTGTAAAACATGAAGACGACAGGTCTATTTACCACACTGCAGTAGCTGCTCTTGGATCTGCTCGGAGAAAGGAGCCGTTAGTACAATTGTTTTTCCATGAGAATCAAGATCAGCTGCCGCCTGCCAGAAGGAAACATCATAAATCTTCCTCTTAACCCTGGAAATTGGTAAATTATTCAAGGCTTTATAGTTTAGATATACATATAAAAGTCTCTCAAGTAACAACCAGCGTGGTAGAAAAGAGAGTTCTTCTCTCCAACAGGGACCATCTCAGTGGTCTCAAAGCAGACAATGCAGAAGATGCAGAGGAGGAATCGACGTTCCCCAATGTCCCTGCGGGGGGACGGACCTGCAGCTGGCCAGACTGAGCTGGTAATGCCGCAACACACGGAGCATAAAGGAGACCAAATTGACTGATGTCACTTCAGCGTAACATATACAGGGCTACCGACTGCACTGATTTTGCCGAGACGGCTCTTTGCCCCCATGCTGCTATCGCACAGGAACACTCCCTGAAAGCCAAGTCCCAGCATTTACTTCTCTGCTTGTTCCACCAGCTGAGGTAGCTACATCAAAAGCGTGACGGTGTCTCCCGCAGTCATTTACAAGCTAACATATGGTTCACAAGTGCACTCTGAACTAGATACACCATTTTTTTTTTGTTTCCTGTATGCCCTTTTCCTCTTCTCTTTGACATATTTTGGTAGCTAAAAAGAGTGGCTCCAAACTCTGGTTCCAAAAGTGCCATCAGCTATAAACCGGCATGCAGCGTGATTTTAATCATGCAAAGGATGCTTCTTGAAAAATACTGCTCGAGCATAAGACCCAATGTCCTGTAGGCCTTCAGACTCTGGAATAAGACTGAAAAGAGGGTGATTGCATGACCCAAGGAGAAGGCCGACATGGAGATGCAGTATCATGAGAAAACATGGGGTAGAAATGCAGAAAAATGGAGAAGAGGGCTTCAGCATTGAACGCAACCTGATAACCTCATCTAGGCTTCCCTTTCCATGAAAGGTTGGACCAGATGATCCTTTGAGGTCCCTTCCAGCCTGGGCTGGTCTAGGATTCTATGATTTCAGCGTAAAGTGTGGATATTCTACCTCCAATTTCCACAGCAAGAAAGCACAACTGCCTTCAGGGGTGCGATCCACGCAGGACATGCGCTCCTGCACCTTCAAACACACACCCCCAAGCAACGGAGGTGGAGTTTCCAAACGTTTTTTGGTGAGATGAGGACAGCAATGGTGGAGCTTTGTGCCAGGTGGAGCAGCAAGACAGTTGCAGCTCAGCTTGGGAACCCCGGCTGAACCTCCTCAGTGTGAGGAAGGGTGAAGCCCAGGACTTTGGCAGGGCTGCCGGAGTGGCTTTCCACCCCTTGGCACAGTCACAAGCCTTTGCTTTGCAGATGCCGCTCGGCCATGCTCTACGGTAGATGGTACTTCTCAAGGATAAGATGTATTAGGGGTCAAAACGAGCAAGTGAATCATTGCCCAGTGACATTTACCCAGCGAATGTATTGTGGAGGCTCCATCTCATCTTCTATGCTCCTTCCATAAATCACTGTCCCCGCTGCATCCCTACAC
>NW_009260696.1:19810-47148 GCF_000687185.1 Egretta garzetta
ACGCAGCTGCTCTGAATGCACTCGGCAAACAGCCCCGTGCGTGCCAAGGGAAGGGGCAACACAGCTTCACATCTGAGACTCCACACAGAGCTTCTCCCTGCTCCGTTTGGGTCCACAGGCTCATCTGGCATTACAAGCCATGCCGTGGCCATGCTCTCCTCTCCCTGCCCCAGTTCTTATTACCATTTCCCTTGTCCTTGTGTTCCTCACCCCACCTTGAAGTCTACTCTGACACGCACGTCTCCCCACCAGATTAATCCCTTTGGCAATTTGCCTTCATCATTCAAATCCCTCAGACCTCCTCTTTGCGCAGGACAGTCATTCCCTCTTCCCCACCACCTTCCCCCATCAGCAGGAGTCCTCAGGGTCGGCTGCACTGTCTGAACACCTCCCAAAACCTCTGCAGCGCTATCTCTGTATGTACCACAGAGCCTCTGCCACCAAGCGCCTTGGGCATGCTGGTGGTCCTGATGGCCCCTCGCCTCCCCGCAGCACCCATCACCTACCTCAGCACCCATTAATATACATAAACCCTATCACAGCCCAACAAACCTATTGAAAGTATCCTTTAAGAAGCTGCCAGCGCTGACTTTTAAATGAGAAAAACCTTTTGTTTCTACCTCTTGCTTTGGATGCCGAGATTTTTCTAAATGTCAAAGGCTGCCTTGCCCACGTGCAGATGTTGGGGAGGGGGTGCACAGATGCCAAACGGGTTGGCACCCTCTCCCCGTGTCTGCAGAGCTGACAGATCAGCACTATGGGTCACTCCAGACAGACACACACACGGCAGCCCACCAAGCCCAGAGCCAGCCGAAGAACTGGAGCGCCCAGAAAATACCCAGGGAAAGCGTGTGGAAACTGCCTGCTGAAGTTCGAACAACCCAAACAGGAGGTTTTGAGATCTAATTGCTCCAACTTGGCTCTCTCGGGTGATGATATCATTATCAAAATCCCCCAATTGAGTTACGCCTCACCAATCAATCTCTCCTAAGCATCACGCACTGCTCAAATACCAGGTCCCCAGGTAGACACTAAATCACTTTAATTAGAGGCTGTTCATTTAAAATTAGAGAAATATTAAAAAAACAAAAAACCAAATTGTACCACAAGATGTGCTTAAGGCTGGAAGTATTTATGAGGTTATTTAGCAAACTGTTTACTGGTTTTCTCCTTCTTTTTTTTGTGGTAGCGGGCAGGTTTCGGCTGGCTTGACGGGACGCCTGCCCAAGGTAGCTCTCGCAGGATATGCGTCTCTTCATCAATCAAATCACCTACCTTTCACAAATGACCATTCCTTGTCTGCAGAGAAGTTTTTCCCCCTTTAATATCCTCTTTGTAACCCAAAAGAGGAAGAGTACTTCTTTATAATAATTGCTTCTTGCCAAGACCTCTGACCTCCGTGTCGCCAGCTTGCTATATAAAGTGAATTTATGAGGCAGAGAGGGATGGATGCCTGTAAAGGGTCTTCCAGGAAATGTAATGAAAAAGCTGCTTTTAGCTGCTGAGCAAAGAAAAGCAAGCGCCTGGCAATGCCAAGAAGAAAATTGAAAGCTGGGGTGGGATAAGTGAGAAACAGCTCTGCATGCACTGAGATTTATAGCAAACATTTCCTTTCTTTTTCTTATTATTCAACATTGAGATGAACCACAGCCCCGCCATGTCTTCGGCACAAGAGGTCAGCTCATACACTTCCATCTTAATCAGAAACACGGCCCAGGCACCGTGCACACGAGCAACAGAAGCGATGGGGTCCTGGATGCTGCACCAGCTCAGCAGCAAAGCAATGCAGAACGGGGCGTGCTGCAGAGCAGCCAGTTTCTCCCTACAGCTACGTGTTTTGATCTATGTAAGCTCTCCTGCACCCGATGTAAAAAGATGAAAAACGTGAAAGAGAGCAGGGACGTGTGCTGAAGCACCTGCACCCCTCTTGATGGAGAAAACCAGTTCGTGTTAATCCTGGGGGACGGTGCTCTGCGCAGTGGAGGGCAAGTCAGCATCTTCTCTCAAAAGGTTTCTCCTACAGGTTAATGCCCTTTAGACTGTCAAATGTGATGCCATAAAAATAAGATCAAAGGCTTTAAAATAAGGGAAGCATATTTTTTGATTCATACTATTACTATTTTATATCTGAATATTCCTATAGAGCTTTTCATCCTGGAAGACAGGTCTTTGAACTGCTGTGATTTCACCTATCACTGAGGAGCAACCCCCAGGGTAAAATGTGACAGCTATTATCAGGGTGCATTAATGTTACTCAACAGTTCAGGACCGACAGAGACAAATATATCCAATTTAAATCATAGGTTTGAAGAAGTACTGCTCAGGGTGGATTAATACCCATGCATTTTCCAAAAGTGCTTTGAGAGTTTTAAAGGACAAGTATTGGAACTAAAATTCCCTGTCTCATCTGTAGGATGCATTCAGCCTCCCACCATTACGCTGCAAATGGAACATCAGTAATGTCAAAGAGGGTAACATAAATGATTCACCTATAGCATCTACTTTTACATCCACAGATTCTGATGGGGATCCCCAAACCAACCATCAAGGAGATTGACCCTGCGGAGATTTGTTGACATGATACCTAGAAATGGTTCAGCTGAATACAAGACTGGTGAGACGAAATCACAGCAGACTATTCACATCACAGAGAAAGGAAAATTGCATGGGATGTCCACTCTAATACTGGCAGCTGGCTGTAAGTCAGAACTTGAGATCCTAAATTATAACTTTTTAACAGGCCTCAGTACTGCTAAATAAATGTTCACAGCCAAATATGTTTATAAACATCAACCGTGAAGGACTGTAGATAAGAGCAAGGTACATGGTTCACAGAATTTTTCCAACTCCGTCCTATAAAAATCCAAACTATGAAATTAAGCCTTTAAAGCCAATACCTCACTAAAAGGCTCAGGATCTTTGAAAACCAGTGTCTGCCTCTGACATATGGGGAAGCCGTGCTGATCCCCCAGCCACAGGTTATCTCTGACCTACAACGAAGCCCTTCAGAAAAAGCAGCCAAACACACGTTATCCCAACTGCCGGCACAACCACGCGCTGCAGAGCTGGACCTCCCCAGCACCCAGGCTGCCGCTTTCCAACCATCTGCGAGGTGACCGTGTTGGACTGGTCAAGCTGCAGAGCGAGGAGCTAACAAGCATTAACAACATCTAGCCCATGTGTTCTGTCTAGTAAAATGCGAACCCATCTGTCTGTAACATTAGTGACTCCATAGAAGCCATATGCAGGAGAGGCATAAATTAGGGAGAGAAAAATCTCCCGTTACTTTCTCTGAAACGACTCTGCAGTTGTAGCCTGCAATGCGAGGGACTAGGTGTTATTTAAGTTCTGTTTTCCCAGCCAAATCACAGCCTCATGTAGCTCTCCAGCCCTGCCAGCCAGAGGCAGTTTCTGGTCTGTGCCTGGCCCCCATGAATGTGGTGGCTTGGCACAAAGGGAAAAGTAGATGCAACTCAAACCAGGTCCCAAAGCTCTCTCCCAGGAGAGCCAGAAGCAGACAGACAACTTGAGGGAGATACCATGGACGTGCAAGTGAACCCAGCGCACAAGAATCCCTCATTTAGACGAGGAACTCATCTCACTAACCAGCCAACTTGCCTATCACATTCCTCTCCATCTCCTTTGCCAGGAGGAGAGCTGAAAGCAGTGGAGGAGCAGGCAGCACCTATGGGAGAAATGCAAAAAAAATCATCTATGTGGGCTTTAATTAAGATGGCCTGGTTCCCAAACCAGGGAGATACTCCACTTGTGAACTGCAGCTGTGAGCACGAGGTCTGTAAGAGAACAAGAGCAGTTAAGTTTGCAAAACCCTGCATCGACGAGAGACGGCTGGATCCACAGTTAATTTTGATGGCAACTTTTTGCAAGCTGCCACGTTGCCAGGGAGATAGGCATCCGCTCCCCAGAGCGAACCACCGCTCACCAACAGGCAGAACTTGCTGGAGCCTTCACCGCTCACTGAGTCACACCAGGCATGTGCTGTTCCTCTGCTTTAGCTGCTTCTACATCATGCTCCTGCCAGGGGCCTCTGTTCCCCAGGAAAAACCGAAGACTCACCCCAGCTGAAGTGCCTGCACGTGACACAGGGCACAAATCGGTCATACAGACTTCAGGATTCACCGGCTGCCAACTGGAAAAGAACCCCCTCATTTGGGAGCTGGGCATCCAGTTTTGCAAGAGATGGAGGCCAAGTGCATGCTGGAACAGTGAAATGAGCAGATTACACACGCCTGCGAGCACGTCTCACTGGAGCGACTGTTGCTCTGTGATACAGCAGACACCAGCCTGTGATTAATAAGTTTATCCTCCTCATCTTCTTGGTATCCTTCTGGAGGTCTTGTCATGAGCAGGGCAGACGGAAGGCTAAAGAACTGAACAAGAAGAACCTGTGACCAATAACGGCTCAAGAGACCATAAGCGATAAAATTAATGACAAGCAGACAATTAGACCTTAGATATGTGGCTGAAGGATGGGACAGTATATGGAGCCTGCCCATTCCTGGCTCATTGAGTTTGCAAGGCTTGTGGGGGAAGGAGTAACAGATGGACCTGATGGCAGATTACAGCTGAAATTCTCACCATGTTTATTCATTACCCTCTTCTAGCTCTTGTTTGTCATAGTCTGGCACCCTGGGCTAAAATGCAGGTTTAAGCCTCACATCAAGGAAATCGGTGACACAGATTCGTCACCTCTGCGCAGAGCCAGTGCTCTGCACTACGGCCAGCGCTAGGGAGACCAAAGCCACCGCTCAGCCACGAAGAACTGGTCAATAATTACCTCTTCCTATGGGACTGTGTGACTCACTCGCAGTTATGATCTGCCAAAGTGGAATTTAAGTGTTGGCTTTGGAAATGAGATTAGTTGCTGTTGCAACATCAATAACCAAATTTCACAATCTTAGTGTGAGTTGAGGAAGGCGCTTTTAATGCTCTCGCTTTTTTGCTGGCTCACATTTTCTTCGTTTTTCTTCATTTGAAATTGCTGTCATCAGCACGACTGTCAACAGGACCAAAGAGAGCATGAGTTGTCACTACCCAGAAAGTCAAAGAAGGAAAGGAATGTTGATTTTGAACACGCAAAACATTTTTCTTGTGTCTTCAAGAATGAGTTTTAACCCTTAAAAGCTCACAAACCCCCTGTGGGAAAGCACATTTCTCAGACTGCATCTATAGCCACAAGTCAAGATTTATACTGGGGGAGAAGATATCATTATTTAAAAAAATTTTACCATTTCTTTCTCAACTTCACATTGATAAACATACACTTTCGAGTGCATGGAGCTGGTGGTTGCCAGTAGCTGTACTTGTGGAGTTACTCATCCAGACTGGTAGACCATGGGCAGAAGAAACTGAAGACCAAGATAGTAAGGAAACCAGTCAACTGGCCTGTGCAGGTTGGGTATACCCTGCTTTCAAGAAATGGGTTTTTAATGGTAAACCCAATGTGAACCAAAGAGTCACAGGACTCCTCTCTCCTTGAGCAGATCTGATCTCACCATAAGAAGGAAGCCCACAGCTGAAGAGACAGAGGTTGCAGCTAAGGAGTGAATAAATAGGAAGATTTCAGTATTCAGTGAAAAAGGAAAAGAAATTCCGCTGTATCCCTCGAGGGGACACTCAGACCTTTGGGCTACGACGCATTTGCTGAAAGCTTCTGCCGTTGCCGCCTGTGCTGTCATTTGGCACTAACCTCCTGAAGAACATGGCAAGACAGCGCTGCTGGTTCTCATGTCTGGATGAACATGCTCCTCTTCCCGTAGGGAAAAGGAGAGGTTTTCTATTTAGTGAATGCACCATGTTCGAGCAACCTCCGAGGAATCTGCCTCGGGCCCTGGCCCTCCCCATCTGACACACATCTGACTGGTTGTCTCTTCCTGCTGGTGTTCTCCCACTGATGTGCTGCCATCCGCCAGTCAGCTCCTTTCGCTGGAGGTGCAGGGGGGGGAAAGATTTATGCAGACACCATGTATGCAATTATGAAAACAGAAGACAAGACACCCGGATATCACACAAATTGATGCATTTTTGCTGGCAGGCTTTTTGCATGATCCAGTAACAGCTGTCATGCTCCAGCCTCTCTCATCTGAGCTCCGCTACCACTTCAGCATCCTTCCACAGCCTTTAAGAGGGCTTTCTTCCCTTCCCTGGTGCAGCTTGCTCCAGATGCCAATGTAAAAGCAGGCAGTAGCATGGGATGCAAAGGGGAGACGGCATGATTGGTTTTCATAGCAGCATTAAAATGTAACGTTCACTTCTTCAGGCAAGATGCCGCTAATTAGCAATGACCTCGAGGCAACCAAGCTGCTCAACCAGCAATCTCTCCCACTCTCGAGCTCTTTAAAATTTGCCCTTTTCCTGTGCCAAGTCTTTCAGCAATCTTCCCTAAAGCCCAATAACGATCTGCAGACATACACATATGTTGTCCAGTGTCTTCTGGAGAAAGGTGGTGGTGGTGAGCTGGTATGGGGCTTGGGCTTCATATCTTCTCCAGCCACGTCCCCCACTCTGCATAATGTTAAGGAAAGGAAAGGACGTGCCTACAAGTTTCCCTGGCAGATCAGCTCCCGCCGTGAACCCTGCAGCCTGGGAGCCTGTTACTCCCCACATCTTCCTGGTTTTCATCACTCCATGCTTATGTTTGCTTTTGTAAATAGATTTAACCTTTCTAAAATTAACAGCAGAAGAGAACTTCTTTTGGCAGAAAATCAGCTTTAGAAAGATGGAGGAATGTAACATTTTCCAAACATTTGGAAACTGCAGACTAAAGATATGTGTTAGTCTCTCCAATGCATGCTGGTTTTGCTCATTATTCTGAATGTTAATACATTAATAGATCCTCTCCTGATTAACGGCTGTACTAGGCTCTCTTTCTAGGAACACATATGGTTCCTTCTTGCCACAATATTGGAATAGAGAGCCAAAATATTTGAACAGTGACACTAATAAAAGATTTTATCCCCCCCCACCCCAATGTAAATAACTAAGGCTGGAGCCAAGCCTTAGCTCTAAATGCTTCTTATCTTTCAAAAAGTTCTTAATCAAATCTGAACATACTGGCTGAGGCCCATTTGAAACAATTGGGCTGTCTGTGGTTATGCCACTGCAGCAATAAAGCCACTGTCTAACCTTCACTCACCCTGCAGGATGCTCTGCGCCTGGCTGAAAGGAGCACATCCGAGTTGGGCATGTAATGAAACGAGATTATTAAAGCTAAGTGTGTGCCCGTGCAGGCTGGTTCTACCTGCAGAGAGACATCCAAGATGCTGCACACAAGGACGAGGAACAGTTTGCTTCTTCCCCACCCACAAGATCCAAGTACTGCCCTGAATTAAGATAATTTGGGGGAAGAGGACTCCAAACACTTCTCTCCCAGCTGTCCGCACTCGGCAGCATTGATCCCACCTGCTGAAGGACATGGGAATTACCCAGCACACAACCCAGAAAGTATGGTGAAAAATCCTGGTGGAGGATATCGAGCTTGTCTTGAGCCGTAGGTCAATTGCCAACGCACAATTGCCTAAAAGATCTGTTCCTCCCTCGTTTTTTCCCATTCCATGTCATTACCTCTCCTCTCTGCCTTAGGTCCTGTATGAATCCTACCTGTCTAATGCCACCGGGTGCTAAGACCAGCAGCAGTTTCTGCTTAGTGCTGCTTGCTGCGCAGCCGCTCAGCCCTCTTACTGGCTACGAGCGGCACAACCCTACTGCAAGCAAACTCCTGAAATGTAAAAAACCTTTTTACATTTCAAGGAGTGAGACCTGCGAGAGGAGGGGCTCCAGGTTTGTACTCCAGAAAACATTTATCACTACAGAACTGAAACATGGTGTGAAAATAAAAGCTCTCAAAACCTGCTTTCACACATTCCCCAGCGCGCCCAGAGGTGTTCCTGCTATGATACACCTAACAATGCTCTTGAGAATTGTTTTCACAAGCTAAAAATACAAACAAAACAGCAAGAGAGTCAAGAAGTATTTCTTCAAATACCTCGAATCTAGGCTATTTGTGCTCTAAATATGTTGTAGAAACAGTGTTAATGTATATTCGGATGTTACAGAAGGCCACAGGAAAACACCTCAACAAACGGCGAGTGCCGTGATACAGAGCGTGTCCTGACCAAGGCGGCGGGCTTACTTTAGATCCCTAAGCTCTGCCCTGCTCAGCCAGCCTGTATTTTACAACTCAAGTTACATTTAGTTGTGTATATATAAATGTACGTGAGATACTTGCATTCTTGTGTAAAAAAACCCACAGAAAGCAGAAGATGCAGATGAGAAAACAAGCGGATGAGTTTCCTTGGAGGCTTCATAGACAAAGATGTTTAAATGAAGCAATTTAAAACCAGAAAGAATCCTACAAACAAAGTGCTTCTAAGCATTGCATTTCACTTGCTTGTTTTCAACTTCATTTGGAAAAAAAAAAACCTCAGAGGGAACCAAACCACTTGAGCTGCTGCTTCCTCGTTCCCGATGTCATCTGGAGAACGTCACCAACCTCCTCTCCTACCGGTTACACACCAAACTTTCCAGAAGAAGTAAGTGTATGGCAATGAGTTGAATTAAAAACATTAGCTGGTCATTGCTTATCTCACCTCTGAAGGGTAGGGAGGCACTAGCATTACGTGAGATTGAGTGACAAGAAGAAATGGGCTTCCTGCGCCTGCAAGACAACGCAGAACCATGCAACGGACTTGGCCCTCAAGTCCCATTTTGCCCCCCTTGCTGTGGAAAGCAGAGCCTTCTCAAACCATGGGGCTGGAAGGGAACATGCGAGATGTGGGATTAATAACATTTTGCAATAAATCAATCAAAAACGCTGCATAAGGGTGTAGAAAGGGGATGCCCCCAATAAAGCCGGCAGGGATGCAGAGAGGCACCTGCAGCCACCCCACGCCGGCCGCGGGCGCAGCCCCCGAGCGAGGGCTCAGCCAGTTTGGGGAAGGGCACTCCAGTGTGCCGAGGGCTGTTCCAGCCCAACAACCAACCTATTCATCCTAATGACTGCTCCATTCAGGACAAGCTGACGCATCGCTCCCACAACAGGACCCTGAAAATGACTTTATTTAACCAGGAAAACAGATTTGTGTTGTTTCTAAAGGCAAATGAATCTAGCTTTGGCTGCAGAGGGCTGAGCTGTGTTTCTCTCAGTGCCAATAAAAGCATTGGGATTGCGGAGGAGACTTAAGAGACTGTGTTTGCCTTCCGTCTCCCATGGATCATATCTCAGCAGAAAAAAAGGGCTCACGCAGCACAACAGATCGGGCTGCAACTGTAAATAAGTTCAACGCTTTTGAGGTTGCTTCTCTCAAGTTCTCGATGAATAATTTTGAATTTAAAGACTTCTCACAGTTCACCGGTCTGCAGCGAGAGTGGGGCATCTCGGGGAGGGGATGGTGAAACATAATATTTCTCAGGCTGATCGGGAAAGATGCTATTCATTCTCATGTTGTCACTTTTCAGCATATACGTGGCTCTACCTGTGGCTGAGCTCTGCCCAAAGATGCAAATACGAGTGCTTCTGTGCTGTTCCTGCCTTGTGTGCTCCAGACAAAAGGTGAACAGGGGAAAGAGGTCCCCAAGGAAGCGATGTGCAGTGCCCAGGGTCTCACAGCAGGCAGGCAGAGGAGCCAGGAACCACGTACAGCTTCTACAACTCCTCCAGAAAGACCCAGGCAGCGAGGCCCCTCCGCATCCACGCAGCCGGGAAACCTTTGCTGCTAAGGCGCAAAGGCAGAGGCGGACGTCATGAGATGGATCTGTTCTAAAGTCGCTGTGCAGGGATGCACAGTTCTTTACTTTTTAGTGCCTGGTTATTTAACCTTAATGCTCCACTGACGTTGTTTCTTGTACAGAATTTTATATACGTGTCTATGGAGGAATTTGCAATATATAAATAGCGTAGATCAGAAGTGACCTTTACATTTGTGCATGTGGAGACTCATACGCCATGAGGGCTAGCTAGGAGGCTGAAGTCATTAAGATATGTTCTCATCTAAAGTTTCTTATGAATTATTTGTAAGCTATTTTCTCACTTATTTTGTTTTAATACTCCCACATACTCACCAACCAGTAAAAATAGCTTAACAGTGAATACATGTTTCAGAAGTCTGTTTGCCTATTTTTCTTTTGTGCAGCAGCTGCTGTTGCCATGCTGTCGTTGCTATGTTTTCCTTTTGCTTTCTTTTTCTTAAGAAGGGGGAAAAAAAAAAATCTATCCCCTAAACATGCTCAGCTCAGTCCATGGAATAAAATACCTGAGGTAGACCCTAGAGGAACGTAACATAATCTGGCTGAAAGAGCATAGCTTATGTGTAGAAGAAAGTTCTCTTGATGCTAATACATGCATTCTTCTCTGAAAGAGTTAATGAAACTACAAATACTGTTTAGATAGACACTCAAAAAGCTTCAGGTAAAGACTATTAAAAAAGAGTATTGATGTATCTTAGAAACTGGGCAGGGAAAGGTAAAACTCCATGCTGAACTAGAAGATGATAAGGAGGTAGGGGAAAAAGAGATTTAAAAGAAAGATGTGGCCAAGTGTCATCTGGAAGATAAGGCAACAAAATTGCTCAATAAGCTTGTGAAATCAGTCCTTCGAGCTTGACAGCTAAAATTTGACTGTAGGATGGCCCTGAGAAATGCACACGCTCTTTCCAAAGGCCACAGGTCCAAGGTGCAAAATTTGACTCTGGGCTGTGGGTCCCAGGTTGCCACCTTCTGCCTCTGGTCCCTGTATGGAGAACGGTGGGAGTTTGCTGAACCAAGGTTAAGGCTCAGCAATTAGGCTCTGGAAAGACATTGCTTTGGGTTGCCCACCCTCCTTTGCCTCTCAGTTCCAGAGGAACTTGGATGATCCTCCCGCCTGTGGTCTTCTGCCAACCTCCATGGATGTCTGGGGAGGAGAGTGGCAACATGATGACAAGAATCAATAGTTTCAGCCCAGCGATGGATAACTCAGGAGACAGAAAAAAACTACAAAATGGCAAAATGATTTAGGTGGGTTAGGAGTGTGGAGAACTGTGAGGACTAGGAGGACCCGTGAAATTTGGGTCATTGGGCAATGCTATGGCAGAAGAAATAAAATACAGACAAGTGCAGTGTAGTGCATGTTGTTCTGCCAATTTAAAGGACTCTTAACACACTGATGGGTTTGGAAATGATGTAACCTCTTAGAATAAAAAGCCAAGTGCCACTGTGGCCAGCTTAAAGACAACTTCTCAGTGTACAGTGTCACTCAAAACAGCAAGTAAGATGTCAAAATAAGATGTGTTTAAAAAAAATAAAGGCTAGAAGTACCATGTCATGTTTTTATACAAGCTGAGAGCATGTCCTCTTCTCCTGGGCAGTCAGTCAGCCTTGGTGAATTCAGTACAAAATGAGGGCAAAAGATAAATTAGGTTTCCCTCGTTTGAGGCATGTGCTGTGTAACCTGCCTCTTTCCTCTGAAGAAGATCTCCATCACTGACTGCATCCCTGGGTCACCGGGAGAGACATTAAAGGCTGGAACAATTTACTGCAGAATTAAGAAGGGCAACAGTAAAACAGAGGTGCTCAATGTGGTGAATGCTGAGCAGGATGCGATGCTAGAAAAGAGACTCCCAGTATTTCAGGTCCTCTTCAGCTATTACCCTCCTTGACTGAGGAGGGTGAGAGTTACAAAGCACAGCTGAATTCAAGATGCCCCCTTCTCTTTCTGGAGTATGTCTGCATTAGCTGACACTTTTCTGCAAGGAAAACCATATCTCTTTAGGTCACACGCCCCCCTCCCCCCCAAGCCCTCACCTGCGTGGGGCACAGGGGCTACTCCTGCCTACAGGCTTAAAGCACAGCACCATCGAGACCAGTTCTGCCATCACTGGGCATTACTCCTGCCTTCACCCACATCCCATCAGCCCCAGACTTGGGGGTCTACCAAAGAGCATCTTTCTCATGCCACCGTCCATGAGGACCACCACTTCCAGCCATGCCAAAAAAATCCTACGGAGCTGCGTTAATCCCATGATTAAGACCTGGGAGTTGGGAGCTTCTGACTTTATTCCTCACTGTGTGTCCCAGCATGGACTACACAAGCAGCATCATTTCTGTGCATCTCAATATCCTCACCCTCCACTAGAACTAATAACAACTCCTCCACCAAGCAGGCATGCTGTGAGAATCAATTGGTATTTGTAAAGGCCTTTGAGAAATGTAAGGCACAGTCTGTATGTGAAAATTATT
This sequence comes from Egretta garzetta, assembly GCF_000687185.1. Classification (NCBI taxonomy): domain Eukaryota; kingdom Metazoa; phylum Chordata; class Aves; order Pelecaniformes; family Ardeidae; genus Egretta; species Egretta garzetta. Next base: position 32,045 of record NW_009260696.1, read on the forward strand.
GATATGATTCATTACCAGGCATTCATACTCTATTTATACAACTCCCAGTCTATTACTAAATATTATGTCCATTTGAATATTGAAATCACTGCTGCTAATAAATTCTGCTAATGTTACACTGGTCTTTAGGAGGTGGCTTTTTCTACTTGAATGGGAGAATTGTGGAGGCAGTGAAAAAGGGAACAAATGCCAGAAGAGGAATTAAAAAGAGGACAACAGCTCTGTGCAGGCTTCTTAGAAAACAATAAAAAATCCATTTAACAAATAACTTTGTGCTAACACTTATCTGATTCCTCTTCCCGTGCTCTTTCTTCTCAGCTGCATTTGTGTGAAAAATCTGATCTCTGTTAGCAAAGTATTAGCCCTCGTCTGTGAGATGAAAATGAGCAAACCCGAGCACATTGTGTCTCTCCAGACAGACCATTTGCTCCTCGCACGCTAGCCCAAGGGATGCCGTGACCGGTCTCCGTTTTGGGCAGTGAGGACGCTCGGTCCGAACCGCCACCCTCCGACACCTCCATCCCCAACGCCGACAGCCCTCATGCAAGCACCCTGCCTTCTACTTTGCCATGCTACTGAAAGCAGCACAATCTGGGACCACTCAAAAAACTCTGTTTCTGAGAAGAGAGAGCATATGTCTATACATTATATATTTATTCACACACTGAGGCATGTTCCCACTCCCGAGACACACACGGTATGTTCCGACTTTCTCACTCCAGCATGTTTTGCAAATCTGCTCTCCACCCCCTCTATTCCCTCGCTTCACTTTATCAGTATCTTGTTTAAGGGAAATGCTGCTTACTGTAAACTGGAAACGTTAACATCAGGTCAACAGACCATTTATTAAGAAGCAGCTGTGGGAGAGAGAGCAATGGGGCACAGCTATTTTCCTGGCTCAGCTTCTTTTCCTTCCAGTTGGAATATTTATTTCCTTGCTGTGATCTTTCCACTCACTCTTTGCGCTGACAAAACGCTGCCAATATCTATGGTGCGGGAACTCAAGGACAATCGATATTTTGCTTGAATCAAATAGAATGATTTTTTTTGTTGTTGTTGTTGTTTTCAAAGCTCAACATTTTGCAATTAAACCTCTCAAGACATGGGGGAAGTTGAGGTGGGGGTTCTTTCGTGAAAGGCAGGAGGGAGCAGCACAGAAGTAGAAACCAGAGCAAACCAGCAGCGAAGCCAAATAGAAATATGCTGCATCGTTTCTTTTTTTTAATACATTTTTTACGAGAAGTGAGATCTTTGATTACATTTTTGATTAGGAGAGACAGGCATTGCCCTGCCCAATGCACAGTTAGAAGGAAAGGAGCCTTTCATGTTCATAGATATCAGACATCAAAACAGCCATTCCCAACTCTTAAAAGGATCAGACAAAACTGCAGCTCAAACTGTGCCAGGGACTTTGGTGCAGGCAGGTTCCCGGTGGAAGGCAGTCTCGGAGCCATAAGAAATCATGTGGATGCTGCCACTCCTGTTGAGTGTGGGGAGAAAAACGGGGAATTTCTCCAGGGAAATCCAGGACCGTTTTAAGGGCATCTCAGGATGAGAAGATTAAAAGCCATGACAGCCAGGCTGCAAGGGGAGCTGCCAAAAAGGAGGTCCTAGTTGTAAGGAAAGAGTAGCTGCTCCAGCAGAGGACCCAGGCAGGACAGCTCAGTGGGGAAAGCAACCACAGAGCACAAACCACGGCAAGATTTTTACTTATAGCACAAAGAGGTCACAGCTTCCCCTCTTTCTCCTCCTTACAGACTGATGAACTTACTGGACCTTCCCAAATATGCTGATGCCCAGTCGCAGGATGAGTAAGCTGACAACCAGCTCCGCTGTGCAACTCAACTGGTCTCTGTCTTTAGAGCTGCAGAGAATCCCACGTGGCCTCCTTGCTTTAGAGGTCACCTTGATTCACTGATAACCTACAACGGTTGAATCGTGTGAACAAGAGATTAGAGTTCTGATCTTGCACGACTCCAGTTGAATACTAACACTGGCAGCACGGTGTCCCAGCTTATCCCTCACCATCACTGCAATGACCCTTCATTTGGCTGTGGGATCTGCAAAATCTCAATGGCTGGAACGAGACACGATAGCAAATTAACTCATCAATTCATTCAGAGTTTAGTTCAGCCTGGATTCAAGCACTTTCTCCTGTCACAGCTTGCCAGCATGCATTACAAAAGCAAAAACCCAAACCCTTGACAATTTTTCAAGGTCCATAGCAAGGGCTGCCTAGGTTGGTGGCGAATATGACGACCATCTTCCCAGAATTTGGCTGAGCTGCGCAAACAGATGTTCTGAAAGCGTTGGCTGCACCTGAAGCTAACTTGGATGCTAACTCAGACACCTGAACCTTCTCCATGTGTCCCCAGCGCTGAATACCAACCCTCAACCATAATACGGACTTGCTGGTGCAGAAGCAGTCATAGCTCATTGCGCACAGACTTACCAACAGCCTGTTTCTAAGCTTTCCTTACAGAGGAGTGTCCTTCAAAGTGTTGTGGCACCACCTCGCCTCTGCTGTCACCCTCCATCTTCCAAGTCAGGGTATCACACAGAGGTAGCATTGGGACTGTGAGGCCACCAGCACCAGGGCACCATCTAGTCCAGCCTGTCCCTGCGTAAGGAAAGAGTAGCTGCTCCAGCAGAGGGCCCAGGCAGGACAGCTCAGTGGGGAAAGCAACCACAGAGCACAAACCACGGCAAGATTTTTACTTATAGCACAAAGAGGTCACAGCTTCCCCTCTTTCTCCTCCTTACAGACTGATGAACTTACTGGACCTTCCCAAATATGCTGACGCCCAGTCGCAGGATGAGTAAGCTGACAACCAGCTCCGCTGTGCAACTCAACTGGTCTCTGTCTTTAGAGCTGCAGAGAATCCCACGTGGCCTCCTTGCTTTAGAGGTCACCTTGATTCACTGATAACCTACAACGGTTGAATCGTGTGAACAAGAGATTAGAGTTCTGATCTTGCACGACTCCAGTTGAATACTAACACTGGCAGCACGGTGTCCCAGCTTATCCCTCACCATCACTGCAATGACCCTTCATTTGGCTGTGGGATCTGCAAAATCTCAATGGCTGGAACGAGACACGATAGCAAATTAACTCATCAATTCATTCAGAGTTTAGTTCAGCCTGGATTCAAGCACTTTCTCCTGTCACAGCTTGCCAGCATGCATTACAAAAGCAAAAACCCAAACCCTTGACAATTTTTCAAGGTCCATAGCAAGGGCTGCCTAGGTTGGTGGCGAATATGACGACCATCTTCCCAGAATTTGGCTGAGCTGCGCAAACAGATGTTCTGAAAGCGTTGGCTGCACCTGAAGCTAACTTGGATGCTAACTCAGACACCTGAACCTTCTCCATGTGTCCCCAGCGCTGAATACCAACCCTCAACCATAATACGGACTTGCTGGTGCAGAAGCAGTCATAGCTCATTGCGCACAGACTTACCAACAGCCTGTTTCTAAGCTTTCCTTACAGAGGAGTGTCCTTCAAAGTGTTGTGGCACCACCTCGCCTCTGCTGTCACCCTCCATCTTCCAAGTCAGGGTATCACACAGAGGTAGCATTGGGACTGTGAGGCCACCAGCACCAGGGCACCATCTAGTCCAGCCTGTCTCTGCCTGTGGCCTCCATCCCTGGCTGGCCCAAAGACCTGGCAGCAGCGAGCCAAACGGCATTCAGCTGACTCCACGCTCACACCGGTAACAGCCAGGTTGCGATGGACAATTGTCCCTTCTCCCAAGGCTGCCAGGGCTGCTGCAGATTTTTATCCTTTTTCCCTCCTAATACAGCAATAATGTCAGACCAAGGGAGCCCGGGAGATGCCCACAACTCACTCTCAACAGTACGCTGACACTCAGCCCTACATCTACATTAAAGATGAGCACAGCCATCACTCAAGCAGCCGAGCGCCTGGGTAAGATAAGTGCTTGGATGACAAACAGCTGGCTCCAGCTCAGTCCGGACATTGCAGAGGTGCTGCCGGCAGCGAGAGGATCTGCCAGAAAATTCAACCCCATCATCCACTGAAGTACCATATCTATCTGGGAGATGAATAGCCCTTATTTCCTTCTGCACACACCGCTGCTACTGATATGCACCAGAAGTGGCTGCAAACACCTCTTCCCCAGTTCAGACCAGCTGGGAGGTTGCAGCCTTTTCACTGTGAGGTCGGCTTAGCGAGTGGGATCTCTGCCTCTCTTCCAGCGGGTGTAATTCACATCCATACTTCCCATCTGGATCAGCTCACTGCGGCTTGTCCACTTAGCACGCAGGCAGGTGAGAACACGCTGTACTCCAGTGCTGCGCCGTATTGGCTTGCCATTAAATAGCAGATACGCTGCCATTGATTTCAGTTAGATTTTTGTTCCTAGCAAAGTCTCTAGAAATACTTAGCCCAAAGCCTGAAGTGCTTCTGAACACATGTCCTCCTTGTTTTCTATTGCTTATTGACGTGTTCAGTATCTCTCGGTGTAGAAGACAGACTGGAGGAATGCAGCAATCCGATTTCCCCCACCAACCGATGGGATCAGAGCAGCAACAGGAGCAGGGCTACTCTGTTGCTCTTGCAGCTTTTTCCTCCGTGAGCCATGCAGACCTCTGACTGTGTCTGAGGGTTTGATTTCACTAGCTGCACTGATTTGATGACACCACCAATTGTTATTTTTTAATCTCCAACAAACAATAGCGAGCCGCTGAAGCCGCAAGCACAGCCCCATGCAGTGATTAGCTGCATGGTGGAAGAAAAGCAAGATTGCCCCAACATTTTGGCATGAATAACAATGAAGTAGATAATTTTTCTAGGAATGCTTTCCTGTGAAGCAGCCTATAGAAAAAACTGCCAGTAACATCCCAGGGATATTTGGTCCTCTGGATGATGAAGAAGAAACCACAAATTCTTTCTGCAACTTGCAGAAACGTTCCCGCATGTGCTCTCAGTGTTAGAGGGTGAACTCAAGGTATGGAATGAAATACAGTAGGCAACACGTGTCACGGAGGACTTGTGCAAACATCTCCTCCAAAGTACGGCTCACTCCTGCAGATTCTTGCCCTAGGTCCTGCTTACCCACGTGCCATCAAATCAGACTAAACCCAAGACCCCAAGCTTTGTGCACGGAACCTGTGCTGTAGCAGGCTCAGACTACAGAGAGGGGCAGAGTGAGGAAAAATAAGGAGAAAATGCACTATCTAAAGGAAACCTGTGCTGGTGACCAGGATGGCAGGCACAGGATGCGGCACCAGGGAGATAACAGGCACCGGCTGGGCATGTTCAGCTCAAGCAGGCATTATCCCAAGCAATTTATATGTAACCACCTTAGTCAAAATACCACTTAATTTAAAACATCCACGAAACAAAATAATGTCTTCAAGGTCAGGTGGGGCCAGCTTGTTAAGGGCAGGACAATTTTATTTCCCGCTGACTTGCCACCCATACTAATGGTCCCTCCAGAAGAGCACTGACAAGGTGAAAAGAGCAGCACACAACTCCAGGCTCAAACCAGCCTGTGACGTGCGACGGAACCATCTGCAGCTTCGCTCTCATGGCTGGTACAGTCGGAACAGCACAGCTCCCAGTCCCAAACGGCCACCTGCCTGCAGACGCTTCTGTTAAGTTGGAAATGAGAACAGAAACCTTTGAGAAACACTTCAAAAGCAGAGCCTCTGGTTCACCTGCTCTTCAGCCGTGTTATCCGGAACGGTGCAGGGCACCAGGGGAAGGCACTCTCAATACAGTTATTTGCTGTCCCCCCTTGACAGCACCATGGCACTCTCAATGCCGTTATTTGCAAGCCACATAGATGTAAATGGCCTAGAAGTTCCCCTTTGCCCCGGGTTCCTGCGATGCTGCTGGCACACACCGCAATGCTAGTGAAGCTGAGGACAGAGAAACTCAGCCTGCTGGTGCCGAGGGACACCCAGGACCTCGGAGCAGCGTGAGCCATCAGTGGGGCAGCACACGGCCACGTGGCCACCTTACACTGCTCCTTCTCCCATTCATAAATGCCTCGCCGTTTCCACAAAGGCCAAGGTATCAGAAGGCAGGAAGGTGGGCTACGAAGAACCGCGCAGAGTCAATCAGGGACAGCTTCTGCACCAGCCGCAGGACTGCAGCCGGCGAGCAGGCAAAGCCCAGAGGCGATGCCCGACTTGATTAAAATGAAGACATATCCGTGCACGTGCTGTGCTGCCTGGTACACACGCTGTTCCTCGGCGTTTCAGTTTGTAAAAGAGAGGAATATTTGCTGTACCTTGCAACGCTCCTGGAAGGCTTAATTCATGTTTGTGAAGTGCTTTCAGATCTTAAATTGGAAGGCATGAGAAAGCACAAGTTGTTATTATAATTGCATTATTAAGTGCTGTTAAAAAAAAAAAATCAGTTTACGTTTCGTAGAATTCAGGTCCTTCTCCAGACTAGCTTTATGTCCCTTGACACACGTATTTGACAGTAGCCCAAACAGCCTTCATCTTTTATTCCCAGCAGGGCTTTCTTTATACCTTAATGAGGTCCCTTCTTAATCTTTTTTCCAAGGGATAAACACCTCATCTCAGTATAACCAAATTCTCTGAGCTGCTACGTGCGAACCTGGTTTCCCTCTGCTGGACTGGGTCTGCTTCTGTAACACCAGTCCAGTAAGGGGTCCAGGCTGGTCAGGAGGAATAGGGATGGGATCGCATACATCTCTCGCAAGACGCCACAGGACACTGGCAGATTTGCATGCGATTATTTCTGCCAGTTAGGACATTCCTGAAATATTTTACTGCTCCTGAGAGCTGTGCCAGGTTATTTAGTCCCAAATACAGCAGTATTTTTATCCTCCTCGCCCATAATGCCTGATCCTCAACCTTATCTCTGTTTCGTAGCACAGGATGCTCCCAGGATATATTCCTGACTGTATTTCTGTCTTCAGATTCCAATATTTCACTTCCCTTACCCTTACCATTACCAAATCACCCGGAGATCTACAGCTTTGTTGATATTGACTTTCTTCTCTCCTCAATCCTTCTCTCTAGGTTTCCTTTTTTTTCCTCCTATCATCTACAAATCGCATCGTTTTTATCTTTTGCTATGCTGGAAATCTTATCATGAAAGAGAGACTTTTCTTTTTTCTTTTTTTAATTAGTACTTGGTAATATTACCAAGCTGTGAGTTTATGGCTTTGTAGATCTTATATTTTTGACACTAATTACTCACAAAGGCTTTTAAAGCAGCATTTCAACATAGCAACTGCCATGACTGTAATTAAGTAAGAAGCAGCAAATTTTTTTTTTACATTTCAGAAAAAGTCTCAAGCATTCTTGCCCCGTATCACAGCTCAGCCCCCGGTATCACTCCGAAGAATGAGACCAGACGTCGAAAACACATTACCCCTGACGCACGCACAGCTCTCCCCACCCTCACCCAAGCACTCGGCTGATGTATTAATAGTGCTGTCAGCACGGAGGATCCACAGGGATTCACCACTTGCCTATTGCCAATCTGAAGGGCTCAGCTAATTTTAGACTTGCGGTTTCTGCTTCTTGCGGGAGAATGTTTTTTCCCCTGTTCGAACCTCAAAGACTCACGTTGGACCAACCACATGACTGCGCTTGATTTATTTCCTCCCCATCGTCTCCTCACCGGGACCCAGAAGGAATGTGGAGGGACGTACTGGTTTCCATACCGATGCTGGACGTGTTGCCTGGAAGGTACCCAGGGCAGCAAGCGCTCTCATGATATGTTTGTAAACTAGCTGTTAACGGGGATGATCAATTAAAGGCAACTCAGTGGGGAGAGTTTGATTCCACTGGCCTAATTCATTTTCAAATTACTCCAGGATGCTGCCTTTTACTATTACATTATTTGTTCTGAAACTCCAAATTAAGATTTTATTGCGCCATTAATTTTTATGCAGAAATTACCATTAAAATCAATGTTTTCTGCTTAAAACTTGACAGTTTGAGATGATTGATTGTCTAGCCTGTTTCCGATGGCTTTACTGCCTCCGAAGTGGATCAGCCCGTCCTGGTGTGCTGCTAACTCCGAGCAACGCTCTCCTTGCATCTTACTAACACCTCTCCCAGGCAGCTGGGGCACCCGCAGCAGCACAACGTGTGGCTCCAACACCCCAGGCTGCTGTTTCTGGCATCTCCTGGGGGATGCGGATCCTCCTTCTGCTAATGAGCCAAGGAATGCAATGGAGCCAGGTGTCCTCCCGTGCAGGTCGGAGCGGTGTCCTGCTTTCTGCCCTGAGGAACACGCTGGGAATGGGCATTCCCGGCCGTGCCAGCTCCTCCCGCTGCGCCGGGACAGCCGCCCAAGCAAGGTCTGCACCTGGGGTTACAACCGAGATCCTCATTGCTCCTTGCCGTCCCTTAGCTCCCTGTCCCCATCTGTTGCCCTCTAAATAGGCTGTCACAGTGTTTTGCTGTGTGGTTTGTACAAGCCACCTTCTGATCTACACCAGTGACTCCCAGGCGCAAGTTATACCAATATCGTGCGGTATCGGTGGTAATAATGACTATGCAGGTGCAAGCGATGCTGGTTTATGCTACGTTAGGGGCTCTTCCCACGGATGCTGGCAGAGCGGGTGGCAGTACCGCAGCCATGAGCCACGCACAGCTCGCCTTCCCGGGACAACGCAGCAGGGCACGTGTGGGACGCCCCCCGGCCCTTCCCTCTGCTGCCACGGGCACTTCTCCCGTATGCTGTTCCCCAACGGTGAGGCCGTGTATATGGGCATGGGTTTTTTTTAACTTTTTAATTATTAGGACGAGTCATCTGGGCTTTTGTTTTAAGACAATTTTGTCTTCTAATGCTGGAGGTGCCTGCAGGGAGGTGGGCAGCAGGTAGGGGGTAGGGGAGAATATTTCCTGAAAGAAATAAAATATTTACCCTTCCTACAGCAGGCAGAGGGAACCAGGAGGGAAAAAAAAAAGTTCGATCCTCTAAATATGAGGCATATTAAGCAAAACTGAATGTGATATGTAGTGAGTATCTGTGACAAGAGCAAACCGATCCTGCTGTTGGAATATTCATGCAAATAGGAGCAATTTCACTATGATTAAAAAGGCAATTAACTGAAAAAAACGCCAGCAATTTCAGAAGCAGCCTGTGTGTCAGTGAGGCCTCCACGCAGTGCTGAACTGACATTTTGCTCACTTTCATATTCCATCAACGAGATACTCACTACTACAGCTTGAGAGTAGTAATTACCCCAACTGGAGGCAGATGCTCTTAGAAAGACTACACAAGGCACTTCATACGCGGTGCACAGAGAGGGGGTTGCGCCAGCATCCTGCCTTTCCCAGCCCCGCTCGCTCTGCTGCTCGGATGAAAGACACAGGCATAAAGAGCATCCACAAAAAGAACGGGTCCAAACTAAGAATTTTCAGCCTGTAACACAAAGCACTCAGGGAACGAAGTGCAGGCAGAAGCACGGTGTCAGAGCCACCGCCTCCTCCGCTCCCTGCTGATGGGATTAAGAGCATTTTCCCCTCTGTGGACAGATCTAGAATAGTTTAAATACAGATGAAAAATCTTAAATTATCTGTGCGGTAATCTGCATGGGACGAATGTGATAGAGGATGAACCCTTACAAACCAGGGGGATGTTAAAATCAATATCTGCTGTTGACACCTTCTGGAGATCATAGAATGTTTTGGGTTGGAAGGGACCCCTAGAGGTCATCTAGTCCAACCCCCCTGCAGGAGCAGGGGCACCGCTAACCAGATCAGGTTGCCCAGAGCCCCGTCCAACCTGGCCTTGAATGTTTCCAGGGATGGGGCCTCCACCACCTCTCTGGGCAACCTGTTCCAGTGTTTTATCGCCCTCACTGTAAAGAATTTCTTCCTTATATCTAGTCTAAACCTACCCTGTTTTAGTTTAAAGCCATTACCCCTTGTCCTGTCACAAATAACTTGCCCCCACTCCAGAGGAAAGCTGCGACTGATGCTGTCACCCAAGCACCGGTCAAAAGCTGAGAACCTCCAATTTTCAGAGCTCTTCAAACCCCAGATCACCAGAGATCTCACTGTGACCACTGCGCACCCCAAGCATCAGGTGAACTAAGTGAGAGCAGGCTCGCCGTCACCTCCCAAAAGCAAACTATCCATTTCCACGACCGTGGGCTACGCACGCTAAGAGGCATCGGCAAATTCTTTCCCAGCGGCTGCTGCTCCATCGGCACCCCAACGGCCGGCCAGAGCCGCTGCAATATGCATGAGGCGGCTTCGGACTTGATCCCTGTGCAAGCTGAGTGTCCTCTGCTTGTCTTTGATGATTAACCGAGCGAAAGGCTTACCCTCCGCTCAAGACTTTCTGTGGCTGAGGTATTTTGCAGCTAGTCACAAACTCAAATATATTTCCTGTCCAGCAGATACTGTCTACTCTTGAGAGCAATTTTTATTGGATTTGTAATCCCCTTTTCAGTTCTTTCTCTCCCCTTTTAATATTGCCTTTTAAGCCTTTACCGGGAGTTCACTTTCTGAAGGCCAGTGAGGAACAGTGGACAGAGCCTTTGGGTTTAGGAAGGCATATGCACAGAATGTTAATGCAAGAGAGACAATGCAACACTCTGACCCCTTTCAATTAAGGTGCCATCTCTATCACCTTCTGCTGTCCTGGAAACTTGGATGTGCTCTGAAATGTTAAAAAAAAAAAAAAAAAAAAAAGACCCCCCAAAAATATCAGTGTTTCAAGATGCAATGGAGACATTTAAGCATTTATCTCCCCAGCAACACATGCGCTGTGACGGCCTTTACAGATACAACCTTTCTAGACCAGATTCAGCACCAAGTAATTAACAAGGGCAAGCAAGAAATGAAACTGGAAGCTGTTAAGCAAAAGAAGAAAGATAGTTATGGAGGGGTGGGTCCCACCGCAGAAAACTGCAGCCTCTGGTACCCAGAGAAGCACTGGAGCTTATGGCTGAAATGTGGCACTGACCGAGGATGGGATACAACTGTCTGGATCGATGTGAAGGGCAAATCCCAATGTGCCCACACCACATCCCCTTTGGATCACATGTCCAACTTGCAGAGAAGACAGGCAAAAAAAATGCTCGTTTTGATCCGCCACACTGTAGGCTGAGAGGTCACATAGATACGGGAAGACTGGAGCAAACCTTTCATTTTTCTCCAGAGGGGATGAGGCCCCTGCAATCAGCAGGCAGTGAGGAGGACTGCAAAGGCCTTCGACAGGTTCTCCAGCCACGGGAGACTTCACTAAGACCAAGCAAGGCAGGAGGGAGGGCAGCGGGCAGCATAGGGCCGAGGCAAAAGACTCAGGTGCTCTTGGGAAGCATCCCCGTGGCCCCCTACTACACAACGTGCTCTTTACCTTCAACTGAACTGTACAAGGCTCAAGGTCCTTCAAAGGCAAAAAAAGTCATTTTTAGACCACTCTAGCAGGTACAGGTACATGATTACTTCTTCTTTGTAGCTCTAGACAGAGCTTGGATGAACCAGACTTCTATCCTCTAATCAAGGGTTTTGTGGATCCCCAGCCCTGCAGTTTGTCTCAGTGCTGCAAAACCCTCTGCAAATTAAGAGGCACCTGAGGTTCACCAAGGTGCTTCAGCCCCAGCTTAATTAACAGCAACGAAGAAACATCATTTCCCTGGCTTGCTGATCTCTGGAGAAAAGTAACTGAATAAAGTGATGTGTGGGAATCCTTTTGTCAAAAAGGAAAAGGAGGAAACTTTTCTCTTAATTAGCACCATCGGAGATTGGGCTGGTGAGGTCTTCATGGCTGAATTGCTGCCCATGGATCTGTGGCCCGGAGCCTACCCTGAGAGCAGCAAAATAACCTGCCATGGACAACATGAACCCATCTTTCCACACCCACATTTTCTCTCTACCTCTCCTTTCATGACTGTTCCAGTATCATCTCCTTTACAAGTGAAGAAAAGCTCCTCAGTTTTTTTTTTCCTCCTGTCCTTTTAATTCCTCATTTTGGCACTGGCCTCTACACAGAACAGTGAGCAGGATGCTATAGCCTCCCTGCGTCATTTTGCTTTATGTCTGAAAACATCTGTATGTGCAATTAGAGAGCTAACTCCTTTTATGTCCCTAAATGAGTAGTCTTAATCACCGCCATAAGAAATCAAACCCTGGCTAGGCAGCGCAACTCGACGATGTGATTCTCCGAGCAGGGCTGGCACTACCTGCCTGCAGGATCAGCCCTCAGGAGAAATTTCCCACCTAGGAGCAGGTCCTCCAGGCTTGTCTTCTCCACGGAGGCACTTTCACAAGTGTAATTACAGGGAAGCAGTGAGATGCTTCCCTGCTGTGCCCAATGCATTTCACCAGCTTTCCACAGCGCCGAGAGACTGAGCTCCAGGCGCCGGTGCAGGCTTGCGGCGATGTTAGTAGGGAGCAAAAGGCTGCAAGCTGGGGTTTGGCATGCAGCAATACACAGGGGCTTCCTCTGGCATGGCTGAGGGACTAGGAAATGGGGATTGTGCGATAATTTAATGAAAAATGGTAGGAGCAATGGATGCCTGGATTCCTCCAGAAACACATCTCTTCCCTCTCTCCACCTTCAGCCTCTGCGCCAGCCTTTGATGTCTTGCCCTCTTCTTTCTCCACCCTTCTCTGTCATTTCTCCATCACCACAACTGAAGCTCAGACCTTCAAATCAAGCCCATTTCCCCCCCAGAATTACCCATCCCTGTTCCACAGCCAGCCGGCCCCCACCCAAAGGAACAGGCTCACCAGAGGCTTGCTGCCACCCACCTGGCCCAGCTCAGGAGAGCTGCTTTGGCTTGGGCCACCCCACGTCCAACCCAGCTTTGGTGCCACCTCCTCCTCTGACCTGAGCCTGCTTGTGGCTTTTCTCCCACCTTTTCTAAAGCAATCTTGCATCCACATCGATTTTCCAAACACGACCCCTCCTTGAGCAACCTTCAAAGTCCATAATGCTACAAAAAGTTATGGAATTACAACGCATCCAGACCCACAATAGGAAGCATTTTGTCCCCTGGAAAAAAAGAGTGCAGCTGATGTAATTTGTGTATGTGTAAAATGCATTGAGTCCATTTTCCACTTCATCAGCCCCCCATGCCTTGTTCTCAGCACTCAGGCCTCAAGGAGTATTTTGTTCACCTTGCAGTTCAGATTTTATGGCATGCTTTCCGGTGGCCGTTTTGGATTCAAAAGGAGTTCTCAAAATATACGCAGTCCCGAATTTTCTTCTTTAGATTTATGATCCGCTCCTCTACTATGTAGCTTTAAGTCATTTTATTTCAAGCAGGAATATTTTAAAAGAGTAATCTGTATGTGCATGTCAGGGAAAAGAATTAATTATCGCTCTAATTAAAAGGACACTGTTGATTTACATTTTTGCATGTATATGTTTCTCAAGGAGTTCGAAATTAACAGGGCTTATTTTATTTATGCAACAGTATCAACCAGAAGTTGTGCATCAGCAAAATGCACATTAGGTGGATGGCAAAGGCAAACATCAATGATTTTGTGTAGGTCCCAGATAAGTAATAATAATAAGTAGTATTATTATTATTATGATTATATAAAATCCTGGATTACTTTAAAGACGCCTAAAAGGCACTCCCTCTCCCCCAGGCTGTACTTCAAGGCTGTAAAAGGTATCCATTAATTTTGGTGACTGCAACGTGCTTTAAAAAGGCACGTCCCTGGGTAAAGGGCACCCCCGGAGCAGCACAGCCCCGCTGTCAGGGTCTGGTCGGATGGATCCAACCGCGGCTCAGTTCCCAGCCTGGGGCCAGGAGGAGGCTGCTGGTGGCTCGGGGCCCATCTGCACCAGCATCCTTCCTCCCCGTGTCACCGGCAAGGCGGCTCGCGCCCGGCCACCAACCGCCTGCCCCGGCAGCGGAGCTCCGGCGTACGGGAGCCTTGGCTGCGCTGAGCGCTGCCTGGGCTGAGGATGGAGACAGCTGGATGAAGCCACCTGGCTCTGCCAGCTGCTGCCAAACTCGAGCACAGCTATCAAAGATAATGTCAGCACAGCCTACATGCATATCTCTGAGTTTTGCCTTAAGGGAGAGAAGGTTTCTTTAACCACAGTTTTATGGTAGTGATAGACAGGGAGAGATGGGAACTGCACAGGCCAGCACCACGCTAGTTCCAGGGACCTTCAACTAAGCAGGAAAAAAATCAGATTAATCCCTGGGAAAACGTCACTACACAAAAATATCTGGCTGTCAAAAGGCTAATTAAGTCAGTCATCTGAAACTAAACAAAAAACCTTGGGAACACAATGCAAGGAACAAGCCGGAGCTCACAGCAGGATGAGCGGAGCGATCCAGAGCCCCAGGATTATATCAACAGTATGTAAAGCCTCGACACGTAGTGAGAGCAGCCAAGGTTTACATTTTAAATCATGCAAAATCCAGTGTCTCCCACCTAATCGAAAAGGCAATCCTGACCTCCCAACCAAAAGCTGCAACTATTCTTCCAGCAATACTCAAAGGAGAAAGAGAGAGAAGAAAGGGAATACCGGACCACTGCATAATTCAGTGTGTTTTGACAGTCACCTTCGGGGCATATCACACTCGGCTGCTCATCATTCTCAAAGATGGATATGAAAGAGGCTGGAGAAAGGGACACCAGATGATACAATGGAGCGGCAATTAAAGACCGCAGAAAACCAAAAGGCAAACCAGCTGCAAAAACAGGACACTGAGGCGGCAGTATGATTGATGCATACGTTTCTCATCCTATCAGGAGGAGAGTGGGTACGTACCGCTAAGAAATGATGTACAGCATGAGAACTGCGGGCTACGCGGCCCCTGTTGACATAGCGCTTTGTGACACTTCTCCCTCCTCCCAGGGGGACGCTTGTCGAAAACCCGTCAGGGTTTAGCACCTTCTCCGAGCATTAATGCTTTAATGAGACACCGCGACACCCGCTCAAAATGAGGACTCAATTCTTGCACGGAGCTCGCAGTGCCGGGGAATGGCTGCACTAAATGGTGGAGGGACTTCAGCAGCGTAAGCTCCACATGCAGGCTTCAAACTTAAATAAAACTCATTTATAGTTCAGAGCCGGTAAAATACTGTCTGTTGGTAATTTGCAGTAGATCCTCCTCAGGTAATGCCTTGGAAGAACAGAGCCTTGCCTCATTTTCTTTCCC
>NW_009260696.1:47178-73775 GCF_000687185.1 Egretta garzetta
ATGTTCTTCAGGCAACTCTTCCTTACCTTATCCACTATCACCCCCTAGATGCTGACGGTTCACAGACAAGTATGTCAAAAACACCTGCCTTCCCAGTGCATTAGTAACTGTTTCCTGACTGGCTTGATATTCTGTAAAAATGTTAAAAATATCATAAACACACTGTTATGCTTAATAAGGAGACAGAAAGGATGGGAAAAGACAAGGATCGATGCAAAATAGCTTACGCTCAAATATCTTTAAAGCGTTCTCTGGAAAAATACAGATGATGGAGAAAAATAAACCATGCTGGAGAGATCTGGGCGGCTGCCCATAAATCCAGAAGAAAATTAAGTCCCCAAAGCTCGGAAAGTTGCTATTGCTCTCCTTGAAATGAGCAATTGGGTAATCAGCGTTAATATTAAACAGCTTGTTCTGAAAAAAAAAAAAGACAATTCAAGAGATTCTGCCTTCCAGCATCAAAAGACAGTCAGAAAACCTTGGACTAAAAAATGGAACATCCTGCTTATTCCCAAATCCATGTGTCTGGCTGTGTCGACCGTGATAATAA
The DNA here is from genome assembly GCF_000687185.1 of Egretta garzetta. NCBI lineage: Eukaryota > Metazoa > Chordata > Aves > Pelecaniformes > Ardeidae > Egretta > Egretta garzetta. Next base: position 47,729 of record NW_009260696.1, read on the forward strand.
AATACCAAAAAAAGAGGGTCATGCCAGCCCTACCTGTCCCCTTGCCCTGCAGCGTCTCAGCTCTGTATGGGGAGGATTTTCCAGGTGGGGAAGCAAAGGGCTTGGTGACCCACGGCAGCATTGCCTCGTGGTACAACCTGCTTGCACAGCCGGCCCACCTCAAGCTGGGCTCCTGCCTGTCCCGAGTGTGAAATGTGGTGCCAAGTTAAAAAGAAATAGGGGAATGAGAGTCATAAAAGACTGGAAATTCCAAAGCTGAGCTTATAAATGCTTTTAAGATTGGACGAGTTTTATTCCACATATATATACACATATAAATATATATATATATAACCTCTACGCTTGTCATGCCAAGTTCTCTTTGCTAGCTTAAGTCCAGAGACCTTTAAAAACAACAGCAAGTAGAGTTTCTGTAGATAAACATGTCAGTAAACTACAGTGCATTAAATTTAGGACTTTGCAGGCTAGATGCAAGTTCTGGGGCCACTGGAAAGCAATGCATCTTCCTTTCCCAACAGGATGAATGTCTGTTTCCTGACTGTGTGACACTAAAGGGAAGATTTTAAATCAGTCTGAAACAGCAAGCTTGTCTATTCTGAGACTTGAGCCGTCAAAATTGTTTTAGGGGGAGGGAGGTTGGAGGGATAGATGAAGCAAAATACGTTAAGCAGAGCAACTTTTCTCTTCAAAGTGGCACCGTGCCACGGCTGGAGCAGTTGCAACATGAGCAGGAGTCCCTGGTGGGGATTACTGGGGGGAGTCACCGCATTGCTCAATAGACACAACACTCTCATCCCTACTTCCCCCTGGATGTTTATGCATGTTCCAGCTATCTCTGGGAAAAGCAGGTATTTCTATGTATTTACCTTGAGATCAGAATGACTGTAGCATGTGGGTAAAGACAACTGTAGGATGCATAGTCCCCACTACGCTGCGCAGAGCTGGTGCAACTGGCAGCCGCAGAGCTGGCTTCATTCCCTGCCCTCTCAGTTGTTGCCTCCTGGCACCAGTAGGGTTAAATCTTCTTGGTATCTACCTGGGTTGGTAGGAATGAACCATTGAAACCTGCCAACACACTGACAGCAGCCTCCCTGGCGAGGGTGCAGGAGGCTAACTCTTGGATATTACCTTTTAATGAGCGCTGGCCGGGGAGGACAGAGTGTGCTACAACTGCGTAAGCACAATGAATACCGAGAGTTGGGGACACCGAAGCAGAGTCTGCAAAAACCAGAGAATTGGCCAGGATGGGCTCCGGGGAAGCAGAAGGCTGAAGCCAGGGCTGCTGGTGTGCCCGTGCCTTCCCGCTCCTGCCTGCAGCCCCGCTGAATAACCCGGCTGCCCTGCGGGGCACAGGCTGCTGCCAGCGTCTGCCAGCTGAACAGCTCAGCGAGGGTCTCCAAAAGGGTCTGAACTCACGGGAGCCCACTCGAGCCCCGGCATGGGGCAGAAATGTGGAGTGAGGGTGCCAGGTTCAGGGCAGCTGCGGCTGGAAAACCAGGAGACCCATCATTAGACTCCCTGAGAGCCTGTGTTAAGGGCAGAAACACAAAACTCCTGGCGAAATAGCATTTCATGTCATTTGTATTTACAGGGAACCTTGAACCTAACTATGCCTTTATCAGCAGATTACAGCTTCAGGGGCTGGAGACTCCTGAACTTGAAATAAAAATATACAGACTTCTCCGTCCCTCTCCTGCTCCAGTGGCCTTTCAGCAGGCGCACTTATCCACCTCAGCTCTTTCTCAGGAGGCTATCAATTTTGGGCTCTGTATGTACAGGTCTATTACAGGCCCATCCATAACCAGCCCATAGAGCGCCTGTAGCATTGCCAAGCCACATACTTGGAAGGAAGGGTTCTCCAAGTTCATTTTACACCAACACAATACGGCAGGACACTGTCCAGGGGGGCAAAAGCACAGCTCCAGCGGGCCCCTGGTCCACGAGCCTAAGAGAGCCAAAGGAGCGAACACTCCCTCTGCTCCCTGCCTCCGGCTCCAGCTCCGGGCGTCCTGCTCCCTCCGTGCACCTCCTGCGGCCCAAGCTCCAGGGAGTGAGCTGCCTCCTCCCCTTCGCCTCCCGGTCCCCTCGCTCTGGGTTTCACATTCACAGGCGCATGCCTCCTGCTCCTGAGGAGCCACAGCTGCAAACGCAGCAGTACCTGCCTGGAATTGAAAAGCTGGACATTACCACCTTGTCCAGCTCTGCTGACTTATCATTTTGCTATCACCTATGCCTCATTATCATGCAGTTTCTCGCCAGGTCTTGGCTTTCTTACCACCTTCCCCCCCCTTCCCAGCCCTCTGCCTCTCTCCCCTTCTTATTAAACATTGGCTAGATGCTATCTCTCAGTCCTGCTTTCTCATCCCCCACGTTCCCCCTATTGATTCTTTCCAGGGAGCTCCCGCCGGCTGCTCCCCCAGCACCACGTTTGACCTTCCCTGGGATGAAACAAAGCACCAATGTCAGGCGACTCTCAGCAACGCAGCAATGTGAAACGGCCACTTCAGCTCACTCCCATTTCACAGACAGAGGAAAAAAAGATGGAAAACTTGGTCGGTAAAGCTGCAAAGGAAAGAGATCAAAATACAGCATCCTAACTTAACGGCTCCTCCCTTGCCCAGAGCTGACTGCGTGCCCTTGCATTGCTGATGCCCAGCTCGCTCCAAATATTTGCCATGCCCCAGCCCACTTCCTTCCCTATTTTATGGAAATGCTGGAGCTTTTTAACTTGCACATTGACTGGCAGAGAGAAATCTTGGGAGCTTAATGACATCCTGCAAATTCATCATCACTTGAGCTGCCAAAGGCCTTGTAACAACCATCCCACATATTCTTGCAAGGATGACATTGGCACTACACACTAATGGTCTCAGGAATCTTGTGGTTCGACTTGCATTTACATAGGTTTCCTGTTTCTAATGCATTCAGAGCAGAGCACAGGGGGGAAAAAAAAAAAAGAAAAAAAGCTTAAGAATCACTTGGGTTTCTGCAAATCAGCTGAGTTGGAGGGTAACATCCCGGACAGTCAGAAAGGTACCATCAAAGGAGGGACTAGAAGCACAGCAGGATGGTACGGCGCTGACAGCAGCCCAGCTTGCTCGCACTGCTGAGGCTGTGGAAAGAGCTCATGCACAAAAGGAAGAACTTTAAATAAAGATGAAGCGGATGCAGCGACATTGTTGCATGGCCAATCAATTCAATCTCCACCTCAGAGGTTACCAGAAGCGAGACCTTTTCAGTGGCCTTTCCCAACCCCTCCATTTCTCACCAGCAGGTCTTTTCATACTTGGGTCTGGACTATTAACCCTTCAAGCTTCCCACTTCTCTCTTCTCATTTGTTATGTCCATGCACTCCTTTAACCCAATGCTGACCTCTCTCTTTCTTGCTCCACGAACCCTCTTTGTCACATCCACACCGGGGGCAGTCCTTGGTCCCCTGTTCTTTAACACTGCCCCTTGCAGTGCATTTTCCTCCTCCCACCCATCATTTCTATGCCAGTAATTTCCAGGTTTAATTCCCATCTCCTCTGTTTTTTCTCTTGGCTCTCTACTGAGACACCTCAAAGGCATTTCTCAACCATTTCCTTAAATCTGGACTCTACTTAGTGCTTTTGGAGCATTCTGAACTCGGAAGTGACCAGCAAATCCCAGCACCTTCATCTTTTCACTTCCTAATCCTTCTGTGCTCCTCTTCTCCACCCATACTAATAACTTCAGTCTTTTTTTTTTTTTTTTTTTTTGAATAATATATAACGTAAAGGATTAGCCCTAAAGTTAATTTGAGATTAAGCTTCCTGCACGCAGGGTGGCCTCAGCCCAGTGCAAACAGCTTGGCTGTCAGACACAGACCACTTAGCTTGCTCCCTCCTTGGGGCTGAGGAAGGGGCCAGACAATCTTGTGTTTTAGCTCTTTCCCGTGTTATTCTGCTCTAAACCCCTACAAAATGTCATATGGATGGATGCTACCACATGCATTTACTGGCTCTGAAAGCCCCCACACAAGGAAAATGCACAGCTGGTGCTTTATCAGGGTAGGGGAAACACCAGTGCATAGGCAGCTTGTATCAGAGAAGAGCACAAATTAATATTAGAGACTTCTCTGCTGAGCAGCTTTAACCACCATGGGACACATTTCCCCCCTTCCTAATGCACGGTCCCCTCTGCCTGCCACCCTCTGGGCGAGACCATCTCACAACTCGGAGCATAAAACCGCCGTATGGATACAAAGCCTGTGAAACCATCAGTATAAAGTTATTCCGGATGCCAGAGAGCTGCTTCACCGACCCGAAGTCACAAGGATACCATCCGACATCGGCTCAATGAAAACATGTTTTCAAGCCCTTAAGCCGCTGCTCACTTGGTTACAGCCTATTCTCTTTGAAGGAGAGCATGCCTGGTAGGGCGGGAAGGGTGGAGGAGAGCCCCGTAGCCTCCAGAAGGTGATTTTATCAAAGGCGGTAACCAAATAGAGCTACAGCTATCGCGGTCTCTTAGACTTATAGAATTTAGAAAGGTATCCAGGTGACATTTTATGATTTAAAAGTTAATTAAACTGAGTAATATAGTATAACAGCCCCAGGTGTTTATTTCAAGCTAGCCTGTTTCTACATTTCTACATTCAGCACTTAGAAGGAAAGAATGGGGTGTGGGGGGGAATCTAATAAAAAACCTTGTGAGTGTTGCATTAAGAAGTAATCACACTGTTAAATCATTCTGGTTCTGGAGCACTTCTAATACCTTCAGATCTTGGCAATTCTCTCCAGCTCAGGCTCATTTCCATTGTGGTGCCGTCCTCCTTGCCGGAGATGGCAGGTTTTTCCTTTTAAGAAGCCCAGGAGAGAGCTGCACAACCCGGAGTGTGTGCAGCAGCCCGGGGGCTTTGTGCATCGGCTGTGTCAACAGCTACACCTTTGCTTGAAGGCATGTTAGATCCCTTCTGAGCACTAATGGACCGGCTGGAGCGGCACCATCTCTTCCACACTGCTGCTGGGCTGGAATGGAAATAGCCCCGAGGTGGGACACAGCGTTGGGTACGCAGTGAATGCTGACAAACCTTTGGAAAATCAAGAGAGTGGCTGAAATGCAGAGGAGATGGGAGTGCGGAGGAGCAGAGAGATCCAGAAGAAAAGACCTTTCATAAATAGGAAAGTTTGGGAGAGATTAGCTCTTCCCCTCAAATGTACTTCTTTATGGAACATGCAATGGTAAGAAATTGCCTAGGCAAGACTGAAGTACAAAAGTATCTGTCGCTTCTTGGTAAGTCTCCTAGAATGGAATGTCTCCTTCATAGGCACCGATCTGTCCCCAAGACCACACTGACGGAGAATCCTCTTTTACAGGACACTTGTCCCACACGCCTGCTAACCATATGGCCCCAGTCCAACAGCTGCCTCTCTTCCTTTTCAGGGGTTCACCATCTTTTCCTCTGCAGGTTCAAACATCTAAAACTTCTGATTTTCAGATCTCAAGGTTTGCGAACCCCGAGCCAAGCACCATATCTACTCAGTGTAAAACCATGCGACAGCAAAAGCAGAGATATAAGTCATAAGAGTCAGGAGCGGCACGAAGGGGTAAAAAGAAAGAAAGGAGGTTTCAGTAGCATCTGTGCTCCCCAAAGGCCCTGAGATACCTCAAAAGGCATCGCACCTAAGAGAGCTCCTCTGCATTCAAAGGAAAAGTCCATTTTTCCGTAATTCGTCAGGTTAATAAATGACTCCCTCTTCTCCCTACAGCCTCTCCTATTACCAATTCTCATGCAGCATGCCGGAGCCTCCTTTCACTATTAATACCACTCACTGTGAAATGTAATTACCAGCTCTATCACAAAGCGTCAGGCACATTTATCCACTGTACACACTCGCTGACTCCGGATCACATCAGTCACTGGCTGGCTTGTTCTGACAATGTTGTCCAAAGGAAAAAGTGTCTGCACAGGCTCCCAGCTAACTTGGGCCACTTAAGTGGAGCACAAAACTGTTCTGCAGGTCCAAAATGGGTTCAATAAGCAAACACAAAAACAAGAAGCAAAGAGAGGTACTTAATTTAATACAGACTCATAATTTAAATCCAAAGGAAAGAACGGTGATAGGCAGAGCAAGTGTTTGGCTGGAGAAGATGGATGAGTAAATGCTCTAGAAAGCAATTCAGAATGATGGAGTGAAATGAATGGCTCCCTCCTCCCGGCTGACACAAGCAAAATCCCTCCTTTGCTTTATGCTTTAACTCTCGTCATTATGTTTTGATTAAAGCCAATACAAAAAAGCTCACTTACTGTCCCTTGCTTGTGGCTTTCTTCTTCTGCCTCCCTCCTTACATCTCTTTGCAGCTGCTTCTAGCAAGCACCCAGGTACCCAGAACTCACATTGTTCAATCCTCTGCCATTTGGTGAAGCCGCAAGTCTCACAAAGGGCAGGGACTCAGCCAGACGTGTCAGCTTTAGCTTTATTTAAAAATCCTATTAGTCGGAAGAGAAAATAATATACATTCTTACTGATATCCAACTGACTCTTACGTTAAGTGCTTCCAATTCCACGAGGCTAGAGGCAGCCTTTCCTGTCCTGTCTGAATATCAAGTACGTGCTTTGAAGGTGGTACCTTCATTACACTCAATATTCTTGCAGCTGTTTAAAGGCAGGCAGCCTATGCTTATAATGGGGAACAGAGAAAGGCTGAATTTTATTTACAGTTGAGTGTTACCACTGGGCTATGAACACAGAAATAAAATCAGAGAAATGCAACTCAAAGTACTGCTGACAAAAGAATAATCAGAATACTTAAAAAGGAACGAAGTGGAACCGAAACAGGATTAGTTACGTTAACTGCTTATCTATCACTGTGGCTCTAACTTCCAGACGCCGGGGTCTAAAGCCAGCTAACGATCCGCACGCCAGTGCTCAGCGTTTTCCCAGACAGAGCCAGAGGAAAGGTGTCTTCTGAAAAACAAAAGGGGTTCGGAGTTTTCTTCTTGAGAGAAAAATGAAAACGGGGAAGGAGAGCTTGCAAAAACTTACAGGTTCTAAAAAACCAGAGGATTAAAGTTCTGCAGATGAGGAAGGAAACGAGGTAGGCGTCTCCCAATTAAAATAAAGCATAACTGTGTGACCTGCTACAGCATGTTTGCCCTGGGTACAGCAACACCCCTCGTACGTCCCTGCCTTCCTCAGAGTACCGCAGCGCTTCCCGGAGCCTGGGCGGGTCGGACGTGTCCCTTCCCACCTGACTGCTCTTCAATCCCGACCAAACGCAACTGGTGGGGGGAGAAGGAAACAGCTGAACTTCAAACCCGTCCCACGCTTTCATAATTTTGGTGTCACTTTCACTAATGATTAATTTGTGGATCATCCTCTAATCTCACACGATACCGGTGTTTCCTGCTTTGATTCAAGCCCTTTTAAGCGCGATGGTGGCAGATGGCAGGCTACGGCACAGCGTGGCCACATGGCAATGGAGGCAGGAAGGATTATTAACAAACCCAGTAACTCTTCAAAATCAAAAAGGTGAGGGCCCATGGAAGAGCCATGGTTTTATTTTTACACCTCGAATCAGTTATTTGAATGCATTATGAATGCTGTAAATATACCCGATGGATATAATGAAAATACATTATTAATTTTCAGTCATTATTAATGAACTTATAAATTCACAAGTGATGGAGCCATGACAGTGTGAGGGAAAGGTCATGAATAATAACTGGAGATGAATAATATATGCACAGTTAGCTCACAGGATACTATGCTCATATGACTGTAGTGCCTCATGTTTATTTAACTTGGCAGTGCATTGACTTTTTATTCTTTGCTAGATAATAGCAGAAAGAATTACAGGGATTATAATGTCTATTAATTCAACATAACAGATCACAACGGACAGCTGATGCTTCTGCGGGGATGTTCCTGCATCCTAACTAATGCTAAAAAGCCAGGATCCCCCTCTCTTCTCCATCACACTCTTCCTCCATGACATCTTGTTGCTTCGCCTCATTCATTTTCATTGCTGGCACATGGAGAACGTCAGATCTAGAAAGAGCCGTAGCAGACCCAGAGATAAACTCATGACCAGCGCGTACGGCATGTGAGGGTGCCTGCCTGAGATAGTGGAGACATGCCGAAATCTCTGGTGATATCTCAGTGTGACAAACAGGGGGAAGGCAAGCCGCGTGCTGTGTGCGCATACAGACAATTTTGTTTTGGTTCCATCTGTTAGGACTAATTTGTTAATTATTAAATAGATAATTTATCATCGCTGCCTGCTTGATCGGTGTTTATTACCCACGGTCTGAGGCAAAGAGAGTGCTGTGTGAATAAAGATGGGATTAATTAATAACGAAAAGTTCAGGCAACTGCAAACTTGCTGCAGCTGCTTCCAGTCCCTGTCTATTCCCGAACAAAAAGGAGGCTGGGGGAGGGAATAAGTGTCAGGAATTCAAGTCTTCGAACGTCCCATTTCCTCCTTTCCTCACAAACCAGCCACTGCTGGATGATGCAGAGCAAACTCTATCTCCTAAGACATTCACCTCAGCACTTTCCAAGCAATTTCTTCTTAGGCTGGATCCAGCCAGGCTGTGAATCACAAATTGTGAACAAGCAGTTCTCCAGGTCAGCGTCACTGCGTCACCTCCAGCCCCACGGAGGAGAATGGTGTCACTGTCCCCTGGCTACTGCTGTTCAGGAGATCTATAAACCACAATCCAAGTACAGCAGCAGGTCATCCGCCTCGGGCTTGGGTTGGGGACCCTGGCTCTGCCTTTTCTCTACCAGCTGTTGATCCATCGGTGCCCATGCTCCTCTCCAGGTCCTCCTGTACCGTGAGATTCATATTTTTGTGAGGCTGCTTCAGCAGCTACTCCTGCATCATTGCTTTAATGTTAGAGACTTGCACTTACCATTCCTCGAATGGAGTTTCAAGACCAGCAGAATAACCAATATCCAACCAACAGGTGGTAATGGTAGAAAACAAGCAGCTTGCGGGAACTTCCCGATGCACTAAACCTGGCAACCCTCACCTCATAAGGTGAAAGGAAAGACACACCTGCGATCCTCTTTCTTTCACTACCGAAAGGTGTTCACAAAGGTTCAAACAGTGACGTTCCAAGAGGAATCTCAAGGAAGAAAACCATAAATGTCTTCCTAAATATGCCAGGCTATGCAATAGGCCACAGGCAGAGTAACCACCAACCTGCCTAAACATATAAGAAAGGTCCTGAAATGCAGGGACGCTGAGCTGCAGAGAACTAGAGAAGATCATTCCCATGCTATTAATTGATGCTGAAAGCACACAGACAAGTGATAACTTCCAAAGAGTCAAGAATCCAACTCACCAGCTATTCAGTCTTCTAACGGGAGGCATCAAGGGAAATCAAGGCAAAGAGATGGTAAGTTATTTGATCAAAACCACTTTTAAGGTTAATGGACAGGCCACAAACAGCAATCATGCATCGTCCAGTCATGCAATCTGAAAAAAAGGTGCATCATGTTTGGTTTGTGGTAGAAAAAGACCTTCCCCATAAAACTTATTCAGCCAGATTGTTAGGGAACTTCAGGTGACATTTTTGTTAACTGTCGCTCTGCTACACCTCCATGAGCTGCATCTCTGCTCCCACAACTGCTCATGATCAATTTAACAAGTATTTTGTACAAACAAAAGTTTTCTTGCTAAATAAATTACTTATGACAGAGTAAACAAAAACTTTTTAAAAATGCATGGTTTGATGTGATTGCTTCTTTAATTGGCTGGTTTAACATTTGAAATTTGATTTCAAATTTGAATTTTCAACTTGATTATCCTCACCGCAGGGTCAGGCTGCCAGAGACACAAACGAGCGCTGAAGCCTCCGGCGCTCCCCATCAGGCCTCCCGCCAGAGCCCGCTCAGTACTTCTGCATTCCTCCAGCCCCCTTCCCTCTTTTATTATTCTTATTTAAGAAAGGAAGATCAAATTCAGGCCAACAGCAGACATACGTTTCCTAGCGCTCCATTAGTAATTTTAAAATGAGATGGTGCTCTGGAGCCCTGAGTATTAATCCCAGCTCTGACAACTTCTTTCCTTAATTGCCTGAATGAAATCTCCACGCCACCCCAACTGTCCTTACCCATAACACGAGCGAGGATAACAAGAAGCCAGTAAGGTATGGCAGTGAGTGGATTAATTATGTTTGGGAATTGCTTGAAAGATGAGTGCTGTGAGCTGGGACAAACAAACCCATTGCATTTTCAGTCCTGTGACAGTAGGCACGTGAGTCTGACGAGATGACAACATCTCCAGCCACGTCTGATGTAAGGTGGCTTTGCAGCCCGATCCCTATTGAAGCACAGGAAAGCCATTTTATTTTCAGCAGAATTGCCAAGTTGTTAGTAAAGGCTGCTGCAGGTTTCCCTTTCCTTCTTCCAAAGAGCCCTTTGCACCCTTCTACTTCTTGCTGGTACCGGTATTTGTGCTACCAGGTGCTCTGCTCATCAGCAGTATCCATGGTTTCTCACAGGCTCACAAATTGCGGAACTCAGAGGAACCGTAAGAATCGGCCAATCTAAATGGATGAAAAGCACAAGCTGGTGAATTAAGCAAAGCAGATCCTGCATCAGGCTCATAATTGCTAGCTGACTTAGAACATTTCTTGTACAAGAATATCCCATCTTCATTTAGACACTTCAAAGTGATGGTGAATCCCCCACGTACTGCGATAAATACTTCCATTGGCTAATTACCCCTGTTGTAACAAAAGCATTTCCTTATTTCTAATCTTTCCCGGTTTCTACTTCCAGTATTTGATCTTGTTACGCTTTTGTCCGATAGATTAAAGAGCTCTTCACTAGCCAAAATCGCCTTCCCATACAGGAACGCAGACTATGATCAAGGTACTTATTAACCTACTCTTTGTTAAGTTAATTAAAAGGAAATTCTCCAACCTCTCACTGGTTTTAGATCTTGAGGTGAGGCAGGAGAAATAGAGACTGCCCAGAAAGAATTTCCCCTCTTTTCAGAGGAAAACCAGGTTAAAATAATGATGTGATAAAATAGAGGTGCACGTGCCATGTGCTTTATGCTGTCCATCACATCTTTACGTTACCCTTCCTGCCGCCTCCTGTCATGGTGTAGGTTGATGTAGGATGTGATGCTGGAAGTTGGTTTCAACCTGAATTTGCGCATCTTCTCAAAGACCACTGACCTTACCTCAGTGGAGACAGAAATGAGGGAGGCAAAGACTGACATGCCAGGAGATTCTGCTGGAAGACCCAGAAAGAGCTTTGTCAAGAGGCTCCTTTCTCAGCTGGCGCCTGGCGTCTCCTCTGAAGGCCCTTTGCCAGCTGTTCTCTCCTCCCAAGGCTGTTTTGCTCTCTCCCGTCTGCGTGGCAAATTACCTACACAGTCATCTCTTCCCCTAATGCTGATGGGAGCTCTTGGATCACTTCTCCCCTCTCCTCCCACTTCTCTCGCACACGTGCCTTCTCTTCACTCTCTTCTTTGCCAGATCGCCTTAACAAGTGCTTTCTCCCCTCCCTTCCTCTTTTCGCTTCACATCTTCTCTGTGGGAGGACTCACAGGGCTGCTGCTCTCCTCTGCATGCCCTAAGATACCTCTTCTCAAATCCTGCTCTGAACAAGAGCTGGTTTTCTGCTCTGTCAATGAAGCTTCTTCGTTTCTCAGCGCTGGGAGGCTACATGAACACACCTCCTGTGTGAAACACTCCAAACCCAGACCCAGCATGTCCTGTCCTCCTTTCCAGCCCTTCACAACACTCCTGTCCGACTGCTCAGCCCTGCTGTGCTTCTTGCTGCTTGAGATGTGAACGGATCTGTCCTCCAAGCATCGCTGTAAGCACAAACATGAAGCAGGACAACTCCAGGGCAAAACTGCTTTGCTACCAGTGGGATCTCCAAGCAGTATCATCATTCTGTGAGTCACTTGCTAGGAAAGGAAGGTGGGAACAGCTGTGCTGTCGCCTCGAGACTGATTCCTCCCATACCCGCACCGCTTCACAGTCACAGAAATTCTCAAGAAGTATCTCATTCTGACTTGTGCTAACCACTGGTTGACTTCATTCATCATTAATCGCCTCCTCACTGTTGCAGATGCATTTTGATTTGCTTTAAATTGAGTGGTAATGGTGGTTTCATTATGCTTGTGTTGGTGCTGAAGAGTGGCATGCCAGCTGGGAGCAAGCATGACGCTGTGGTAGAGATCCGGTGGGGAGAACAGCGAGCATCACGGTGGATATCGGGGGGGGGAAGCAGTGAGAGAAATCCACTGACTGGCAAATGCAAAACTGTATCTAAAAATCAAGAGGTACCAGGTCATGTAACGGCACCGTGCCCTGATGAATGAGTTCCAAGCGGAGAGAAGGATGATCCACCTTACAGCACCGAAGGAAAAAACAGCCGGGACACAGCAATCGTGCTGAGGGGGCTGGGAAGAGCTCACATTGTTTCCCTGTCATCCCAGTCTATTTTCTGGGAATGAGGTAAACCTGGGAGAAAAAGCTGGGGTCACCTTAGTCTAAGAAAAGCAGGGGAAAAAAAAAAAATTGCCAGCAGACACCAGAGGACACTTACTCTCAGCAGCAAAGTCCAACCATGCAAAAAAGCACCACCGTCAAAGGCAAATTCTTTCAGATTCTTTCCCATTTCATTGTTAAACGTTTCCCTTTTCATAGTGAATCCTGTGGCTAGCATTTGAACCTCTGTCCATTTATCAAGGAAGTTGCTATTTTTTCCTAATAGAAAGCATCAGAATCTCATTGGGATGCATTGCACATGCTGCTACAATCTTCCTTCTATTCATAACCCTTCTTCAGTCATAGGGTTAGCAACAGGCTTTGGACACAGTAGTATCTTAATAAGTAGAAGGGAACCACATAATCTGGTGTCCACTAGGATTTAACCAGCCTTTCATTTTGCGATATATTAGCTTTAGAATAAAACTACATTTTCCATTGAAATGCAAACACTAACAGCAAAACAGGAAGCTTTGGGTGAGAATGTTGCCAGCAGACACCAGAGGATGAACTTAGAAAACAAAAATCCTGCCATTTGTTTCTTTTCTCTCCTGTCTGCTGATATATGCTCCCCCAAACAATAACCCAATGCTTCACGCGCTGCGCTCAGACATACTTGGGAAATGCTGGGTTTCAAACACCGCTTGGCCCGTCTGCGGGGCAGGATCCAAAGGCTGCTCCCCGCGGTTTTCTCCCCAGTAATTACCCACAGAGCCTTCTCTCCCTGCTAGCAGCCACAACCCTGATGCTCAGCACAGCCGCTGCTGCCTCCTGGTCTTCTTGAGTGGCTTAATTAGAAGTGAATTTAGTGCTGACGGGAAGGAACTGATGGCAAGCAGCAAGAACGAAACCAGCTATCCCCAGAAGCAGCGTGGTGAGGCGGGAGGAGAGCTGGGCTCAGCCGTGCCAGGAGGGGCGACGTGCCCCGGTGTCCCACGGGTAGGGTAGGCTCAAGTCCCCTCCTCTTCAGAGAACAAAAATTAGCATGGTGCATGGTAGATCCTAGGCCACTGACAGTGGGACTCAAGGCTGGGGTGGTTTCTGGTTTGTTCATGTATCTGCTATTTAATAGGAACTAAATAAAGGGCAAAATCCCTTCCTGGAGAGAAAAAATATTGCTCAGTGTCAATGATATTCTGTCGCTTCTGGCCAGGACCCAGACTTGGCCTGGAGACCTCAGGGTGAAAAAGTCTGGTCTCTATTGACTTGTCTTCTGGCAGCGCCAACACTGGTGAAAGACAATTTTTCCCATCAGTTTGGGTTATGATTTATTGGTACAGGGGTTGAAATTCAATAAAACGAGCCTCTCCATCATCACCTCCCAGCAGTTGTGTCTTGAGCCTCTGATAATTTCACAAAGACAACCTGGGAAAAAACCCAAAGCTCAGCCCCAGCGAGTCCAGAGATTGTCGGATACACACGCCTGTGCAACCGCATTTAGGAACCGGCCGTCGTGCCACGAAACTGCCGCTCACAAAGGAGCCTGCAGAGACAGAGACTGTCCCAAGTGCAGAACGCATGTGAAGGCCACACCAGTGGCACAGCCAAGCTTCCGCGAACTGAGCCCAGAGAGGCACAGCAAATGCAGGAGGCTGTTAAAAGAGTCAGCGCATCTCCCACAGAGGCCTTTAGGCAATAGCAGCACCGGGAGAAGAAAGAAATCAGCTCCTAAGAGTTGGTTCGGACCAGTTGTGAGAGTACTCCGGACATAAATTTTGTTATATTAATGAGTCACAGCGGTCACATAACCCGACGTTCCATCATTTCTTCCTTTCTAATGGCCCCTCTCGGAGATCTAATCTCAGTAAAATGCTGGAGGAGCCTCTCAAATGGCCATGTTTTACTGCTGTCAGTCTATCACTGGTTCCTCACGCCAAACGGCCACAGGGGAATAATCTCTTACTTCAGAGATCAAAGTCCTGTATTAATAACCGGGAGCTGCCACTCACCCCGACTGCGGACCGCCCGCCAAGCCTGCTGCCTTTCCCCAGCCAAAAGCCTTGCTTGTTTGTGGCAGCAGCATTAATCCAGCCGACGGCTTTCCGGTACGGTCATTATTTATTATTTATTTAGTGCCCAAAACGCAACAGGCATTGGTGGGGATGTGACAGAGGCAGAGTCCCTTCCTTGAAAAGCCTTCAGGCTGAAAATAGAAAAAAAACCTGAAAAGGAGATGAATGGGGCTGAATGGACAAGCAGGATGGGCTTGCAGAGATAAAGCGCTCAGTCGCTCCTCACTACTCATGCTCACAAAGCTACTTTATACAGCTTTTTATACGCATGTAACACATGCCATGAGATGGTTCCTTCACTTGGATGTAAAATGGGAGACAGAAGGGAAAAAAAGGGAAAGTGGCTGTATGGACTCCAAAAAGAACAAGGAGGTGGAGAGATGGGAAGGATGCGGCGCCTGAAACCTCTTCCAAGCTCTTCTTGAGGCACTTGGCCATGCTAGCGATGTCCAATTTTCTTCTGGTTCCCCATGCAAAGCTAGAACCTGCCCATTCTGCCTTCACATTGATATTAAAATTTGGCAGTTCTCATCCAACTGCTGCAGAGCCACACTATCTCCTGTCTTTCCCATGTCTCAAAGATAAAAGAAGGGGGAAAACCAGCTACAGGACTATTGAACTGGCACAGCCTTCCCCTGAGAGCAATCCACACTTTTGGCCTCCAGAAAAACAAGGAATTAGTTTGAAGCTCTCAAGCATTTTTTTAAATTTATGTGTTGAAAAGTGCTTCAGAAGAAACTCAAGTACATCTTTCTCTATTTTACATGGGGCAGCAGTCTTCAATCTATAGCTCAGCAATGTACAAAGATTTAAGGTGAGGTAGGTAAGAAAAGCAAGCCCGTTGTCGCTGTAGGCTTACATCCACCAGACAGCATTCATATCTCCACCAGGAAACACTTAGATATCTATGAGCTGAAAACAGCTTCCACAGGATACATGACGAGACTTCCAGGCTCAGAAAAAGCCACAAATGGAAGGGGGGTGGTGCCTCCAGGCAGCCCTGCTTTGCTCTGCGATAAGGCAGTACCACTGCTGGGCTGCCCACACGTGGTCTGCACCCCAGCAGTGCCCAACAAGGTTACGCCGTCACTGAGAAAATCAACATTAATGATTGTCTCTTAGGCACCTCTATCATCTATACCCATCATCTGAACACTTCCAAAGTTTATACGGATAGTTCAGGTAAATACAATCTCTGTATGTGCTACAAAGAAAAGCCAACTTGGGCTTTACCAGCAGCCAGAAGCATGCACCTGGAAGCCACAAGATAAATAACTCCAAAAACTGGGCTTCTATAGCAGAGATGGACAACATTTCTATTTTGGGTTTATTGTCAGCATTACAGGCCACATGCAAGCTGCCCTGGTTTTCTGCCTGTGCTCTAGGGCTGTCTGTTAAAAACTATTTCAGAAAATACTTTGTGCACTGAAGGTTTTGGCGACTGCCAGCTGAGAGCAGATCCAGCAGAAGGGGCTGAGAGAGGCCACCCAGCCTTGAAGGTTTTGGAGCAAGAGGAAACATCATTAGGATGTGGACTGGCACATTAGCAAAGGCCAGGAAAAAATTAGGTAAACCTGAAGGTTTTTGACTTTCCTAACCATGACCAGAATTATTATTGCTTTTTTTGCCAAGGAGATCTCTTTGCAATGTTAATGTGCTCCCCCCATATATCACTTTCCAGCAAGACTCCCATGAGAGCTACATCTTCCAGATGGGAAACTGGGGAATAGGATGCATTTGACACCAGGAGAACCTGCTCAACGCAGCCACGCTGCAGCCGGAGGCTGCTCTGCCTCTGCTCTGGGTGCGTGCCAGGGGACTGACTCTCCACAAAGCACAAATCCAGCGCAAAAAGAGGCTGCTCTACACGAACAGGAGCGTGAGCTCATCCAGAGGAGGTGTTATTTCTGCTGGGATTAGCCAATGTGCATGGAAAGCCATCTGCTGGGAAGGAGCAATGTGCCCGGCCTTGCGAGGATGCTCCCTCCCGTTTGTCACCATTCTCGTCTCTTTGCTGGACTAGTTTCAGACAACTGCCTCGCGTTGGCCACCACTCCACAGCAGCATCAAACCCCATCGTTTCCAGTTCTCTCTAACATCCTTTATGTATTCCCCGCCCAATGATTCTCATTTACTTGTTCAGGTGGCCAAACGTCTACCGATGGTGCTGTCCTCCACCCTGCGTACAGCTGCCTCCTCCCCTGCCCTCTCCACGGTCACGCCAAGCAGCACGTCCTGACTCAGGGGACAAGCCCAAGATCAATGATGCAAAGAGACCTGTGACCACGCTGTCATTCCTACCTCTCTGCCTCTCAGCTCACAGATGGAAAGAGGCAGGGGAGGAAGAATAATGAAACAGAGATGAAAGGCATTGCTTGCAGAAATCGCATGGCTTCTGCTCCAAACATTAAAGACAACAGCCCACAGCACTCCCCTGGAGACTTATTCCAAATCCATACACACAGACCTGGACATTTCTTGGATAAAATCTTCCCTGCTCTAACTCTAACAAGACCCCAGCTTAAGAGAGAGGCTGAGCTAACAGAAGGCAAGGTCGGAGGCTGCAGGGCTTAAGGGATTCGGGAAGAGCTGGGGGATTGCTCGTCCCTGCTGGCATGCGCTCTGCTGTCCCCCCTCCCAGCACACCGTCCTCTGCGCCCAGAGGAGAGCCGGTCTCTGCACTCTCCAGTAAGAGTGAAGGGAGGCTGTGTCTGTGCACATACATCTCAACCCTATGGAAAAGAGAGAGAGCGTAACAAGCACCGGTGGTAGCACTTAATGCAGGGTACCATAATGCCAGACAAACCCCAGTGTTAGCTCTCTTGCTCCAAGAGAGCAGGGTGACCTTTCCTGTGTGCCTAGAGATATTTAGCACCGCACAGTTTGGATGAAGAGGGTTTGTAGAAAAGTAAAAACAACAACAATCCCAGTGGCCTACACCGACAAAAGCACACGCATAAGGCAGAGGAGCAGCAGATGAATTTCATGCCTTGATGCAAAGACTGCATTTAAATAACATACAGCACCACATTTCCCTCCTGGCTCCATGATGTTTCTTGTCGAAAGAAATCCATATGGTTAACCTGGCAGGGAGAACGTGCCTCTGTGATTTTCACTGAGCTAATGGGAGCCAATAACGTTACCTGTATCTTGGAGGACAGCGTTCCCACCCATCCCAATATTTGTCTAATAAAAGGTCAGCCCATTATATGGCATCTATTTGCAAAATTAAGAGCCTCTCTCCAGCAGCTAAATGCTTGCTTTAGATTTGGAATTACTGTAATTAAAGTTACATTGTGCTCGGATTGGTGCCAATCACTGCAGAGCTCCAGGCACGACCTGCCGTTCCCAGCGCCATGTGCCTGGGCGTCCCACTCCATTAGCTCCAGGGAATTAGCTGTCATTAACGAAGAGATGCACACTCCTTCGTGTTGTCAAACCGCAATCAAGCGGGTCACAGGTGAAGAATAAATACTTTCAGAACAAGCCCAATTACACCATTTACATTTCATTACAGAACCTGTTTAATCCACTGATGGGCTCCCAAGTTCTTCTGCCTAATAAACAGCATTTCAGAGGAATTAATAGGCCCTGCAAAACATGCTAATTACACTCTTTTGCATTGCATTTGCAATATTGATTTTAAAGTTGCCACTTCCCCCTCCACCCTCCTTTCCTAGCCCCAAAGCCTTAACTTTCAGCAAAGTACACTCAAACCAACCTAATTACTGGTGAGTTTAGAAGCTAATGCGTCTCTCTTGTCAAAGCTCCGTTCCAGCGAAGGCCAACATAGAGGGAGGGATTTTCACATCCATAACTTGTGCAAGTTCCTCCAGACGACCACTGGAAACAGCTGCTGAATAGCAATTACAGGCAGAGAGCAGGCATCAGCAGAGACTTTGCCATAGCAACGAGCCTAGCTGGACCCGCTCCCCAAAGACGCCTCCTCCTCCCAAAGACCACAGCAGCGGAACGGGTACGATGACAACACAACCACCGCAATCTCATTTTGATTTGAAACCAAAGCTGTTTGATGCTCTCCTGGGCACTGAACTGTTTAAAAACAAAAGGAAAGTTTATTTTCAAATTGTGGGCCTCAGCTAAACCGTTCGGAAGAGAGGAACAAACCAGACGCGCCCGTGAAACATGCCGTCTGGCTGTTTATTCACCCTGGCTATTTTGCCCAGCTCCCGCCACTGGCTTTCTGTTCTTTTCCTCCTCTACTCTGCCCTCCCCTCCGCCTCTCTGAAAACCATTTTCTTTATTCAGTGGGTTTGCTTTCCAACCTCTGCCTTTCTGCATTGGCTTGGTGGCTGTCACTTACCATTGTGGTTTTATCCAAAGCTTATTGACAGCTAAAAACACTCAGAGGAGGAGATGGAGAGAGGGACAGCAGAGCTTGCAGTGTTCTTCCACAGCACTCGCAGATTGCTTAAACAGAGCCAGCAATAAAGAACATCAACCTGCCGTGTTTAATGCCTTTGCTAACAACAAAGCAGGAAAGAAAAGCCAAAGGAAGCCACTCCAGGGCTGTCAGAAGGTGGTGAGATACAGAGCAGCCATCAGCTGGCTTGACAAGGGGGAAAGGAGACACAGTCACATCTGGAGGGACCCTGGAATAGAAATGGCAGACAGCAGAAGGGAGGTCGCAGAAAACAGAGGCTGTCCCAGATGGCTTTCCATTAAATGGGACACAGCCTCAAGAAATGCGATAGAAAGGGCTGAGATCTCCTGCCCCACAAACTTGCCCCAGTAGATAATACAGGTTTCTAAGGGAATGGATATGGAAGAAGATACTGCAAAAATGGACACAAGGAGCAGTCAAAGTTTAATGAAGATGACGCGTCCTGCTCAGCTGTAGGGTCTCTTTGCTAGGAATTTGGGCAGATGAAAGAGAGCATGTCCCCAGCCGCACCCAAGAACAGCACACATACAACCCATGGCCAAGGATTTAATCTCCTGTGTATCTAGTTTACGTGAATGCTCATCCAGGAGCAAGTTATTGCACCAGTCAAAGCCGTCTGTGTTAGCCCAATCATCCATGTAACCCTCTTTCCAAAGTCAAGACCAGGTGCTCCTCAGTGCCCCAGGTAATCTACTGCAGGCAGTGTCCTTCCACCATCTGGTCACAGAGACGGCCCACGAGCCGCCTCGTACGCTCTTTGCTCAACACGAGAAGCCTCCACCCCTACGTGTCCACGTTTCCCTCGTCACCTTTAACAAGAACATCTGGCACGCAGGAGGCAGCTGTGGTAGCGACACATGCAATAGGCATCCAAGACATGTAGGAAGGTTGGCTGGCATCTTGGACCGTTTTATAACATAATTATCGCGTGCATGGGATTTTTTTTGCCTCAGAGATTCTGGAGGGATTTACCAACTTAAAATGTTACAAATAATACCGTGGGATCTCTTTCCCCTCCTAAGCACCAAACTCGATTAGTTAGTTATTGTCTGGAAAACACTTTGAAGTATCACTTACGCTATTAATCACACAGCCCCTGTTTAACACCACCTACCAACACTAGCGCAGGCCGGAAAGGAGATATAAACACCAGCCACATTTTGTTAAACTTGTGAGGATGGGGAGCTTTCAATAGATGCAACATAATTACATTAATATTTGTCAGGAATTACCCATTCTCTCATAAAAACGCCACAAGAAATCAAAACCTACAAGCAGTTCTATGTCTCTTCTGCAGGGCAGACCCTTAGGCAATGCAACATCTCTTGACAGCATGCTATGCCCATGGCTGCCTCAGACAAGGGTGCTTTTTAATGCAAAACCTTCTGACAAACCTTTACATCAGGTTGTCCAAAGCAGGGCTAACCCAGCCTAGCCCTGCACAGTTTGCAATAGCAGAAAATCACAGTACAAGGAGAGTTTGCAGAGAACAGCTAAGACCATCTCTAATTTAAAGTGATAGAAAAGCAAATTGAGAAAAAGATATAGTCAACTATGTGAAGCTTAGCCCTTCTTAATCATCCATAGAAAGCAACAGCTCACTCTTGCCATCTCATTGCACAGGTAAGATTAAAGACAGGCAAGAGATTTTTACCCCGTAGTTACAATGATTAATGTTTCTAAACAGACATACAGTTTGAAAGCGCTATTACAGGAAAAAGAAAAGTTGTTGCTTCATATTCTCAACCTACTATTTTCCCTGGGCATTGAGCCAGCGACTGAAGAATGAGGAAAGTTGCTATTTAAAGAGTTATCTTGAATTGCAAGGTTTGGTAATGAACATGACTTGTTACAGTCCTCTCTGTTAAAATCAGGGGCAAATGAAAAAGGCATGGATGAGTGCTCTGCTGCGCACTCTGTCCTCAGTCAAACTCGGAGGAGGAAGACTGGCGATGTGCTTCTGACAACTGTCTCTCCATCCCAGTTTCTCCGGTGGAACACGAACAAACTTCACTCCTTCATTGCCAGCCATGAACTGGGAGCTGCTCTGCACAGGTTACCTTTCCTGTCTGTTGCTGTCAAGGAAGACGCAGGGAGATTATTCCACTGAATTCAAAGAGCAAGACACAGCAGCTTTCACTTTTTATACAAGCTACGAGGCTCTATAAAGCTACCAGTCTCGTAATTGTGACATAACACATATTCTACAGGGGATCATGCTGGGAAAAGAAAAGGTGCGAGCTTCCACGAAGCCAATGTTCCTTCCTTATTAGTTGCTGCAATACTTCTGAGAACAACTCCTGCCAGAGCTGGGGTGCTACATGGCCGGCTCCTTCCTAGGAGACACAGGAAATAAGTTGGAAGAAGTTCCCACAAAACCAGCTTGAGGTCTGCCTGGGCATGGTGGGTTGCTCTCGGTTCCTATTGTACCTCATCATGCCCCAATATAACTTAAATAGTTCACTGTGGGAAACAAGAGGAGAATGAAGTCCATAGGTTTCATTTCCTGCTTAGTCTCAGGAACACTGAGGTTGTGAGTTGCTGCTGTAAAACCTCTCAGAAGCAAGTCCAGTGTGACCTCCCATATCCAGGGCCTCCTGCTAGTATAAACTCTGCAAAACAGCATGCTGTGTCCTGCCCATAAGGCAGACAGACCACAGACTGTGGTCTAATTAGAAAAGACATGCTTCCCACATTCTCCATAAAGCTGCCTCAGCCTACAACTAAGGACAAATAAATAACTGTCAGGGCTAATAAGCCCAGAATCATAGAGGAAGGAAAAACCAGAAATTGGATCTACTCAGATCTCATTTATATGATCACAAAGAACTTGTGGTAACAACTGTGAAGACAAACAAAACCAGTTACGGTTGAGCCAGCTCCTCTTCAGTAGACTCAGACATGCTCCACCTCAACAGACTGTGCCAACCCCTCGGCATTTGTCTGCGTTTCCAAACTAATAGGAGGCATAAACTGCCACAGGTGATTAATTGGAGTGTTTGAGCAGCACGAGACCACCTTCTCCACTTCGATGTGCCAGAGCACAGTAAGAGGACACAAGCAGATACCCAGTGTGGGGAGCTGGAGAGAACAACCAAGCAGTGGTGAAGATTTATGGCTGGCACATACCGCCAGGGCCAGCCATATCAGAGGGGTTCCATGATGTTTTTGGGATAAAAGGTGTTACAGGGATGACATCCAGAAGCACTGTGTGCATTACCCACATGGATCACAGCCAGTCGTTACAAAAATCCTGAACCCATAGCCTTCTAATTCTGCATCCCCTCTCCCCATACCACTGTAGGGAGGAATACAGCAACTCCAGGCACTCTTTAGACCTTCTCCAAGAGCTGGTTGTGTCACTGGTGACCTACACCATACAATTCTACCAAGCAAATTCCTCAGCCTGTTGCTGTGGTTGAGAAAAATGTAGAAAACCACATCATGAAGGGAGGATTAATCCCAAGTGACAGTTTCCAAGAGAAAACATGAAAAACAAGTTGGAGTTACCAAAATTGCCTCAGTTTAGTCCCACCATTCCTTCCTCAACCACCAAACGAGCACTCAGGCATCTGTTCAGAATTAATTTTCATTAATCTATTTCGCCTTTCTGCTCACGGACCTGAGGCAGGGCCTGGCCCTGGACATCTGCAGGGCGCTGGAGTAGTTCGCTCCCACCAGGGGCCTGTCCCTGCCAAGTGACACGGGAGCAGCCACGGAAGATGAAGCAGTGGTAGCTCCCACCTATCCGTAGTACCGGGTGTCAAACCTTGGGTGCAGCCACACACTTGACAGAAACACGAGTGTTTCCAGCACTCTCTTTTACTCAGTGAAGAGAAAACAGGGGCTGGACTCAAGACCAAGAGGCTGCTCAGAACTTTTCCCAGAAGAACAGTGACAGCAGGAGCCACCATATGGGATGAAACTTGAAGCAATTTTGCCTTAGCCTTGCTGACTGAACAGGGCTAATCAGGCTGAACTTGGGGCCCATCTGCTGACCACTCTGATCACAGGCTACGTAACCAAGAAACTTTACCCATGAGCTGGCAGAACCACGGGCACGTACGGTGGGGAGGGAGCACCATCTACGCACTCACCGGCTCCTCGGTTCCTCCAACGCTGCTCCGAAGGAAACTGCTTCAGCTCTGTCCTGGAGAGATCAGTCTCTGGAAACAGCGAGGCAATGCCATGTGTTGCTGCTACCTCAGATTACTAATCAGCCCGGAATATGCATCATTTGAATCAAGAGAGATATTTATTTATTCTAAAAGAAATATCTCCACATCAGAGAGACTTCAAAAGACTCAATCCTCACAAGGTGCTGCTCGGTTCTCAGTGGCCACCAGACATCTCCTGCTCATGGCTGCAGCGTTTGAAAGGAGCAGCAACCTCATTGCGAGGGTGCAGAGCCCTGGCTGAGCAGAAGGCAGTGAGAGAGTTCCAGGTGATGGCACTGGCTTCTTGCGAAAGGTGGCTAAGAGGAGCTGGTCCCAGAGCCATGCTGGTGGGGTGCCACAAAGTGAAAGGAGGCAGCCCTGGGGAGCTACGGGGACGACCTCAAGAAATACAGTCCCTGTTAACATGCACTTCATTTCGCCCCAATGGCAAGCTCAGCACAACACCATTTGTCCCCTCCAATTTGTGGGTGTATCAAAGCACCAGGCAGAAGCCTGGAAGCTGAGAACGTGGAGATCCACCATGGAGAAGGTGCAAGATGCACCGAGGTAGTAAATTACAGCAAAAGCCCTGACACAGACTTCAGGAAACTGCAGCTCGGTCTCCATGATATCTTTGCATCCTTGCCCTGTGCTGAGATGGCTGGTTAGGGTGCCTGTCCATGCCAGATACGTTGATTGCTTTCTGCAAACAGCTTATCCACAGAGAACTGGACTAAACCCAAACTCATTTCACGTGGGTCACTGACCAAGAGGGCAGGACATAACAACTTCTCATCTCTATCTGCACAGGCTGGATCCAAACCACTGATCTATAGCACCATTGAAACTCCCCAGTTTCACCCCATCTCCTCAGTTAAAGGACATCTCCTTCCCACAACACTCCCCTAGTGACTGTGTCACCAGCAGAGCAATTTCTCTGCAATGCCTAAAGGAAAATTCCCCTTTCATAGGCTCAATTATACAGGAAAATCTCAGCACCTGCCCATGTGAGTCAGCTATTCCCCTGAACCTAACCACCTTGTCTGCAGGAGCTGGTTGGGAAAGGCAAAACCAGAAGGACAAAGAGAGTTGCATCCTAAATAAAAACATGTCTAAACACAAAAAAAAAAAAAAAAAAAAAAAAAAAAAAAAGGAGGAAAACCATGTTTAGCTTTGCAAGGCAATAACAAGCACAGCAACCTGCAGCTTCAAGGCTACACAGCCAGGTCAGAAAACCCTCCAGAGAGAAAGAACTAGGCCACAAAACTCTGATACTAGCTGCTAGAATCTGCTTGTATTACCCAAAATCTGTGGGTGAGGCCCCCCTGACGGCTGAGCCGGCTGGTTGCTCTCCTTTGCACAGGTATCTACGTGTTGATGGGCTGTGGGATGCAGCTCTGAACTCCCCAAGAGAAAGACGGGATGTGACCACAGCGCCGAGCGCTGCAGGCGACGCCTTTACCTTCCCGGAGTCGACGGAGCACGCCGGGTCGGCGTGAGAGGCATCCACTGATCTGACAGCCAGCATCAGGCTGCCGGCCTGGAGAAGGTCCCTGTGCTAATTTGTGCAGAATCTGGAAACCTGGAGAACGGCAATCCATATTCTGCTCTCTCATGGATCCACTGATGCCTGTGGTGCGAGTGCTTGCTGCTGGCCTGTTCATCTCTGCCTCTAAAAACATGCGCACTACAACTTCAGCGTAGTGAGAGGCAGCTTTGGCAGACAATTTTATGGAGGAAAACTCTTTGAGGTTATTCGTCCCTACCCTCCTCAAGGGAAATCATTTCAATATTATGAACAACAGCATTGCTGAAGAGAACATGCAAAAAACCTGGAAAATGCATCATTTTATCAACAGAAGCAAGGTCATCCAAACCCGGAGATGACTACATTCAATATTAATATCTCCCTTTCTCGAAGCAGGGTTTGAACCTCTTGGTAACTATCCATTCCCCAGAGAAACGTCTTCCAGTGACTTTGATGTGAACTAATTAAGTTTGCACAGCTAATAACTGCCATCTGCCTGCCACAACACTGCTGGAGACTCCCCGGCACGGGAGAGGATGGGCTGTCTCATCTTGCACCACCTGCTGTACCAGCACCCGCTCCTCCGTCCTCCTCTGCTTCACAAGCCCCAGTCACAAGCCCAGGCATCCGGCAAAGGGAACACTTTGCCAGGGCACAACTGCAAAGACAAGGATGCCTGCTTTCCGACACATGCCACTATCTCATTCCAGCCCTGGCCTATTCTCATTTCCAGGAACTCCCTTTGTTTCTGCTGTTCCAGCCCTAAGCTTTTGTGTACAATGTTTTAATGAGGTTCATTCCACTGATATAAAGGCACATTGACCACACTGCTCAATTTATTGCTACTTGAAGCATCGAAGATCTGCTTCTTAAAGAGTTTGAGGATGAGGAGATCTATTAAGAGTCCAGCCCCAATGGGTAAACAATGTCCATTTCTGGACCGGCCCCGGGAATCCAATCAGTGAAGGCATTTAAGGACAGGATGTACGATATCAGAAAATGAAATTGCTTTGAAAAAATTCCTCCTTGCTTATTTGCCAGATAATGACAGAAGAGCTGATGCCAAGCACAGCCAATCTGTCCTAGGGTGTTCAGAGAGACAGTCCTTATGCCGAGGCATCCTTTATTTTCCTTCTCATCCGCCTAAATACATCCCACCGTCGGTCCTCACCCTTACCTGGGCCTCAGGAACACCTTCAGAGGCTCCTTCTCCAGCAGCACAGAGGCAGCAAAATTCCCCATGCTGCATGATCAGGTAAGCTGGTGCCTTGTTCTTGTCTCTCATTATAAAATATCCTGAATTTTGCACTTCCCTCTCACTGGAGGCAAGGGTATGTTGTTGAGTTGTATTCCCCCTGTAAATATTTGCTGTTGAAAGCCATTTTCAGTGTCAAACTTCTCTAAGGAAGGGAAGAGAGGCTGATGCTCTGCTATATTTGATACTATTTCTTTTATCAT
>NW_009260696.1:74335-206638 GCF_000687185.1 Egretta garzetta
TTTTATAGGTACTTTTAAGAAAGACTGGATGCCATTCTGCACACAGAAATATAAAGAGAAAAAAGAAGAAAGGCAAGACAACTCAACAAGCTAAACTCGGAGAGTTAAGCCTAAGTTTGGGAGATCCAGGCTCAGTTCCTTGCTGTGCCAGACTCCCTACATGACTCTCCTGCACCTCTTAGAAAGGTACAGCCATGCACACCCACTAACGGACCTGAGAAAAAACCTAAGAGGGTTTTTCACCAGCAAAGCCTGAAGAAAAAAGAAGAAAGGCAAGACAACTCAACAAGCTAAACTCGGAGAGTTAAGCCTAAGTTTGGGAGATCCAGGCTCAGTTCCTTGCTGTGCCAGACTCCCTACATGACTCTCCTGCACCTCTTAGAAAGGTACAGCCATGCACACCCACTAACGGACCTGAGAAAAAACCTAAGAGGGTTTTTCACCAGCAAAGCCTGAAGGAGCGCTGACAGCCTTCGGCTCCTCCAGCCGTCCTCCAGAGCATCATCGATTCACACTCGCGCTCTGCCCCATCCCTTCCCCCTGTGAACTTCCATATAATAACTGAAAAATGTGACGAGCCTAACTTTAATCATGTTCTAACCCGGGTTGGTATCATTAATCTCGCAGCCACTGATGGGTAATTTAATTAGGGTGCATTTGTAATGAATTACAATCATCATTTAGCACTACTGTTCCTAACACGAGCAGAGGGGAGTCAGACAACTGGCATAGTTGATCTTCTTAATTACACTCGCACACTACGCAAGCTACCCCCCAACCCCAGCCTTTCACTGCTGGCTTTATAGATAAAGGAACACCGGCACCAGGGACCCCCCACGCCGAGCCTGGCAAACATCTCTGAGCGTGCTCCCTGCCAGCAATCAGCGACTACCAGGTCTGGGAAATAGGACCTTTGATGGAGGAGGTGTCAAACTCTAAGCAAACAGCTCAGAGCTGAAGCAGAGAGAGAAACACAAAGTCAGGATAGGAACTGTGCTGCTTGGTTCTCTTTCTCACCGCCTGTGAACACTTGGTACAGATGCTAAGGTATGGCCAGACGCTCAACACGAGGAAATGGGCGTAGTGTAAGTCCAGAAGTATCCCAACTAGAGATCGGATTTATTAAAACATGATCGCTTGACGATGGTTGTACAGTCACACCGAAGCGATAGGCACATGAAAGGCTGCAGTCACTAATGACGTTCTAATGGAAGGAGAATAATTTGCCCCAGAGCTTTAAATCCATCTCTACAAGGTATTACCAGTAATTTCCAGCAAAAAATGTTTGTCTCCGGTCAGCTCCTTCGCTGCTCTGTGCAGGATGTGTGGCAGCGAGTGCACGTATTTATTTCAGACATGACTTCAGTCTGCAAAATAGGAGCAATCTGTTGATGTGGCTGAGAGCCAACCCATCTCCTCGGTATCTCCGTGCAGAATATACAGACTCCACCAGGGACGCTGTGTTGTAGCACCCCACTTTTGGTGGCCAGGCCAACCTGCCTTTGAACTAAACTGCTTTGAAGAGCTGCTCAGCTTCTATTGGTCTCCGTGAGGTATCTTATACAAAACACAACAGCTCGTACGTATAGGACCTAGGGAAAGCAAGCCCTGCATCTCTCCTCCAACAGGGTGGTCATGACACCTTTCTGGGTGTTTCGGACATCAGTCTCTGAAGAACATTTGGGTTCCCAGACCTCAGCATAAGCAGGGAGAATGACTATCCACCCACTGGGACACTGGCTGGCTTCTAGTACTGGCACATTCCTATGGGAAGGCAGAAGTGAGGTCAGATCTTTAAGAGCAGCAGAGAAAAATCAAACCCTGGGTTCCCGTGGTCTGGGTCAGTGTCCTAAAGCCAGTGTGACTTCCTCAGACATCTTTTCTGAGGCTTCATGGCAACTCCACTCAAACTGACTAAAAGTGTCCCAAAGTGCTTTGTTCCAATTAATTTTGCCAGATACCATGAAGGTAACTGTGCCAGGGCAGGTTTATGTTGGACATTAGGTAAAAATTTCTTCACAGAAAGGGTTGTCAGGCTCTGGAATGGGCTGCCCAGGGAGGTGGTCGAGTCCCCATCCCTGGAGGTATTTAAGAGAAGGATAGATGAGGTGCTTAGGGACAGGGTTTAGTGGTGGGATGGCAGGGTTAGGTTAAAGGTTGGACTAGATGATCTTAAAGGTCTTTTCCAACCTAGACAATTCTATGATTCTCAGGACGCTTTCCTACACATGTGGAAGTTGCCTCCAAATGAAAAGATACGTGGGCAAGGCAAAACACTGGGTTTTGGCAAACCTCTTTTTTAAATGAAGGCTTGGAAAGGAGCTTATCAATTTGGACTGGCAAGCCGTGCCCCTGTGCCAGCAAAATGAGCAAGGAAAATTATCAAATACATGTGCAAATCCTCTGTGGCAGTATGATATCGTAAGGGAAATAATTCAACGTGGCTCAAGGCAGAGGATAACCGCGCCTCTGTGATTTGTGCTCTTTCCAAGAGTTGACAAAACCAGTGGATAAAGTGCTGGACAGTAGTGAACAAAAAAATCGGGAACAGTCTGGAAAATACAATAATGCAACTTTTTTAATTGGGGGCTTAAACTTGTCTGAAATACTGTGCACTTTATTTAAGATAGGCCCAGGAGAGTACTGAAAAGCACTAGAGAGAGGAAAGAAAGAGGCTTTCATAAAACCCCCCAGAAATTCTGAGAAAACTGTCTGAAGGGACAAAAACAAGAGGCTCATAAAAGAAGTCTATAAAATACCACGATTATAATAAAGGGAGGAAGAGAACTGCTATTTGTTCTGGAAGAGAACAGGAGAGAACTCAACTGAAAAAATAAAATTTAAGGACTTTAATTGTCATGCAACATATGTGTTAATTAACCTGTGCAACCACTGCTGTAGGGGAGCAGAAGCACAGAATATAATGAAAATGAGAACAGACAACAACATCCCATTTTCTAAATGGCCTTTCTGCCATTTCCATTTTGCTCTTAAGAAGGGGATATGGTCAAAATAAACCTCCTTTTAATCACATTATTAACAATGCAGGAACTGATCAGCATTTCATTACGTTTGCCTAAGTCGAGAATAACTTCTGCGGTGGCACTCGGAGCTGGTAGCTCAGACGGTGAAACGCTGCTGAGTTACTCCTTCTAGGCAAGGTCTTGCCCACTCTGCCCCTGCTCTGATTTAAGGGCAGGTCAGGACCAGGATGGTTGTCCCATCCCTGCTTTCCCCGCTGCCATGGACAAAGTGCTGCAGCAGGTGGGGATGGAAGACAGTGGGAAATGCGTTAATGTCATAAAACCCTTCCTGTCACATTGCACCTAGAGCCTGGGACTTTGCCAAGCCAGAGACAGACTGCAACTTAACACAAAGTTTCAGGCAGACTTGTTACCTGCTCCCATCCCCTGCCAGCATAAAAGCTGAAAAATACAAGAGACAAAAAATTCTATTTATTGTTGGGTTGCTTGCCAAGTGCAGAGTCAGCATTTTTTATACGTGCCATCAGCATTTCTTTGTCAGTCACTCGTCTCCACCTGCTTTCACGTAGTGAGTGAAAAGGACAAAATACTTTTTTTTTTTTTTTTTTTTGAGCAAAATGATTGTAAAGCCACTTCAAATTAGCGGAGGGATGCAGGCGCAGGTGCAGCTCTCAGCTGCTGCACTTGAAGATGATGGGGTTACAAGCTGGCAGGGGCACGCTTCGGCTGCAGAACCTCTATCGCAGCAGCGCTCAGCCCTATGGCTCCTCCACTCTCAACTTTGTGAAATCCTGACTTTTCAGAGCTGACACCACTCAATCCTTCTCCCTGTTGGAACTGACATATTTCAGGGATGCACTGGTAAAAGCAGAGAGTGCTCATGAGATGTGCTACCCCGAGTGTAATTTTCCCCTTGTAAATACATTTTGGCCACCACCCAGTCTGGGTAGGATGACTAGGAAGCAGCTGATATTTGAAATCTCAGCCGTAGCATGAAAATAGTCTTTAATGAACTGTGCGTCTGAGGGAAGAAAAAAAGAACTGCCTGCAAAATAACAAGTGATAACCATTGGAAAAATAAACGAAGCATACGCAGGAGGAAACTCCATTAGAGCGCTCGCCACGCAATTAAAGATGGATGTGGTAAACTCGTGTGCAAGCAGTTCATGGTGCCGCTGTGACCCACAGGCCCATTAGCTCTGGAGCAAGGGTAAGCTGATTAGCTCTGGAGAAGGATGGTGGCAGAACTCATCAGCTAAGCTTGTTAGCTGCCACACAAAGTTGGTGTACCTTGGAAGCTTTGCAAAGTGATTAGCTTGGGGTGGGAGGAGGCAGCAGAGCCTGTTACAGTAGATGAATAACCCAAAGCAGTGACTGCGTGGGCACGAGCTCCGTGTACGGATCGGCTGCCTGGGCTCTGGCTGCCTGGCAAAGCCGGGGAGAGGGGGCGTCTGCCTTGGTTGGGGTGCAGGGGAAAAGACACCCGTTCCAGGTCACAGCATGGCTGCAGCCTGCCCAGCCCGTGTCTTGGTCACAGCCAACGGCTGCAGCCTTCTTGCACAATAGAACCAAGCTCCCATGGCCTGCAAGTCCCTCCTAAATCCCTGCCGGCTATCGCTGACTGAGCTGGAATCCACACCATGAAGGGCTGGGGAGGCAGATGCTGCCCCTTTGCCAGCCCAGGACAAGTGCCACCAACTCTCCCCAAAGTACTTCTTGACCAAGTTTATTGTAAATGCAAACTAGAGGAACAGGATCATTCAAGACCGATGAAAAACAACATTTTTTTTCCACCTCCCTTCAGCCTGCACAGTGCTGCCCTGCAGTCATTCAAGAACAACAACTCCTTTCTCATTTGGGAAACAATTTCCAAAGAGGTACAGCTCTTGACAGCTCTCTTCCTTTTGTGGTAGGACCCCGCTTCAGCCATCTAGTTGGGTCTGTGACCAGCACTTCATGCATTTTTTACAGGGCAAGGAAACCATTTTGTCCCATCTTTAAGTGGTTCCTACAGCTTGTTACAAGCCGCTTCAGCCCTCCGAAAACTGCACAAACCTACTTCCACTCGAACTGCCTGCCCACAAGCTGAAGCAAAAAAAAAAAAAAAAAAGAGGAGCTTTGGTCTTTCTGCCAATTCACTATGGCTGAAGCCTTGTACATGCTAACTTCTCTTTGCTGTTTCTTTTTTCCATAAAAACAAGACTGAGACAAGAATATTAAATATTAAAAACCCTCAGAAAATAAATATTAACAACGCTTTAATCACAAACCCACAGATTATTTAGCTACATGTGGCTATAAGAGTGTAGCAAATGTCTCTAATGGCGTAGAAAGTTAATTCTCTAGGGTACAACCAAAGAGGGAAAATGTGCTTTAACTTAATTTCTAGTTTCAAAGTGCCTACCTGCAAAAGTTCACTGTGAATGCATGGGGACATCTTATATATTCATTAAGTCTGTTTGGTTAATCTGCTTTTACATAAAACTAAAACAGATTTATAAACTTCTCCAAACTGCCCCAGCATTGCCGGCATCCTTCCCTGGATGGCTGGGAAGCTTTGCAAGACTTGATTTGATGAAAAACTTTTCTTAAATTTCCATATCCTAAAGTCAAGGTACTGGATGACAATCTTTGGTTTTGTTTCAAAATAAAGAAACTTCACAGTTGCAGAGAAAACATGATGCAAGTATAACCGACAGCTCAAAACCAGATGGCAAATAAAATTATCTCAAAGCATATTGTTATTTTTACATTGCAGTTACAGTTTTCACCACTCATATTTGGCAATACTGCTATCCCTCATTTTATGTAGGTTAAAAGTGAGAAGCAGCTGTCTGCTCACTCCAAAGTCAAGTATTTACCCCCAGGTAGGATCTATTTATGTGCATTTAACCAACTATTTATATTCACTCGAAAACAGAAGGTTTTCATGAAAAGTGCTGGCACAGCCTTCGCTATAACAGTGCTGATAACATCTTCTCTCTGTTCCCACCGGACCTTCTAATTTGATAACTCCTTTGGTAAAGCTGAGCTGGAATGTTGGGACCTGCAATATTAAAATTTCTTTGAGCAACCCCTGTACTTCCCCAGTTGCTTTTTTGCTGCTTGTAGCAATAAATCTTCCAGTCGTGCAGCTAGGCACCAAGACACTTATTACTTTTATTAGATAGGCTACTAGGGCTTTAGGGGGTATTAATAGTCCATCAGAAGAGGCACTGACACCAATCTCCAGGTACTCGAGGCAGAACATCTCTGTGCAACGTGGATGGTGATGAGCACAGGATGAAGGCATAGCCAGATGAGACAGAGTGTCAGCCACAGACATAACCTCCCTTCATCCCACGAATTTATTCTCCCTACTGTCCTTTCTAGGAAACATGTGAGATTTCTAAAACGAGATACATACCCCAGTCCCTTAGCAAAGCAGCAGTAGGAGCAAGAAAAACAATTCATCTCTAGAAGCTGATACTCATCAGCAAACCCCACTTCTTTGCCCTGTTTGCTGCTCCTACCACCGCAAGCAGGACGATTCTCATTCCCAAGCTTGACTGCGCAAAGATCCATTAGATTAAAAAAAAAATCTAAATGAGAAATGCAGCAAAAAGAAATGAGTTTAGACAGCTCCTCCTCTCTGATCTTGACTATAATTATGTCCATTCTGTGTGAATTCATGGCTGTGCATCCTCAGCATAGCTGATTTTACCCACTGACTTCAAAATCCCCTTTCCAGCTGTTCCTCTCTCTCCTCACTTGCCTTTCCAGATGTCCAAAAATTCCCTCATTTCTCTTTGCCATTGATGCTTTCCACTACCTGGGCCTTCCTTAACCCAGGTGCTCCTCAGCAGCCACAAAAACACACCTTTGCTAAGGAAGGGTTGCAGCTTTGAAGCCCAGAAGACAGCTTCACCCTTGAGCCCTCCCACGCTTTTCCTCATGCTACCCTTCCAGCCTGGAAGAGACTTTTGGGAGCATTCCACGCAGACATTAACAGATCCTTCTTTCAAATCTTTCCAGATGCCCTCCTGCAGGGAGAGCTACAAAACTCTGGCAGTCGATCAAGACGGGCAGGTGACGAGCGGGCTCCATCTCTCTTCCTCTTGCTGGCTGCCGGGTTCCTGCTGTGCCCTTCAACCTTCCTCTACCGCCAATTCACAAACCAAATCCACCAAGCGTAAACTCATGACACTCTGGAAACCACCACCCAGTCCAACTGTTCACGTGCTGTCCCTTCCTTTGATACTCCTTTAGGTTTTGCTTTTATACTGTGAGCTTTCCGGATAAAGCATCTATCTCCACTTATTTTTCATACCAGAGCCGGTACTAATGTGGTTAATAATAGCAGCTAACCTTTGACTGCTGAAGTATTAGCAATGCCACCCATAAAGCTGTGTCACATTTAGTGAGTTGTCAGAGCAGCAGCATCATTAAAAAGCACAAGCACATAACTAATGTACGTAAAACACCGTGAGAGAGACAATCAATAGGTTGGTTGGTGATTTATTCCAAAACTGATGGAGGCAAAGGGCTCAGCAGCAAGAACTGCTGAGCGCAGGGAAGCAAGGCGGGTTAACACCCTCATGCCGTAGCAGTCCTACCACTTGGTTTGCAATTGCAAGTTCTGGTGAAAGCAGTACATGTGGTTTTTGAAACCCAAATGGCCCCCACGGTCTGTGGACTTTGACTGGCACATGACCGTCCACTTTGGTATCCCATGGCTCACACCAAGGCTTCTCCTCTGTTATCCTTAATTCTTCCATCAGCTTTTTACTGAGACCAGGGCTTTTATGAGTACCCTCACTCACTCTCCTAATGATTTCTGCCTGGATTTGCAAGCTCTTTTATTCCTTCTCTTCTCGTTTCACATCAGAGGAACATCAAGACTTTTGCTGCCTAGTGTTAGCTTTGTGTCTGAACACGATGTTCTCGCTGCGCTCGCTGGGACCCGCAGGCTTTATAGTTAGGGCCAGGATTCGAGCAGCACCAAGCACGCTTGCAAAGATTTTCTTCAAAACTAAAAGAAAACTTCCCCGCTCCTTCCCAGCGCAGGCCCTCCCTCCTGCCACAGCTCTGCAGGCTAAAGATGACAACTAAAGAAAAAAGCAGTCGCCTTCCCCTCCCCGGCACAGCAAACCCGGCTCGCTCCCCATGGGCAGCAACCCACCAGCCAAGGCTGCGGTTCCAGCCTGCCAGCCTCACAGCTCGCGCCTGGTGTTGCCTTCCCCAGCCCCTGTAGATGACCAGGGACTGGTCGCTGCTTCTCAGGAAGACCAATTCCCTCTGGCACCGCCACATCAGCCGCTCTGGACACGCCGGCTTGACCCAGAGAAGCCCAAGCTCGTGCCCCACAGGCAATTCCCTCCAGCCCTGTGGTGGGGAGATGGGACCTGTTGATTTCTGCAGTTTTGTAGAAGTGTGAATTGATGAGCTACTTCAGGAAGCTAATATTAATTCCTGGAATAACGCGTCAGGGCTGCCTGGCTGATTACCCCTCATTCCTGTCTGCTTACAAACAATGATTACAGTCTAATCTCAGCACTCTTGGAGGAGCTGCGGAGAGTACCCTTCATCTACTGTAATTACGTTCCAGCTCCCTCGGAGCTGAGGCTCTTATTCACTCCTAGCATTATCTGCAGACTAATCTAGTCGGCTGGAATGGAGGTAAAAATTACTCCAAAGAGCTGTAGTAAGCTCCTGCTTTGTCTCCGAAGCCAAGTTAAAGAAATCAAATTGTTTTGTGATGGTCAGACAAAGGCAAAGATGAAGGAGAGATGGATCCAGCATATGGCAGAAGCGTTTGCTGGCTCTGCTGACAGGGGTTGCTTTCATACAGTTCAACAAATCCTGGCTTCTGCAGAGATGCTCATCCTGCTGTGTTGCCTTCAGCCTCCAGTGTGCTCCCACCCATTCCCAGCAGGATGGATACACAGCAGACATCTCCGAAAGCTCGTGTAAAAGAAAGCCTTTTCCCAGTGGGACTTGGTCATACAGTCTCCCCAGGTTGCTCCATCACACCTCAGTGGGACCTCACAGGGTACTACAAGGCAGTAACTGTCAAAACATCACCAGCCTTTTGAATGTTTTAGCTGTTTCCAGAACTTTTGTTCTAAATATCAAAGCCAAACATGGTATTCTCCTGATTTAATCCTGCAAAGGCTTCCAGGCAACTTCATTTTACTTAAAACCCACGTCTGGGTAACCATGTACGTCAACACCCCCTAAATCCATTTTCTGATTATATGACTTTCTCCAAGACCTTCACATTATAATGTTGTTGTAACTCTGTTCCCTTCAGCATAACTACATTCTAGAAGGACATCAACATTCCCTGCCTCTCTCATTAAAAACACAGTTTTATACCCCCTCTTTGCACAGACACGACTGTGATCCTCTGCTCAGCCACAGGAAAGATGTCTCCCTCCGAGACTGAGAACCAGATCGGTGCTGCCTTCCCTTGCTGGTGACACTGGTGGTGGCGCTGGGACAGGACGATGGCAACGTACCAGCAACCACAGCACGGGCTCTCCAGCGACCACAGCATGCACTATGGTTGTCACCACAGGCTGAATCTCTCACCACCGTTTCTTATTCAATACTGCTACAGGTACCTGCGAGATTAAGCATGCAAAAATCTGCTTGCACATGTTGCAATCACATTTTGCCCTTGCTGGGGGGATGCATCTGTAAGCAGCAGCCCGCCCCTGCGAACGAAGCAAGGGCAGGTACTCCAGCCATGCCCGAAGCACGCGTGGCTTCACTGCAGTAAGCGGGGAAGTGAGACATCACTCCCCAAAGCCTGATCTCCCAGAAGGCAGCCTGATACCTGGGCTGCCCAAGGTCTTGTGTTTTAATTAAGTGTTAAATCTAGTTATTTATTTTTAAATCTAGTAAGATGTTTCTCCTTCCCACAGTGCCGTCACTCTTTGCTGTGCTGTAATTCAGTAAGGAGAACAGTTAATTAAGTTTGAACAACAGTGTCTAATGACTTCTATTTAAAGCTGTTCATTAAAAAATATTACAAGCCCTTAGAAATTACCTGACTTTGGAAGCTAATGTGGCACCTTAAGAGAATAAAGCAATATAGTCCTGCGCACTCCCATTTCATGGGCACATCTTCTTCCCCAAGCAGAACAGTGGAGCAAGGCATCCACTACTGCCCTACAAATGCTTATTTTAAATTTAAGTCATGATGAGAACACCAAAAAATAACAAAGTGTCCCTGGATGCAGCAACCAAAATGAGTACTGACAGCATTGCTGTTAGGTGCAGCTTCATTTAAAATATTCTTCAGATGCAGGAGTAATACAGCTGCTCCTAACCTGCATGGAGCTGTGGCCTCAAGGAAAGAGAGATGGAAAACTAAAAAGGGTCCTGACGAGATGGGACATACGGAGGGCACAACAAAATGAGACAGTCTAGAAAACCAGAGAGCACTCCAACCAAAGCAGAATCACCCAAACTCTCAACAGGAGAAGGTCATCTTACCACAAGGGGCTTGAAAAGGAACTGAGGATAAGAGAAGAAGGGTTAGCTATTCTGTTCTACACCTGTACAGCTTCATGCTCACATTCATCTCTGGTATTTAACGAGATGCACAGAGGTTACGCTGAGACATGTGATGGTATAGGGGCACTTCTAGCCCCTGCACCAGAGAAACTCCAAGAGTAAAACACACATGGAGATTTAGACACGTCGCCGGTAGATGTTAAACACTGGAATTAACAAAGAAATTAATAAGAAAGCTGTTCAAATATTAGCCTAATTTAGCACAAAAGAGAAGATCGAGTGCAGCTTTAACCTCAGACAGACCCTTTAAAAACACATCCTGGAAGATGTGTGCCGCTACGCCCACTCACCAAAGTATCTCTAATGAGTTTCTTCCTACCCGGTATCTCGGATCTGGAAGGAACCCCTCGAGGTACCTCGCTTCCTAGTCTCGCCTCCCGCTTAATGCATAGGCTGAGAGTTGTTAGGATTGCAAAAGGGAAAAGAAGCCTTATTTTTCTTATTCTTGGTGGCAGAGAGGAAGTGACAAAGACAATGACCCAGCACTGCTCATCATGAGCTTCGCACAGCCACAACGCAAGCATCACACCTGATTTATTTTCTATGTGGCCCTAACAAAAAGACCTCTGCTCTGACTCTACTCAAGCTAAATCTTGCCAACATAATAAACAGGAACCTGAAAAATGAAGCGTAGTTTCATCCTCCTTTTTGAAGTCAGCAAAGGGCATGCTGAACGGAGGTCAGCCTTCCCCCAGAGAGGAGATGGATTCCACTGGGCCACTGTGATGGGGACACATTTACCTCCTTGCTGTCAAAGCCATCCTGGGTGTTATTTCACCATACTGCTCTCCCTGTAACTTGGCAACTTCACCCGCTTGGCAAAATCATCTTAAAGCTCCCATACCACATCTCTTATCCTCAGAGGATCATGAATCACCAAGGCAGGATAATATCCGAGGACCTGAAAGTACTAAAGTTGTTAAAAAATAAATCAGCCTTAAAACTGGATGTGTACACCAGTGGGAAAGAAAGGAGCAATATTGTAGCCTGACTCCAGAAGATTTTCCAGAGTGATCCAGAGAATATGAGGCCTGTAAATCTTATTTCTGTACCACATAAAACTAAACAAGAAACAATAAACCCCCCTAGGTGAAAATAATACTGATAAATAAAGAAAACCATTCCTCTCCTATTTAGTAGTATTCCCTAAAATTCTTAAGGGGGAAAAAAATGAAGAATCCCTGAAAATTAGGTTTAATTACCTGGATTTTCAAAGCTTTTGTGACCAAGTACTGTCCAGAAGGCTACCAGAAAACTCTCTGAACAACGGAGCAAGGGACAGAGTGCTAGGACAAATCTAGAAATTAACGGAATGAAATTAAAAAAGGAGGTATAACGCACGATCAGTATTCAACATCGCAAAAGATTACACTGGCGTTCCCTGAGGACCGGTTTTGCCTAACATATTCTTCAGCTATTTGCACAGAAGAGCGAGCTGTGATGTGGCGAGACTGCATATGACATTATTGGTTTGGGGGGCATTGAGCTGACCTTGGCTAGTTTGCCTCTTAGGAGCACTAAATCGCTTCGTCTTCACTGCGGGTTATCTTGGGAGAGGTTCACTTGCTTTAGTTACAGATAATATAAAAACACAGCTGCTTAGCAGTTAAGGAGAAACCTAAGAGAAAGCACAGAATAATGAAGATATTTACTCTTTTCTTGCAAGATGTGAAGGAAACGATACCCAGAGGAACTGAATGGCAATTTTATATAGATAGAAAACCCTCTTTTTTCAAACCCTGAATTGACCTTTGGAGCTCACTGTCACAGGCTGTCTCTCAGATCAAGAGTTCAGAAAAGTCCAAAACTGGATTGGATACATTCATAGCAAGCCAGTGGCGAAATACATTTACAAAAGTTTATGAAAAACATCTTTTATAAAGATACCATGGTAGTTTCTTAGGCAGGGTTACACCACAATGTGTTCTGAAAATAAACCATCTTTCTATGTTTGAACAAGCCTGAAAAGCTTCCCTCTACATTGCAAATGATAAAAATTAACACTTCAATAACAACTTGCACACCAGAACTGGAACACCTTGACAAACTAGCGGCGTCATTACTGCTCTCATTTCACAGACGGGGAATGAGATGGAGTGACACAGTCAGTGGCAGAGCTGATCACAGTCTGGGGATTCCTGGTTTTTTTGGCTGCGTGCTTGCCAACAATCTACTGTATCTGCTGACCAACAAGAAACACGCACAGCAGCAGAGCAAATCTCCATGGCAAAGAAGAGGAGCATCCCTTGCGGTCTCTCACCCATCCCATCCATGGCCCAAATCCAGGCAGCTTTGCACTGCGGTGGAGGGCTCCCCAAGGAGCTGTGCACTTCAACAGCATTCACTGGAAGCCCATACCCCTTTGGGATATCTATAGGATAACTATGAACACTATGTACAGGATAACTTTCCAAAACCAATTCTATGAACTCCCTACGGACTGTGACTTCCCTGCAGATATTTACAGGCAGCAGAGGGCTGGCAGGCTTGGGAGGAGGAGAAGAGCTGCCATCCGTTTTGGCCAAGAGCTCCAGCAAAGCCCCTTCTCGCTTTTTACACAGTTGCGCATGTAGGTGGATCTCTGAGGTCGAGCCTGTCCACTCTCAGCTAGGAAGTAACTCTTAGAATCATAGAATCACTCTGGTTGGAAAAAAACCTTTAAAATCGTCGAGTCCAACCTTTAACCTAACCCTGCCATCCCACCACTAAACCATGTTCCTAAGCACCTCAGCT
Organism: Egretta garzetta; assembly: GCF_000687185.1. Lineage (NCBI taxonomy): Eukaryota > Metazoa > Chordata > Aves > Pelecaniformes > Ardeidae > Egretta > Egretta garzetta. The sequence continues at coordinate 87,616 of NW_009260696.1, forward strand.
ATCCTTCTCTTAAATACCTCCAGGGATGGGGACTCGACCACCTCCCTGGGCAGCCCATTCCAGAGCCTGACAACCCTTTCAGTGAAGTTTTTCCTAATGTCTAGCCTAAACCTGCCCTACTTCAAAGCAGTAGATGGGTAGCTGAGGAATGCCTGACCTTCATGGTTTCCTCTTCTGTGTCAAGCCAATCCCGTGGCCAGCCACCAGCTCTCTCTGCAATCCAACCCCTTGCTTCCCTCCAGGTGACCACATTCGCTTTCCAAATGTTCTGTCAGACACACACGCTCCCACTGAGCTGCACAATCCAATGTCTGCACACATTCGCTTTTGTAATTTAAAAAAAATAATAAATTCAGAAATGAATTTAACTTTAAAATCTGTAACGGGTTGAGGAGTCTCTAGAGTGAAACAGGAGGGAAGGGGAAACCCAGGTTAATAAAAGCTGTTAATTAGAGTCAAATTTGCTGCTTAATGTGTCAAGAACTAGTGAGTTATGAGTTAATCAACTATTCTGAGTTCCTTGGGAGAGCAATAAACCTGAAGCCTGAAAATGGAAGGAGAAGGACAAGGTCATGGCCTTCAAAGAAGGGGTTTTTAAAACTGCTTAACCCTAAGGTCCAAGCTGGGAGCATCCTCAAAGAGGTCGGGACTTCCCCCATTCTGAACATCCTGTTGTATCACTAATCATCAGCACTCCAAGTCTTTCACAGTATGGTCGGGTTCAGAGATATTTCCTTTTTTCCTTTTTATCTGCACTAGTTGGGACTTCTATAACGTGTGACAGACGGCACAGAAAAGATCGGTAAGTCTTCAAACCCTTGATTTTTTGTTTCCGCTGTTCCTTTTCAAAGGATCTTGCAAAAGCCTAAAGCAAAAGGCAGAGAAGAAACATGGACGAGTCGGAGAGTATCCATCAAGCCCCGAGTTCAGGATCCTGCATTCCTTGTGCGAGAGCTATGAACAACAACTCTCTACAACACTCAGTAAAAGGAGCTGGCACAGCAGGAACTGCCTTAAAGAATAAATTAATAAAAACAGCAGAGAAAAGAGAGTGAATAAAGCGTGTCAAGAAATGAAGGGGTTTGGAGATTGAGCATTTCCCACATTTTAATGCATCTGGGAGATAGAAGGCAAATGATGGGTGATTTTCTTTTGCCATTGAGCTATGGAAAGATTTAATCTATTTTCACTCCAATTTACTCTTTGCAAGTCTAGCCTAGATGGAGTACATTCTTCTTCCCTGCAACATGCTAGCCATCATTACTGTTTCTCTGTGATTGCTAGAAGAAAAGCTGCAGTTGCTATGGGATCTCTGCCATCACCCAAGAGCTTTCCCAATGGGGGGAAAAAACCAAGGGAACCAGAAGATAAATATTTATAGCACAGGATTCCACCAGACTTTCAAACTTCTGCTAAAACAGGAGGCATTAAAAGCATTTTTTTTTTCTTTTGATTGAGATGCAGCAGTTACGAACCCCATAGCTAAGCATACACCCAACTCTAATAAAGTTGCTAATCCATGAATATCATTCATCACTCAACAGCAGTTCAACTGGGCCATCTTAGTGGTGCAGGTGAGGTTTTGCCAAACAAACCGGAGGAGGTAGGCTCTTTCATCTAGAGAACTTTTGCTTGTACTCCTTCCAGTGCTCTGCCCCCCGACAGCGAGCTCCCGCACAGAGGCTGAACTATTGCTCTTTACAACGATCAAAGACAAAGATACGGCTGTTTACTGGGCAGGATGGCAGCAGTGGTTGCAGTCGTGGCTGCTGGGCAGGCAGGGGACGTGGGAACAGCACATCACGAGGCTTGATCCCAACTCAACGGGGTGTCGCAGCAGACATTGCTCAGCGTGGGCACCACGGTGGACCACGCTTTCTCTGCTCTTGCCCCCACACTCTGCATCCCTCTTCTCTTCCCTGCACTGATGCTGCTTGAAGTTTTTAAAAGAAAAATCCTTTTCCCGGGAGATGATTTCTCCTGCCTTCCAACCTCTACTTAGTTTAGGGGGCAAATGTGCTATCTGACTGTTGTGGAGACAACATGGACTCCTGAGGTTGGGACTTGGCACGGAAAGGAAGAGGAACAGATGTTCATAGATTTCATTGCAAAACATAATTACCCACAGTTTTGAACACTACACACAACATATTCTTGTAAACATAAAACAATGGGAAGTGCCCTCTGTGTCCTTGTGGACAACTTGGGTGTTCTTCCAGATCTTACCTATATTTTCCATACTGCAACATCTCAGCACTGCAAGCAGCAGCCTTCAGAAATGTGGGGAGCGTGGAGGATTGCTTCACATATAGCAAAGTAATCTTTTTAGGGCTAATTTTCTTGTTCCTCTACAACATCGAGGTCCCGAGGGAAAGCAGAGCCCAAAGCTAGCCCTGGATAAAAAGATCAGTTCCTTCTGCATTAAGATACCTGTAATGATTCAGTAACTTAAAGCCATCTTTCTACCAACAAGGAGTCTTTGTGGTTCCTCTATAAGCCAATAGTTCAAAGTGACAAATAAAATAAAAAAATTTGATAGAAGTCATTACCACCTACAAAGCTGTTGTACATTTGTGAGTACAAATGGGTCAATTGTGCCCAAAACCTGCAGTTTTATTCAGCTGGGAGAATCATCCCATCCTTCTTTCCGAAAAGAAATCTAGAGTTTTGCCTTCCCTAACAAGCAATTCACCTGAAGCATTAGCAGTTAAACGAGTAAGAGCAAACGCAGTAACATCCACAGCTCCTAGGTACAGCTGTCATTTCCCAAAAGGCAAGTGAAATGCACTGAGGACAACCAGATCTCCTCATCGGGAGAGTGACCAGCCATCTCCTATCTGACATCCGTAGTATTTCAGCCTCCATTAAAACCAGGCACTTCCAATAAACTGCAGGAGCAATCAATCCTCCGCTCTTGCTGAAAACTGTTGCTGCACAGAGGAAAATAAACTACAGAACATCTTGGCAAAAAATTCGGGGTCAGAAAATTTTCTAACAATTAGTAGAGAGCCTTTGCATACCTCCTTCAGCAGCCGCTGAGCGCAGAGGGAAGTGGAGAGGGTCACAACCTTAATTCTGGACACAAATTGGCTGCTGGTTCTCCACTGCCGAAAGGGGGAGCGGAGGTGACGGCCACGGAGTAATGAGCGAGATTACACTGCAATCAGGGAACGGAGATGCGAGCCGGAGAGACGTGCTGAAGGCAGGGAAAACATTCCTTAAATTAAACCCCTATTGTTCACCTCGTCTCTGCCTTGGTGGATAATCCATGAGCCTCTGAGCTCCTGCCAGGAGCCAGTGTGAATAATTCCAGAGCATTTTTCCTACCTGTCGGTAACATAGCAGCCTATGCACACACGAGCTTTCCGCTTCTTTGAGCCACGCATACGGCTCGAATTTTCTGTAAATTTTCTGTAATCCCTGGGATATCCTTTCTTTTCCCCTTTTCGCAGTAAAATCTATCCTGTGGTTTTTCAGGATGAAGGGGCGCAAGCTGCACTGCTGAGAAATCATGAGCGCAGTACATCACTCCTCAGCACTTTGTGCATCATTACAGCGAGGTTATTAACAGGATTATGGGGGACTGAGGGCAACGAGACTATCATCTGTCTGGAAGATGACGTGTGAAAGCAAGGAAGGCAAATGCAAACCTGCAGAGGAAAGATGCTCCATTTGTGAGGTGAATTAGAGTTTCCTTCCTCTGAGGCAGACTGTGAAGAGCCTTGCACCTGAAGACAATCTGGTGGTGGTAAAACCCTTTCCAGAGAAGGCTGCAGGACAAGAATTACGTGATGGTGGCAGGACTAGTCTCCTCAGAGGACACCTGACCCAGCTTCGATGTTGACATGCATTGTATAAAAATACGAATACAGCAACAACCGGCAACTGTAGCTATCAACACCAGAGACTGTATAAGAATTTGGGAAATGCTGCATTGGAGCTAACGCAGTGTGCTTTGAGATCCTATCATAGAAACATAGAATTGTCTAGGTTGGAAAAGATCTTTAAGATCATCAAGTCCAACCTTTAACCTAACCCTGCCACCCGACCACTAAACCATGTCCCTAAGCACCTCATCTATCCTTCTTTTAAATACCTCCAGGGATGGGGACTCAACCACCTCCCCGGGCAACGCATTCCAAAGCCTGACAACCCTTTCTGTGAAGAAATTTTTACCTAATGTCCAACCTAAACCTGCCTTGGTGCAACTTCAGACCATTCCCCCTCGTCCTATCGTCCGTTCCCAGGGAGAAGAGGCCGACGCCCCCCTCGCTACCCCCTCCTTTCAGGCAGTTGTAGAGGGCGATAAGGGCTCCCCTCAGCCTCCTCTTCTCCAGACTTCTTCATTCAAAAGACTTCATTGTAAGACTGTAACGGTATGCTATACACAGTATACCATGATGTTAAATATATCCATGCCCACCGAGAACAGCAGCAATTTGATTTGAGTTCTATCTTTTAAACCGCTATGGATATCAACACTTGTTTTCTTCTCATTAATGCTGCTGTAAAATGCCTGGCACAAATCGACATCAAATGAATATAATTACAAAGGAAAATACATTGCATTAACTTGTATGTCTGGCCTTCCCTTGCTTTTTCTGTCTTACCCCTGTTCTTTACCTCTTTTCTCCTTCCTTTTTTGTATGGCAGTTTTGTTTCTATTTTTCTTCACAACTCATTTTCTTTGTCCTTCTTTTCTTTCAGTCTTTCACCTGTTCCTTGTTTCAAACCCAAAGTTGATTGCTTTCCCCTTTTTTTTTTTCAAGTTTGATTGATTTATTCTGCACTTACGTAAATGATTTTATGCAAAGCACATAAACTATAGACCTCCCTGCAGAATGCCATAAGCACTGCTACCGTCCGTGTAGGTAAGGGGGGAAAAAAGTGAAGGTAACGAAGTGCTAAATTAAGTAAGAATCTCTTACATCATACTGTAAAGCTTGCCAAAATCTGACTCTTCAGACGTACTGCAACAGCAATTTTCTAAGACACAGGTCCTTTGCAGGCAAAAATCTTTATACTTTAGTGTCCGGCAGGAAAAGAAATAGAGATTCTCCCAGCTGCTATGGCACAGACCAGGGGACGAGGTAACCTTTCAAACAACCAGGCCCCAAGTCATCAGATGGTCACGACTGCAGGGCACCCAGAATGATGCGATTGTTCCGGCCTGCGAGGGAAAAAAAGGGAAGGAAGATGAGGGAAGGAATTTACTTTTCATATCTTGTCTGAAACACCTGCAGGACTTCAGGCAAGCGATCTCCGTTGAAATGCATTGTATTGCTCAATCCATCCTTGCTTAATTCATCTCATGAAACTCTTAAATGGTACCCAGGCGATAGGCTGGCTCTCTACAGAGATGGGAATTACATCCCTAATTACAAGATATGGTACTGCCCTAATAATAAGTACTGTGCTCAAGAAGGCTCCACCCAGGGGGATGAGCTTTGACCTCTTTTAACAAAGACTGCAAAATAGTTGATAAGAACATTAAAGCAAGTCACTGCTCCACAAACCACGCGCTCACTTGCTCCAAGCGCTCTGGCGCTGGCTGCAGAAATCAGCGTTTGAGCACATCTCGCTAGTCTGATTGGTGATAGCTGTCTGTCCCCCAGTGCTGTACACAGACATGGGGCAACAGCACACGGAGGTGTAGAAGGGGAACTAGAAAGGCAGATAGTTTTACCTCCATGGTATTCACTTGCTTTACCCCACAATCCCCTAATAGCAATCAGGGCAAGCACAGCTCGACAGGTCCATTCCAGGCATTGCTGGAGAAATTAAGCTGGATTTTTCATGCATCTTCAGGATGAGCCTTCACAAGCCCTGGAGATGAATAGCTCCTGTACAAAACACACCCTACCCTCAAAAGAACTGGGCCATGCTAAGCTGTCATTATTGCTCCTCACGTTTGCTTTCAAAAAGCACCTCTTGCCCTGAGAGCATTCTCGCTCCTCACACCAGCAGCAAAAGACTGCAGCAGTCTCTAGCTGGAGACACGCTTTCCTCGTAGCATTTAACAGCAAACCTTCAATTATCACAGCACATGACCGTAAAACTTGCTCAACTGGAAATGTTCAGCTATTTCTAACCTTGCCTTCAGTCGTCGTCTTTCTTTTGCCCCCAAAGCCACCTAAAATAGTATTCTCCTGGAACCTCTGCACAGCCTGCCTAGCACAAAGTTAAACCATAAGTCAAAATGATTAAAATTATATGGAAATATATACATCTCCTTCAACACTGTACTGGGAACGTGGCTCCTAATGGGACATCACTACACATTACTCATAAGGCCAAGACATGTGGCATTTCCCAGAGAACTCGCACATTCTCCTTTTTATGCCAGATGACTTATAAGCAGCAATCAGTCTTTTCCTTTCGGGGCTGTGCCTTCCATATGCATAATTTGAATCCTTAAAATGAACCCCCTGATCTGGATTCCACCTGCTTGGGAGAAAAAAAAAGAAATTTTAAAAAAAAAATCTTGGAAATACATAGCAACAAGAAACTGGCAGGACAAACTCACACTCCCACTGTGCCAAATCGCAAGTTTAGTAATTCTGTTTTCTTCCCGCTGAGTGGAAGGTGTCATTAGCTGCTGTATTTAGAGCCACAGAAAAGGTTCTTGGAGCAATCCCCAGCCTCTCTGAACCAGGTGGCTGATGACCACGGGAGCTCTCTGCAGCTGGGGACCTTCACCTTCATCTTCCTGCAGTCACCACTTCAATTTTAACGGAAGGGAAATAAACGGGGCAAAGTGGCACAAAAATAAGAGAAACCCTCAGGCTACGTCGTCCTCCAGGCTGAAATTCATCCCTGCATCAGGGCCACTTTAAAGTCCCTGCGCTGCATAAATCACTCTTGGGTGCTTTTAACTCGAGAATAGCTTTCCTTGTGGGAGAGGATTTCTCCTCTAGGCCGGTCTCCACGGAGCACCCATTGAACCAAATCCTCATTTCTGAAGATTAATATAACAATTCAAAGAATCATCCTCTTACTGTGAGACTTGGAAATGTCCTGCAATCACACACGTGTGCACCTGGGCTTGAGTCTTCTCTGACAGCAGCAATCCTACACGCTTTTGAGAACGTCAGCCCATCTGACCATGAGGAGACCTCCTGCTTGTGCAGACGTGTCCCTCCACTGCAAATGCCCGTGCTGGCTTTGCCGGCAGCACCGTCAGACAGGGAGGAGGAACGGCAGAGCACGGTTGTGCTTGCTTGATGGGGTTTTGAATAAATAAAGATACAAATCCATAACCATAGGTGGTCTTCATGATGTATGCAACGAGGAGGGGAGGGAGAACGTGAGCAATCGGCCCTTTCATGTGGTGACCTGAGGATGGGAACACCCTGCTGTTGCCAGATTTGTTTGGGATGGTTGAAATGAAGACCACCTGCACTGCCTGAGAATTGGGAAAATCTGTGCAAACATTCATTAATTATAAGATAGCTGTCCATAAGCAAATTGCCTGGAATCCATTAAACGGAGAAATCCCAGCTCCCTCTGGCAGTTGCCTGGCACAGGCCTTTTCCACTGACACGAATGAAGGGAAAAAAAATCACTTTCATTTCTAATTAATCTTCTAGTATATAATACTTTTAATTAGGAAAAAGAAAAAATCTACACACTCTTTGCGAGAGGAAGCAAGGAGCCAAAAAGGGAGGCAGAAAGCTCTGGCATCTTGGCTGCAGTTCAGGCTTCGTCCTCTTTAAACCTGCCGGAGCAGGTGAACCCTGCAGCCTGCTGCTCTGCTCTCCACGACATGGCCAAAGCCCCCACAGTGCTTCCCAGGGTGGCTTTGGAGATAAGGAGTGGGACCACGTGTGTACAGACTTGGCTATTTACCCTGGAAAAGAAAATCCAGGCAAAGATAAGCAGGGGCGGAAAATATTCGAAAGATGCCTTGGTCAGAAACGAAGTGGACTCTGTTGGACAAAGCATGGACAAGACAAGCAGAAAGGCCCAGGGGCACTGAGATCCAACCCATACGTGATCTCTTCAAAATAATAAACCCCCCAAAAGTTCATTCCCCAGCCCCAAATTTTCTAGCCCTTCTTTCTCCTTTTAATGTCTTCCCTGTATTCATTATTAATGCCACTGGGGGTACAGATTTGCACTTTGGTTTCTGAAAAATTAATTCAATGATTAAAATTTCAGTCCCTGAGTGATGGAAGCAGCTCAGGCAAGCTGGAGATGCCCCTTTGCAGTCTGAAGGCCTTTGGTACACTGCCTGCTTACCCCCGGCATGAGAAGCCTCTTGTGTAGACCTAGCTCAAGGGGGAAAATCTGGTAGGCAAATGTGTTTTTAAGTTGATCAAGTTCTGCTTTTGAGGAGAAGCCATTTCAGTTTAATACCCCACCAATCCTCAACTCCGTGCAGAGAGTGAACCCCAGGTTCTTCCAAGGCTCAAGTACGCATAGCTTTCTACACAGTCCCCCGTGTAAGGGAAAACCTCCAAATGTAAATATGAATCAGCACTGTACATCTCTCACTCCTTGGCAAGCTGACCGTAGGCTGAGAGACTTCCAGTGTGGCTAATGACATTTTCTATGACAATGTGCCTTAAAATGAAAGGATAGCGGAGAAAGGCCCTCAGAGAAAGACACCTTCTCCACTCACAAACAAGATCTATTTTCTCATCTGCACCTGTGCCCATCAGCAACAAGAGCAAGACCCAAGGAACCTGCAAACTGGTGAGGACAGGGTGCCAGATCACACAGCGCCCACCCCTTGGGGGGGCAATTTCTCCCCCTTCCACAAGGGCAGAGACCCCCCACTGCAAATTCACTATCAGCTCAGGAAGGCCCTTTCCTGGGCTCCAGTGGAATTACCCTTCCCATCAGCTCTGCATCAAAGGAAAAAGCAGACAAAAAGCCTGCGTAATTCTCCACCCTCGATTCCCAGCACTGTTATTTGTATTTATTTTGAAACAATCGTGAGAGGGAAGTCAGAGCTCTGAGCAACACACGGAACTGAGGAGCTCAGAACCCTTCTCCAGATTTAGATAAGAGAAGGAGGAGGAGGAAGGGCTGCATATAAACTTACAGATATCAATTTCATTCCTAAGGTGCTAAAAAAGGCAAAATAGAACAAACACAAAAAAATAAGACTGCCTTTTCCATGGCACTTTTCTAGGCAAAAACCCAACTAAATCATGAGGCTGAATAAAGATGGCTAACTCCTCCATCCTTGGGAGCAGCGTCGTTCCATTCATGTATCAGCACCGGGCTGAGAACATGGTGGGAACTCAGGGCAGCACTGGCAGGACATTCCCCACCAGCCACCGCTGTGCTGCTTGCGCTGCCCTTGTGGGGATAAGGAAGAGGCAAAGGGAGCGGTGTGAGGAACTCTGCCAAAATCCTCTGCAGGCAGGAAAATAGCAAAGCTCTGAAACAGAGAACCGACTTTCTCGGAAGCAACAGGATTAGCGACAGCCCACGTTGCACTTCACCGGGGTCATGACAACCACAGGAACGCCAAATGCTCATGCAAAGGCAACTCCTGGATTCAGACGCTGCACGTTTCCTCCTGAAATGTTTTATCAAGGCAACATTTACTAAAAACTCTACTAAATAATTGATTTTTGGGAGAATCCTCTTTGCTAGCTCCAGAAGAACACACACTGTGCATATCACCACCACAGTGCTACCAGGAACAAAAAGCAACACGCAGAAACCTACATTTTACCACATTTGCCGAAACTTTGCAGAACATTGGTTGTTTGGAAAACTCGCTGCTTTTCTTCCTCAAGATGTGGCTTCGTGGAGGTTTCAGAATACGTGGGCTCTTATGCGCTGTTCAACTCTTAAAATGATTCTGAGCTGAGAGCCTTTAGCACCACGGTGCTGCATCTACAGGACAGACGGAACATCAGAACATGCAATATTAGCCTCCTCGCCTGCTTTCATGGGCCAGCCTTCTCACCTCGGGACAGGCTCGTTCATCCTGCTCTTACAGAGTCCAGGTGGCTATTAAATCGCCCCTTCTGAAAGGGCTCGAGTGCAGGATACATCCCACCTCGCAGCAGCGCTGACTCCAGCCTTGTGACACCAATACACCTGAGAGATGACGTGCTGGGGTGCACAGCCCTGACGCTCCGTGCAGAGCAAGGAGGAAATGGAAATGCTGGAACAAGCACTTTGGCACAGCTTCTTGGCTGGGCTAAAGGTTTATTCCTGGGATGCTGCTTTCCTGCAGACTAAGGAAAATCAAATTTAGCACTTTGCAAATAAATAGGTTAAGGCTGAAAGGACACTATTTAGGAATTTACTGCTTACAGCAGCCTCAGAGATTATAGATCCATCACCGTCTATTACCCTGCTAGTTACTGCTTCCACTCTGTCTATCTTCCTCACTTATAGAGCGGTCCTTTCATCAGGTCTCTTTCTGTTCCAACTTGAAACTGTCATCACTCTAATGGAATTACATGAAGAAAAACAACTTTGGGCTGCAGTGACTCTGCCAAAAAGCCAAGGACATCTTCTGTGCTTTCCCAGGACAATGCGGTGAGATTCTTGCCTGATGGAGACGGGCACAGAGGTCTAACAACCTCCTGGGAAATACAGCGACAGACCGCTGTTTACACACATGTCCGAAGCCTCTGGACCTCCGTGGAACTGTCAGCTGGGCCCTTTCAACACCCAGAAACACAGGAGCTTTCACAGGGACCAGCGAACCGCCAGCTGACTGGCAACCCTTGCTGCAGATTCATCGTAGCTACATTGCACATGGCATGAGAACTAGGCACGGAACGCACCAACACGATTATAAACTCCCGCCTCATGCTGTGGGCACCTCTTCCACTATCTGCTTCACATAAAGATCATCTGCAGACAGTCCCCTCTCCAGAGTCAGATACATCCCAGAAATGCAAAGTGACAGCTAGCACATGAAAGACTCTCCAGAGCCTTCCATGAAGACAGACAAACCCTTCAGTTTAAGGTTGAAATTTGTGTCAGCTCCCTAGAACACGGTTGAGGCAGATCCACTGTTATCAGCTACCTGCCTTAGCTGAAACTGAATACAGATTAGGGACAAATTAAAATTTTCAAGCCTCAGCTGATATATCCCCTCCCAGACACAGGCAGACAGGCTTGTCTTCTTCTAGAAGCTAAAGATGCCATCAAAAGATAATCTTGGGAGTTACCAAAGCTGGAGGTCATCCTCAGCTCTCAAATTCCCTGCTTCCCCCGTGGAGGAGAAAGCAGCAATGTGATTTAGTTATGAATCCTCGTAAGATAGATTTGACATAAAATACCTTTCTGCACTTCTTCCTCAAAGGACATTCTCGTGCAATTGGCAAAAAAGAAAATACATTAAATCCAAAGTCCTAAAATAGTACTAAGTTACCCGCTCTTAGCGCTAACATTCACATGGGGCAGAATGAATGGGGTTTTGTGTGTTTTGTAGTTAGGATGATTCAGGTACCTGTTTGTTTGAAGCAAATGTGAGAGCAGGATAGGTTTTTCACCATTTCCATGTATATAAATTAAGACAGTTGATAACATTATTAAATCTTAACACTACTCTGTATCCATGTTAAGTACCTTAAATGCCTTAAATATACAGAACGTAAAGAGCTGAGCTGCAAAAAGTGTTGTTCTGTAGCGTAGGGCGGGACTCCACCAGAATCACAGCTGACAGTTCCCGTAACAAAACCCTCCAGAAGAATTTTCAGCGTCCTGCTGCATGGCTCCACAGATACAGCACCGTGGCAAGGACACCAGCATTAATAGATTCATATTGCAACACTGACAGGACATGTTATCATCTGGAGAGCCTGCATGGCACATTGTGCTTAAGACTCCCCGACGCTGTGAAGTGCATCAAATCTTCAGGAAATGCCATGACTGAATGCTTGATGTGCTTCCAAACCTCTCCAGCGATAACTGCCTCCGAATAGAGGTGGGATGCCTTGGAGCAAAGCAGAAGGTACAACCACAGCAGTTATTGATTTTGCTTTCCTACAAGTGGTTTCTCAAAGAGAAAACGTAAGAGGCCCCTGTTTAGGTAAAGGTTTCGGGGAACACCCAAACACAGCAGAGATGTGAAGAAGAGCTGCCTAACAAGCTTTGAAATATGGGCTCTTATCTTAAACTGGCAAGCCAGTTTGAGAAAAAGCGTATTAACTGGTTTAAGCAACACTAACTTCATGGTTAAGAGCCGTATAGTAATTGAGCATTTAGGCTTTGAAGCGTGGAAGCAATACAAGGATGACAGAGGAACGTACGACTCTGAGATTCTGGATCCCGTCTCGCCCCTGATGGTGGTCCTGCGGCTGCCAAAGGAAACCTGTAACCAAGAACACCCCATTCTCTGCTCCTCACTATTGCCTCACTACACCCCTCCCCACTCATCTGCCAAACCTTGTGGGAAACAGCCAACCACCTCGTTATCCAAACTAAATTTAGGCTGAAACCTTTTAACTCTGAAATCCTAGATGAGGGCACAACACAAACATTTATATTCAAAACAAATAAAGGAGAAGACCTGTATGAAGACTTGTATGAGCCCAGATTTGCTCTTCAGATGGAGATGATAGATGCCCCAAGGCCATACCAGCATGGGGATCTTTTGCTGTGTTTCCATATTTGTGAACATCTTTTTATACACACAAACACACACCCTCTTCCCTCCCTGGAGGTTAGAAAATCTTTTGCCCCAGTCAAGCTTATAATTCCCAAAGCAAGAGATAAGACCTAATTATATTTGTATTTAAACAACGTGCTGCTTACTCAAGAAAGAAGAGAGGCAGCGGCTGCCACTCGCTCTCGCTGGTGGCTTTGTGCAGGCTGAGCTGTGCTGCTACGACCTGGGGCGCTCACGTGCTGGTGCTTTGCTGGATGTGCCCAGCTACATCTCACCTCAGAGCTGTTTCCTGGAGCTAACTGCTTTTCCTAGAGGTCTTCTCACAAACCTGTTCCTGGAACATAGAGTGAAAAGGTGAAGGAGGGGTACAAACACCATCTTGAAGTCCCTCAGCAATGCTCTGACTGCATGCCCTCTGCACCACCAGCCATTCCTCACAGCCAGCTAAAAAGAGGCTTCAGGGATGTTCACGCAGGCTCACAAGTGGAGGAAAGGGCCACAGGGATTGCTAAAGTCCCTGACACCATTTGTCACACAGGGACGGTGTAGATGATGATGTTGTGACAGTCCTGCTGCAGCTGAACATGTTGGCCTTGGAGCAGACCAACACCAGCACAGAGAGCCACGATTGACCCAAGGCAGGAGAGGTGGCCTGTTCCTTCCTCCTCATGTCTGAAGACAGATGAATAACTGAGACTGTGGGGCAGCCAGGGAAGATGGCGGAGATGTGGGGTACCCAGAAACTCAAGACTTTTCCCCTGCAAAAGGATAAAAACCTCCAGGAATTTCCAACTCCTTTTCATGTGCAGCTTTGAACATAGCCATCCGCAAGCAACCAGCGGGGCTGCGGTTTGCTGACACGGCTCTGTGTGTTCTACAAATTCACAACAGAGCAGCCAGGGAAAGCAACAAGCGTGCATCAAAAGCTGCTTTGCAAAACACCCATTTCATGTGCGCTGCAACGAGGCCTTGGTATTCCCCCATCGCCCGGACTCGAAGGCATTGCCTTTTCCTTCAAGAGCGCTGATCACACGCGCTCTAATTAGGACATCTTTTGAAACTACCAGAGACTCAGATAAATAAATAAATAAATAAAATTGAAGAGATTTAATACCAGTTGAAGGCGGCAGGTACCCATGGAAAAGGAAAGGAGCGGCTGTGCCGTGCCGCCCCCGGCCCACACCGGCTGCACCGCGCATCCGAGGGACAATTTGCTGCGTCCGTTCACATCTAACAAAAGCTGGCTGTACCGGTTCCATCTCCAATGAATTCACACGCAGCTTTCCCACAGCAGGACATTTTCAAAAGCTTCGCAAACTCCCGTGGAAGTCCATGAATGGTAATATCCTGCACCCAGGCGAGAGGGATTGAGAAAACCAGAAGGTCAAGTGACCTAGAGCAAAGCCACGCGGCGATTTAGCAGCAGAGACGGGAACGAGAATCCGGGAGGGGTTTTGCTTGTTATTTAACACTGTCTCCATCTCACTGTGCGTAAACACAGTCCTGTCAGCCCACACAGTCCTTTGTAAGCTGTTCAAATACAGCAGCGGGCGAACGCAGACATCCTTCCCTCCCGAGACCTCCCGCGGGGAGCCCAGGCACAGCCAGCGACAGGAACAACTCTTCTTCAGCAAATTGCAATCACGCAGGTGCTGGGAACGTGGCAGGGCGGGGGGGGAAGAAAGGAAGAGGCTGCTTTTACACCATGCATCCCTCCCAGGCCACACACGTTGCTACACCAGCCTGGATGCTCTGGTTTAATTAAATTCTCATCGGTGACCTGTGCTCCATGTCGGTGCACATGACTCTCCCTAGAAAGCATGGGCTGCCGCTCCCATTTCATTAAAGAGATATTTTAATCAAGGAAAAGGTGATTTGGAAGGAGGTAAATTGTAAACTGTCGTGGTTTAACCCGGCTGGCAACTCAGCACCACGCAGCCGCTCGCTCACCCCCCCCTCCCCCAGTGGGATGGGGGAGAGAATCAGGAAGGAAAAAAAAAAGTTAGAGCTGTGGGCTGAGATAAAGACAGTTTAATAAGAGAAAATAATAAAAATAGTAATAATAAGAATGGTAACAGAATATATCGAATATACAAAACAAACGATGCACAACGCACTTGCTCACCACCCGCCGACCGATAGCCCAGCCCGTCCCGAGCCGCGATCAGTCCCTGAGCCGCGAGCAGTCTCCCTGCAACCGACCGACCGACCCCCCCAAGCATGACGTTCTATGGTATGGAGTAGCTCTTTGGTCAGTTTGGGTCAGCCGTCCCAGCTGTGCTCCCTCCCAGCTTGTTATGCCCCTGGCCGAGCAGGAGAAGCTCAAAAAGTCCTTGAGTAGTTTGAGCACTACTTGGCAACAACTGAAAACATCAGAGTGTTATCAACATTCTTCTGGTACTAAATCCAAAACACAGCACTATGCTAGCTACTATGAAGAAAATTAACTCCATGCCAGCTGAAACCAGGACACAAACTTATTAAAAAAAAAAAAGGCATATTCCAGTAATTCAGTTACTTATTGTTACTGCAGAACCATAGAATCATTTAAGTTGGAAAAGCCCTTTAAGATTGAGTCCAACTGTAAACCTAACACTGCCAAGTCCACCAGAAGCCGTGGTCCTTCAGCAGCTGAGGTCCTTCAGCTGGGATGGCTGATGTCTGCCATGTCCCGTTGGCCGGATGAGGCCATTGGCAGTACAGACAGTGATGGTGGCTGAAGTCAGGTACAGAATTTGTGGGAATGACTCGAAAGCTGCCTTTTTTCAGTGCCCTGCTCCATTGCCAAGAGAGAGGAAGTGCAAGACAGAGGCAGAGCTCACGCCACCGCGAGCAGGGTGCTGCGGGGAGGGAAACCTGGAGATGCAGCAACCGGCCCTGCCATGCCTTTTGGGCATGAAGGGAAACTGCAGAAGCAACTTGGTGGCAGACAGCTGATGATTACAAAGCAAGCAGGGAATTGCAGAGGGGCAGCCTAAATCTCAAGATGGCATCCATGAGCCAGCCTCATGTTTCCTGCCCAAAAGCAGGCCCGCTTTTTTGAAGTTATAGGTTATGTATCTGCCTCACGGCATAACGCATCAGTCACTCCAACAGAGAGGATGCACCCATCAGTAAGACAAATCTCTGACCTTTCAGAGAGCCTCGCACGTACCATCCTCCTGCTAGTCAGGGAAGACTCAGTCACTAGAATAATTCTCCCACGTCGTCAGCATTAATTACCTGCACGGCTGGGTCTACCCTGGCAGACTCGCAGGCATGGCAGGGAAGGGGAGCAAGTGGTGCCAACACGCTGGAAACGGGTATTGCACCAGACTGAAGGGTAACAGGGGAGTGTATTCCCCAGCCCAAAGCTGCTCTATGTTCCCCATCAGCACAGTCTATTTATCCTCACCACAGCCTGGTGACGTTAGCAGGAGCATCGTCCACCTCATACAGATGTGAAACAGAGGTAGAGGAAGGGAGCTAACTTTGCTCGGTTGGAACGAGGCATCAGCCCAGCTTCCTGAAGCCTTGAAGCAGCATCTTTTTTCTCAGAAACTCTGAAGAGAAATGAAAATCTTCTGTAAGATCTCTCCCCTATCCTCAGGGCCACTGGTTACATTTGGAAAAAAAAAAAAGAAAAAAAAAAGGAAAAAAACCCTATCTTGCCCTAGGAGATAGGCAGTTGTTTAGGGAAGCACATGTAGTAAGAGAGAAACTGCGTTGGGAGGGAAAAAAGCCTGAGAAAAAGCAGAGTAAGATGAAGACAGTAGCAAGAATGAAAGTTCGGTCCTAACATGAAACAGGCTGCTACAATATCTGAAAGAAAATGACACGCAGGAAGTTTAAATATAGGATTTGATGCTGTAACACCATAGATTGCTCAACAGCTCCTGTTCTAGAGCTGCTGATTAGTGCAACCCAAGACGGGTCCTCGTTGACCCCTCCAGGGATCCCAGCGCAAGCATCTGGCAGGAACGCATCGCGCTCGCACAGCGACGGCAGGCGCTCCTGGAGCTGAGCAGAAATCGAGTCTCCAGCAACCACACGGGAAAATTGAAAACAAAATATAAAAATAAAATAACTTGTAATTAACAAGAATGAGGAGTTAACAGAGGCCTACAATCTCTAATCAATCTCTTGCTGCCTGGCCTGCTCCACCGATGAGTCCCATTGTTATTTTTGATTGTGTGTGCAAGAGCGCGAGACGGCTGCTGGAAAAATAGCACTCCATCAAAATTGTGATTTCTTTCTCCTCTTGAGACTCATCAAGGGTGAGGAGGAGGAGAGGGGAGAAGATAGAGATGCAAAAAGAAACAAACAGCTAGAACATGCTTCTCAGAGATACTCTGCTGAGTTCAAGGAGGAAATAACTGAAACTGCAGGTAAGCCAAGCATGCGGACTCGGATCCAGAGCTCCCAACAGAGCTGTCAGCTTCAAGATGAAACAAGAGCACTCAGGCGAATAAAAGTAATCCCTGTATAAACCATCCTGCTCGTTCCGAGACGTACGTCGTTCACCAGTGCACCCTGGCCAACCTGATGCTAAGGCTGCGCTGGAATCTGAGCAGACTGGGCTCTCTCCGCACATTTAACCACAAGCTTTGTCCTCCCCTTTCAGCCACCAGTTTGTCAGCATCACTTTGAGTTTGACAAATAGCCTCTGAGGCCTTTCTTATTCAATCCAGCCTCATTTCCCTCCTCAAGAAAAGAGAATTAAACTATTGCTTCTTGTCCGCATAGCTGCCCTATTGCATTTTGCACACCTTGTCAATACAGAGGCAACACGACAGCAGGGTACACAAGCGATGGGGCAAGCAAAGGAAGACTGGGAAGTTAAAGGCAAAATCTGTCCTTCCACCACACCCTTCTTCCATACAAAGCCTTTACCCCTTTCACCCCCCTACATTCTACCTCTGTGCCCACCGTGAACCACATTAGAAGGAAGCATTCACTTTTCAGATTGCCTTGAAGTTTGAGAGCGCCAGTGCCCCTTATAGATCTGCAAACCAACCCTTTACAAACTCCTTCAAGGGGTGTGCATCAAAGGACAGTGTGTGCGCACTTGGCTGTTAATTTAATGGGTTGCAGAAAAGCTGTTGATTTTATTACCATATTACCAATCCAACAGGACACCAATAAAGGTTTTATTTTGCAGTAAGAAGTGCCAGCCCTGTAGCTGGCAACATTCTCAAGCTGTTGTGATGCCTGTGGTTTGTTTGTTGTCTGATATCTTGGGTATTCTTTCAAGGCATCTTGGGGATGCTCTTCAATGAGCTACCGTTGGCATTTGGGTTTCCATTTCATAATGTTGACAGAAAATAACGACACAGGCGAGACCTGGAAGCAGACAGAATTCTGTACTCTGCAAGACTGGGCTCTGAGGATATAGAAAATACCTGTCTAAAGGCAGCCTTTTGGCCAAGAGTATTTATTAGCTCAGACACGTAACACTGCTGTGATACTGGAAAGAGCTTGTCTGTTTTAACTTCCCTACCATCCGACTTAGACTCAAATAATTTATACGTGAATTACTAAGAAATCTGAGCGCTCCTTTGTGAGAAAGTACAAGTACTTGAAACGCAAAAGATTTCAAACACCAGCAGATTTGATGTAGCTGCTACCAGGATCAGGTCGATTGCCTTTGCAGTCCAGGATCCTATCAAGAATAGCAACCAGCACTGCATTCATACCACGACAGTGGAAACAGTCTACCTGAAGGACAGTGAATAATCAAGCACAGATTCCTCTGTCTGAGCACTCTCTCTGCTCTCTCTTCTTCACTCAAGTCTTCATTCCCAAGTATTTCCAGAGGATGGAGTTGAATGTTGCCAGGTACAGCAGCAGCAAAAACGTCTGTAGACATGACTCGGAAAATAAGCGGCATGCATGGAAATTTTCTTCCTAACATCTGTAGCAAGAGGTTGCCTTTACACCTCAAAGCAGAGAGTCTGCATGTCCCTACTTAAGCAAAACATAAATATTTAATGTAAACTAGGCATTATTATGTGTCCACAAAGATTAGGTTTGGGTCTGCGTGGCAAGGTTTTGGTAGCTGGGAGGCTACAGGGAAGGCTTCTGCGAGAAGTTGCCAGGAAGTCCAGTAAAGCCAATGCCAGATGGCTCCAAGATGGACCTGTCAATGGCCAAGGCTTAGCCCATCAGCAACAGTGGTAGTGCCTCTGGGATAATGTATTTAAGAAGGAAGAAAAACCGGCTGCACAACTGCAGCCGGAGAGAGGAGCGAGAATACACAAGAGGAGCAGCCCTGCAGCCCCCCAGGTCAGTGCAGCAGGAGGTGCTCCAGCTCCCAGAGCAGAGATTCCCCTCAGCCCCTGGTGCAGCCCATGGTGGGGCAGGCTGCCCACCTGCAGCCCAGGGAGGCCCACAGGGGAGCAGATCTCCACCTGCAGCCCGGGGAGGACCCCATGCCAGAGCAGGGGGGAGGGATGGACCTATACTGGAGCAGTGTGTGAAGAACTGCAGCCTATGGGAAGGACCCATGTTGGAGAAGTTCATGGAGGACTGTCTGCCATGGGAGGGACCCCAAGCTGGAGCAGGGGAGGAGTGTGAGGAGTCCTCCCTTGAGGAGGAAGGAGCGGCAGAGACAGTGTGTGATGAACTGACCCCCATTCCCCATCCCCCTGCGCTGCTGGGGGGTTGGAGGTAGAAAAAATTGGGAGTAAAGTTAAGCCTGGGAAAAAAGGGAGGAGTGGTAGGAAGGTGTTTTAAGATTTGGGTTTTATTTTCTCATTAACGTACTCTGATTTGATTGGTAATAAATTAATTTTCCCGAAGTTGAGCCTGTTTTGCGTAGGACAGTAATTGCCAAGCGATTTCTCCCTGTCCTTATCTCAACCCCCGAGCCTTCGTTGTACTTTCTCTGCCCTGTCCAGCCAGGGAGGGGACTGATAGAGCGGCTTTGGTGGGCACCTGGTGTCCAGCCAGGGTCAACCCACCACAAACATTTTAGAGAACCTACTGAGCTCCTGCTCTCAGCAGTACCTTGAAGCCATAGGGTCTATAAAATAAAAGGATTTCCACTCTTCATTTTAAATTGATTGGCTTCAAATGCTTTGACTGAGACTGTGTCTTTAGGCACACAAAAAGAAAGAGCCCATGATTTAATTTCTCTGCACTGTTTGTTCATTTGTACAAGTGTCTCCAAATCATCTCCTCTTCAAATTTGACCGGTCTTTCTGTTTACCAAAAGACTTTCTTTGTCTGAAACAATTGTCATTGCCTTTCTAAAGACCTCATTTCCTTACTTTCATTCGGATCTACCCAGAGACAAGGGTAAACAGCGTGATGTACACACAGCCAAGCAATGACATCCTGGTTTGCCACCGCTTAATTCCAAGTTGGCTAAGCTGATTTTGAGGGTTCCCAGCAATGTTTGTTTGTTTTAACAGGTATATTTAATAGGAGTCAGTGCAGTTCTTGGCTATCTCATGGGTGGCCTGGCCTAGATGCACCAGCCAAGCGCCATGCAGAATGCAAAGTCTGTGGTCATGGCCTAACACATCTAATGTACCAGCACAGTAACAGAATATGAAACTGTCAAGTGCCCCAATAACTATAATGCATTACATCCCACAAAAAAACCCCATCAGAAACTAAACTCCTGTGAGGAATCCGTAACACCGCTTTCCACAGAATTTAATTAAAAGAATAAAAAAGAGCAAACAAGCAAGAGTGAGCTGTGAAGCCTGAGATGCGCCTTGCTGCCTACACACGCACACGTAGAGGGTCTGAAAACCACAGGAACATCCTTCAAGTTGATGAGCTCATCTGTTGCATCGATAGGGATCACCAATAAATACTGACATGGTTTCATTGGAATTCAGTGCTCATTTATAGATGCAGTCATTTATATTCGCAGCATGGCTCTGTGATTAACCCTTTCATTGAAGCTGTAATTCCAATTAATGCAAATTGGCTGGACACATACAGCATGTGGATAATAAGCTCTTCTACAGTAACAGCGTACCTTGGTGGGGAAAACCAAGCACATCTTTCATCTTCATTTAGCTTTGAAGGGGTTACATTACAGTGGCTCCTACTGCATCCCTGCTATTGAAGCCTCACTGAAAATTAAATGCCACCAGCAGCGCTACTGAAATATGCTCTAAAGTTTACAGGCAAACTACAGAAGCTTGTAAAGTGCCAGGGGACTTCTCTGGTTTAATTATATAGACCCTGTTCCATAAATTGCTTGAACAGAATAAATACAAATAGCATTCCCTGCTTTGTGACCTCTTTGGGTTAATGAAATGCACACAAACACCCACAGTCTGCTATGCCTCAGAAATTCCACAGCATAAACACACAACCTTGCTGGAAGCCATATTCAGGATACAAGCCTTGGTACATACATGAGAACCAGCTGCCTGGACTCAGCAAGGAAATAATTTGTTGTTTATATTCTACTGCTATTCTAAGCTGCAGACGGTGGGAATTGTCTGCGATTTACTGAATGGGGAGAAAGAGACTGAACAACAACATCTCAGACTCTAATTAGCAAATCTGCTTCTCTTATCCGAAGAGGTGTGTGAGGTCAGAGAGGCTGAGGAATTCCATGAATCAATAAGCAATCCACCCTCGGCTTTAGGAAATGCAGGATCTTGAATCTAACGCTGCTCTATCTGGCGACACTTACCTCCACCCTCCAGACATACCTGGGAATAACGATTGGAGTGAAGAAAAGATAGCAAGAAAAGTGTTTAGGGAGACGAATCCATACTTGATTATTCATTCTCTTGCATGTAAATTATTTCTATTGTCATGACATAAAGGAATATTTGATCCTACTGAAGACAATCTACAGAGAAGCCAGCCAGCTCTTGTTCATGTGGCCACTATGCAACTTTCTCATGTTTTCTTAATTTACTCTGAGCACTCCCATCTCTGCTACCGTGCAGAAAGAACTGCTAGTGGTACTGTCTGGGCATGGCATCCAACAGACATCTCCCAGAGTTTCATTCACCAAACATTTAAGAGTACAGGCCCAGGCCTCGGGAGGTCTTAGAGCTAACAGCATTGCACCATCTCAGTGACAACTGTTTTCAGGATTCAGTGACGGTACCTTAACACCAACAAAGTCATCCTTCTCCCCAGACAGGAAACATCTTTTTCTTGCTTTCACCTGTCTCAGTCCAGAAATGTTATAAGGCCAAGTAATACAACAGCTTTGGTGGTATTTTCCTAGTTTTAGTGAAGATCCCAGCTGCTGCCTTATACTTACCCTCACTGGCTTTATTTGGTGGGTTTTTTTTTTCTGAGGCTCGACAGTTGCAGAACAGGAAAACATTTGTCCTATTACGTAAAGAAACAACACTGCAGCAATCCACAAGCGGCACACAGCAGTAGGTCTGCAGAAACAGAACTTCTCCAGGTCCTACTTGTAAAGTCCCCTCCTGTACCAAGCGCCTCCAAAACCCTCATCCTCCTCATAAATAAGACTCACCCCAGGGGGATCAGTGGGAGGCAGGTATGATTTTAAACGCCAGTTGTGTTTGTCACCGAGAAGGAGAATGTTCTCCCACTGACCTGTAAACCTGGGCTGTAGACACCTGAACCGATGTAAAGATGTGACATAACAGCTTGAAGACTCTCATGTCACACCTCAGCTCCAACGTATAAACCCAACCGCGCTAGCTGGAAGGTAACGCAGAAGAAAAACAGCGCCTATCAAGCCAGAACCTCAGACCACCTAGCTAGACCAATAAAGGTATCAGACTGGCAGAAGACAGTTATTGCTACTCATCTGTGCTGTTCACATAAATGGCACTTCACACACGCTGCTGCTCAAAGGAATTCCAATTTACATAAAGACGAGATGACGACAAGCTAGAGGATAGCAAAGACATATATCTCACAGTGAGGTAGGGATGAAACCTTGATGGTTACATAAGGTTTTATCACCGCGGCATATATAACTGATAACATAAAAAGGTGAAGTGCAAGGCCAGATGCCTTAAGGTGTTATGCATACATAGTCTCTTCTCTTTACTCCTGCCTTTGATATATAAGTGGGAGACCAGATGCCAAACCTTCTAAGCTAATTTTTTAAAAGAAGAAAGGATCTTTACTTCCCTCATAAGGAACACCCTGTCACATAGCAGGGGGGCAGTGATTTTCCAATCTAATCACTGAGAAAGAAAAAATATGTTCTGGCATGCTGAAAACCATGAATTCAAAGAAGCTGGTGCAGCAAGGGGTCTGTAGACCTACCTTAAAAAGCAGGCAGTCTCCTTGGTGCTCGGCGTAAATGGAGGTGAGTCGATACTGATTCTCTGTCGTGATGTCGATCTGGTACCCCGTTAGTGTGTAGCATACCTTGCGAAACTCCTGGATCTTGGTCTGGAAAACTTCTTTCAGACGCTGGTTTTTTAGTTCCGCGCTTTCCACTTGCTTCTTCAGCTCTGTGTTGGGGAAGAAAACCGGTACTTTGTTATACCTCATCAGCATAGAGACTTTGCACCATATTTACAGTGCTAGCCAAATTAAGTGAATTGAAAAGGTTAATTAAATTTTTTAAAAGTGAATTAAGCAGGCAGAGTAAAGAAACAGGCAAGCTAGATTCCTCTCCTTCTGGCCCTGGCAGACCAAAAGATAATAAACTGGGGAATAAGGAAGACAGATGTGTCTAGGTGGGATGGATTTTTCTTTTGCTCAGCCAGCCTTTTAACAATGTGCTACAAAGTTCAAAGCTTTAGCATTCGTTTCCCCACATGTACACATCTTATTTTCTACACAGAACCCAAGAGAAAGGTGTTACGCTACAGGAAGCAAAAAAGCCGAAAAATGGGAAGAAATACACCTCTGTACAGTCGCTTCGGGAGGAAGCCGTCTATAAGGGAAATCTCCTCCAATGTACTCTTGATTTGACTACAAGCACTTTGATCTCAAATTGACACACTGCTTAGGAATCCCTTAAGATTTGGGAAGGGGCTTTTATTGTGATAAAAAGCCTGAAGAGTACCACTGCCTCTTTGCATTTGCTACCTTAACTGGACTAGTCCCTAGAAGAGAGGTCCTGTGAGACGGGCTGCCATTCACCCTGTATTTTATTGCTACAAAGGGAGCTTCCAGCACTGTGAATCCTTCAAGAGGATACACAACAATTACCATGAATCTTTCACCCAAGGTGCCTTCTGAGTAATTAAACCTCGATTTATCCCCCCATTAATTACAGAGATTGGCTTTTCTTTAATATACACTAGAGATGTCTCCCAAGTCAGCCTGTTTTATCAACGCTGCAGTCCTGGGTTAGAAAAAAACCCCTGACGCTTTCTAACAGCAAACAAATAGACTTCCTCATTCAGATACTTCTTTGTCATTCTGAGGTTTAAGGCTTTGTCTGTGCTGTGATCAGAGACATAATTGCAGCACATGTAGGCCATATGTCTTTATTTTAGCTAGTTCAGAGTTCAGCACTAGGATAGCAGAAGCTTCTGCAAGACGAATGCTTGGGTAGGAAGGAAGGTTTCTGGCTGGGGGTTAACCCATCACAGCTTAGACAGCCCCCGCCAAAGTATTACTGATTCCCAAGCAAGCTGGAAAAGTTTCTGCCAAATAGTGTTTCCATTGACCTCCCAAGCGCAGCGCAGGAGGAATGTAGGTTGGTAACTGCGAGGCCGTGGACTTGCCCATGATTCACCTCTGAGCAGCTGCAAGTGCACCAGGAGAACACGAGTCTCCTCTTATCTTCTGCACTGCTTTAGTTAGGCGCTCCGGGTGGGACAAAAGGATAATTCAATGTGTTAAGTTAAAGTGCCTTAAATGCCACTGAGGATGCCCCTGCTCAGAAGTACTTTGGCCTTAATCCAATTCAGCTTAATCCCCAGGCAAGGACCGGAACTCTTTAATGGTTAAAGAGAACTACATGTCCCTTTACTTCTGAGTGAGAGCATCCACGCAGGGAGAGTTAACGCTGGCCAACTCCTTACCTTTGGTTAATTCAGCTCCACTTTCTTGAGTGGCTTGTGGAGATGACGTACGAGCAAAGTATTTCCTTTACTCCGGGTCTCCCTCCAGCTTTATCTCGCTTTTCAAGGGAAGCAAGCCAGTCTTGGGGAACATCACATACCAGTTTGTTCATTTAAACACTGTGATACAGGGCACCCCTCAACTGCTGGGGGATGTAAGGTAAATAGAACATCCACCCACCTTCCCATTCCTATCAAACTCATCACTGCATGATTAACTCAACCCTTTCCTGGACTGTTACCACTTTTTCCCATCATCTCAGCTGGGTCTGATCTTTGATTAATCAAATAATCAGCCTCTGAAATCGGGAGGTGAATTGGCAGCTCTGACCTCAATATTCTCACAGTCTTCTTTCAGCTATGCAACTGTTAAGGACAAAATCCTATATACGAAAAGTAAAAATTCAGTGACCACACTGCAGTGGTAAACAACATTTCGCCACTGTCACAGACAGCACTGCCTTTAATATATTGCACATGTCCAACAGCGATATTTTTTTTCCTAATAAATGCAGCCTAGCCTTGGAAAAGTAAATCTGCCTTTTCCTACCGCATCCTGGAGGCTGCCTTTCCTGACTTTTATAACATCAGAGGTGGATGGCACCCTAATTCATAAACTCCTTGAACAGCTTTCATTATTCATGAAGAGTTAGCACCTCTTCCGCTGTTTTGTCTCTCAGACTTGGTGCTGCTTGTGGCCATCAGGAGCACCCTCGCACCCGTGGGTTGCAGCCTTATCGCCCACCCAACAGCGCTGGCCTAGTTAGACCACGACCGCGTGAATCTAGAATAACAATTAAGCGATGGCAACTGCTTTCCTCCACTACCCTCAGGGTGAAAAAGGAAAATCTCCAACTACAATCAGTCTTTTATACAAGAAATCCGGAGCTTTTAAGTTTAACTGAAGGACCAGCAAGCCTTCACTCCTGACAGTGTGCCCTCGCCTCCTCCCTACCATTCCTCCTGGCCCTCCTTCCAGTGCCTCCGGCAGTTTTGGTGTATTACCATGTCAGCCATCCCAGCTGAAGGAATTCAACTGCATGAAAAAATGTTATCTCCCTCTTAGAGATGCCTTGTGTCAGCACAAGGTGCTGAACTTGGTAACCGCTAACGTAGACACAGCCAGATGTGCCAGCATCAGCCAGGGACAGGATAAACCTTGTCATCCCCTCCACAGCTCTGCTGGCAAATCCCCAACAGCATTTCTTTAGTGGCACAGGTTGGGAACGGAGCAGAAAAACCCACAATCAGGTACAGGGACACTGTAGGAATGCCTAAGTTTGCAACTGCCCCCAGCGAAAGGTCCGTTGAAGATCGCTCTTCCTTTATGCCCCATTAAATTGCAGCCCTCAAGAGTTCGGCTATAGCAACTGCTGCTGCCTACCTCCTGCAGTATTTATCCCATGGACACAACTCAGCTGGGGACAATTCCCAGATTAACTCGGGACAGCACTCAGGACTGCGAGTGCTCCCCTGCTTCCCTTTGAGGGTTCTGGAGACACAACCAAGAAGTCACATCGTGAGGAGGATCCACAGAAGAGTAACGTGGTAGCAAGGTAACCTGAGACTTGAGGAGAATGGGATCCTGCTGCTGAAACAAGGCCATTTTGAGACACCCTAGGGTATCTTTCACAGCTTCCCACCACGCTTCTGCAGGAAAGATTTCCTGCAGGTTCCACATCATACCAGTCAGCCCCAGGCCAAGGTCTCAGACACTTTGGGGTGTCTAAAATGGCACAGAACGCCTGTGTTTAGGCACTGGGTACCTACGTAACCTCTCTGCACCATGGCTCTGCCCACATATGGCCCTGGCGCTGCAGATTCCCTGCATCCAGCAAACAGCACAGGCAGCACATGTACTGACTTGGGGACAGTAATTAATCTTTCTAATATTTCTCCCACCCAGTGAAGATGTTAAGCTAAGAGGCAGCTCATTGTTTGCTCTGCGCCTGAATTCAAAGACGTGACGGCACTAATTCTTAAGCCTCACCTAATACTGCTAATTCCCGCCAAATTTCTAGCACAGTCAGGAAAAATTGATTTAAAAGTCATCATTTGCACAGAGTGCAATTCAGCATATTTCAGAGCAATGTTGAAGGCACAGCCGTGGAGGCCACGGAACAGAGGGAGATCCTTTCAGGATGGGTCGAGGTGCATTAATAGCGCAAGTTTCTGATGACAGCATTACTGATACCACCCACTCTATCTACCACCTACAGAACACTGAACGTCTTGATCCTTTAAGATCTTTCATGACATTTGGAGAATTAGGTTTAATTTTATCTTTAAAAGACAGTGTTTGAAAAACCAGAATCCTGGTATTTAGAGCACTCGTGTGAGGTCCTGTGTTCGACTCTTACACTTGCATAAAACAGGCGAGAGAAGTTGCAGGCGTGCTCTGCAGAAACCATGGATGGGGAAAGTCACACCATGAGCAGCCTTCATCCCAGAGAAGGGATGCCACAGCATCCCTCACTGAAGCATTAACGAAACAAATAAGAACTGAGAAAATAAGCATAAGATTTGGCAGGTTAGGCCTCGGTCAGGGATAATGACTGGCTGTTTACTTTGCCTGGAAAAACAAAAAAAATAAAGGAGGAGAACAGAGAGAAAAGGAAAATATTTGGAAATCACACATTTCCTTTGTATTCAGGCCAAGCGTATGCACAAAAAGTTGCCTGTCCTGAAGAGCTTGATGGGAAAAAAAACCTCCTCACTGAAAAAAAATCATTAATCTGTTTAATATTGCCAAATGATTAACTTCCTACTAATGATGCTGCTTCTTGAAACACCTTGTATTTTCACACACTTATATCGACTTTAATGAATAATTCAAACTAGTTTGGATAAATAAATAAAATATGAGTTGGGCTTTTTTGGTCTCATATTGAAAATGTCACTGCTTTTTATTCCATTGCTTTTACACTCCTTATATCTGTAAATGTTCTCAGCTGCCTGGAAATACATCAGCTTTGGCTCTTGCTCCGAGTTCAGCAAGGTCAATCAATAGCAATAGCAGTCCCTACACCAAAGAAAACCAAATCCATGCTTAACCTTTTCCCCAGGGAAAGGGGAGGAAACAATGTGGCTCTCAGCATGCCAAAAGCGGCATGAAATTAAATGTATCACTAGTCTTTTCCAGGAAAACACAAATTTGTTCTGCCTGTCCTTAAAGATGCCACAAGCCATGTAGCTGCATTAATTCGGTTGTGATCGCAGCCAATATCTCTCTCTCTCAGAAAGGCCTGAAGTCCTTTCTAACTCTCCATTGAAGGTTACCTTCCCTTAGTACCATGTTTGGGGTCACTCACTCCAACACACATAGGATAAAGTATTTACATGTGAATTCCCGTCTCTGCTGACCCTGCCAGAATGTCTCAGGCAGATGCCACCCAACACTGCTATGGAGGAGATTGTATTTTTACCAGCCCTGCTCTATTTAAATAACAGACGACTTAGATTTTGTTTCCAGCCTACAGAAGGGATGCCAGCACCATCTCGTTCTCACAAGGACCATAATGGGAAGAGGAAACGCTGTTTTCCCAGTTCCAGGAAGGAAGGCCACAGTTACCTTCTCTGCATTTCCATAACGCCGTGCCTGCCGTGCAATGTCACCCATCAGTCCCCCCCACCCGGACCCCAAACTGTTATTTAATTGCACTCTCCCACTGCAGGTCTGTCCTTCCCACCTGACTCTCAAGTCTCTGCAGCTCTAACACTGCCCTTCCCCACCCAAAATCCTTCCAGTCATTCCCCCGTTCAAAGCCTCAGCTGAAGTTTTCTCTTCCAGCTTTAGTTTATGAGGAATAACATCTGAAAGGAGTTCTGTGATATTCTGTGAAGGACACAATATAAAAATAAATTGTATCGCATTAAATAAAGGCTAATAGAAGAGCTGAGCATTTTCTGATGTAGGCAAGTTTATGACCATTGCTTTTGAGAAATAAAATTCGCTTTGCTAGATTTTATAGGTGTGTTTTATGCCCTGGGTGAGGGAGCAGGACCACACGACCCGACCGGCGTGGCAGCCCCACGCTACCCTTACTCGACCTTACAGTCTGGCAGACTCAAACCACTCTTTGCAAAACTTGCAATTTGTGACATTACAACCATGAATTATAACTTTTTCTTGAAGGTAAAAACAGTTTTATATTCAACAGACTGTGCTGGCTGTTCAATTTTAAACCTAAGTGGTATTTATTTGATCAGTCAACGCTGGTTTATTTTTAAACCCTGCATGTACCATATGGTTCAGTGCACCTCCCAGCTCCCTCCTCCAGCCACCAGCTTGCCCTTCCAACAGCTCAGGGAAGTTTCTGAAGCCAGCATGATACAAGGAAAGGTCTCCACCACCACGGCCAGCTACAGCTCTTCCTTGCCCTGGAACTCTCCGCTAAGAAAGCTTCCCATATGTTTCTCTTGACCAAAGATACTTGCCTGAAGCCCCCATTTCAGACAACCCATGTATCTTTACAAGGGTACCATTTCTTGCAGAGAAGTCCATAATCAACCTTCATTCTCAGATAACCTGCACAAAGTGGCAGAGGGCGTCCGAAGGCTTAGGGTGAAAGCAACAGGACGCTGAGGACTAGAGAGAGGAAGCTTTTGTAGTACCTACACGCACATACAGCATGGATTAGGCTTAAGTAAAGGGTTCTTTTCTTCTCCTGATACCCCTGAGATTACAATGTCAGGTTGCAAAACTCACAAGCATGCTTGAAGTTGGCCTAGGTGCAGGATTCAGCCCTGGCAGATGAACCACGACCAAGCAAAAGGCTCCCTCCGAGGATCCCAGCGCGGGCACTGCTTGGAGCTTTCTCTGCCCTTCTCCTCATTGGCAAAGCTGTTTCGGAGTGGGGGAAGGCAGGAAACAAGTGGGCTTTGGGAAGCCCAGCTCAGCTCCTCAGCCACCCCCGGAGCGTGTCCATGTTCTTTCACCAAAGGCAGCGCAG
Organism: Egretta garzetta; assembly: GCF_000687185.1. NCBI lineage: Eukaryota > Metazoa > Chordata > Aves > Pelecaniformes > Ardeidae > Egretta > Egretta garzetta. Next base: position 117,132 of record NW_009260696.1, read on the forward strand.
TGTTGTGTAAAGAGACCCTGGGTAGCTTTAAAATCACTGGTTTAAATGATGCGAACAGCCTGCTCGCAGCAATACAGAACTCAGTGGGGATGGCAACACACACCCCAGACGCAGGATAAATTAACCTCAGGAGAGCTATTTATTGCCCAAGGTGGACTTCACCAATTAGTGAGATATGGCACAAACCGTTTGGAAGTTAGGATTGTCACACTGGTCGTAAATTGTGAACTAACCAGGAAGACATCTCCCTCCACCCCCCAAACGATGATTAAAGTCTGCTGGCCACATTTCCCTTCCATATGGCAATTATAGACCAACAGCGCTTCCCAGAACAAAGTGATGTCAGCCAGAGCTGGAGCTAGTCATTAACTTCAGATGCAAAAAATAGCCTCACCTTAAAAATACAAATATACTGTGTCACTTAAGTTTACAGGAAAGTAGTTATCTTCTGCTTCTAGAACAAGCCAGCAAACATTGGGCATAAGTCTTCCAGTCCACCTATTTTCCAGGTAATCTATTTTGGAGCTATCAAAAAAACCCCATAACTGGGATTTTTCACAGGCTATAGCTCAGGGAAGTCTGGTAGCAAGAACAGGGACATAACTCGTCTCGCTTCTCAGAGGAAGGAGAATCACTTCTCCACTAGGCCGTTCCCAAGAAAAAGAGTGGTTTTGAAACCACTCAAGTATCTAATGTAAGAATTAATCCTAGGGACTATATAATTAACATATATAACATGCATTGTTAATTACATGGGGTGGTCTGCAGAAGCATCTAATAGGCGAATTTATCCCCTGTCTGATCACCTCCCCTGCACTCTGCCCATTATCTTGTTTCCACCGGCACATCACTGCTATTACTACTACCCCAAAACACTGGATGCTATTTAAACCTCTGCAACAGCACCCGACATCTGCTATTAAAACAAACACAGAAAAGCTGCTCCAGAAATATTTGTTTGTTCCTCCTCAAAGTGAAGATTATTTGCAGGAGTTATAGTCATTCCCAACACAGGGTGGACAATACTCAATCATGCATTACGGAGTGCTTTAAAAGTTTATTATCTAATGATGTTCAGCAAGGCTATGAACAGGAGCTTTTCACCCCCGGCAAGAGATGATTTCAAGGTTTCCCAGGAGCACAGCCATCTTGCTTTTTACTCCAGGAACTTGCTATGCTCAAATTCTGATGTTGAGACTCATGGAAATGCTATTTGGACTGGGTGATAGTGTCCAAGATTATGTTACTTCCAGTGTCTTGTCTCCCTCTATTCCCTGCACCGTGAAGTCTGCGCTCACAACACAAAGATACCGTAGCTTTGCAGGCAGATGGATCTAAATATAGAATTAATAAGCACCTGAAGAGATTCCTACCATTTCTAAAGTAGCTTATCAAATAACTACGTGGTGCGAGACCGAGTCTGAGATGGGACGGGGCACCATAGAGGCGTCCTTTAGTTCTCACTTGGGACGCACAGACCGAACTCTAAACCCTGCAGAGGGTGGTTGTAAATCAGGACACGCCACTGCGCTGGACTAAATCCCTTCCTAGCCATGAACCACCTTCTTCTTGACAGACATTATAACACCATTACCGTCTCCAGAAGGCACTCTGAGACAAAGCCCAGTGCCCCCATCCCTAGGTAAGGCGGCTTTGCTGAAAGGTCAGCCTGCCATTTCATTTGTTTGCACGGCCTGGGCTAATGGAGCCGCTTCCGCTGTGCGCAGCACGCAGGCAGGCTGGAGGGTCGCAGAGGACAGCCAGGGAAAATGCACACCATTTTAGCCAGCCAGCGGGGATAAGAATACAACTGCACTGCAACAGATAAAGGCAAGTCTCTGCAGCACGCCACCTTATTTGTGTTTTTAATGGGAGAAGATTGCGGAGTTTGTTTTAAGGCTTTTGTTCCAAAGGAAACTAAGCCCTAAAAAGCCTCCACTCACTCCTTCTATTCAATCCTATTTTTTTTTCCCCCCTGTTTATCCCCTTAATAGTGTTTTGAAGTGTTGGCACAGCACGCACACTGCTCTTGGCTTGAAAGCACTCTGGATGCCAACCAGTCAAGCCTTCCCCAGACCCTTCTTTTTGCTCTTTGTGCTCCTGCAGCAAGCCCCAAAGGCACTTACTCTGCTCAAAAATCACACCAGACTTTTCCTCTGTGCACTCCTCCGAGCGCCCTGGACCTCCTCTCGCAGGATGGGAGGTTCTGCCCTATTTTTATTGGCGCATTTTTCATGTTCTGCTTCATTTTCTGGTGTCCACTTTATGAAAACAATCCTTTAAAGATGATCGTGTTGGAGCTGAACGAAACGCTGGTTCAGCGTGGAGCAGCAGAACAGCAAGAAGGGAAAAGGGGCTTTCAAATAACAGAACTGCAGGAACGTGACAGAGACGTAAAGACAGGCAATCTTTTTTCCCTGAAGCATGAAAGATGTTTGGAAACAGAGCCATCTCCTGGATAACCAGGCTTTCAATCACATTATTCCAGCCTCTGGAGCTCATATTTCCGTCGCAGGAGTCTGAAGTGTTATTATGGATAGGGAGGGCTATTTCCCTTAACCTTGTGCTAATGCTTTTGAGCAAGAGGCGAAGGCTTTAAGTCTCCAAGCAATGCCCACAAACTGTCCCCAAACTGGCAGGACCACCAAAATCATCTCCGGGCAGGGAGACGGGGAAGGTAACATCTGTCTCAGCCCAAGCACTGTGTCTCGTTTCCTGATTCTGAATTATTCATCACATGCTAACTTCCAAACCAGTTCAGTTTTAAATTTTTAAATATTTAATAATTGGGTATTAAATATTCATGCAATTTTATTAGAAATTTTAGAAGATGGGCATTAAGGCTCTAATTGTTAAGTTCATCATTGGGACTGACTGGCTACTTGGAGAGACTTTCTAGCTTCCTAGAGAGAGGAGGAGGAAGAAAAAAGGCAAAGCAAGTATTTATGGACCTCTCCAACTCTAAATCACAAGACAACACAGATACCCGTCTCATTCGTTTTCCCCAAAAAATCATCTCTTTATGAAAAAGCTGAGAAACCTACACTGGGAACATGCCTGAAAGCCCTCAGCTACAGTTTAGAGCCTTTAAGAGTTTCATTTCAGTGCCATAAAGATGTCCACCTCAGACATCTGTAGTGTACCTGACTGGTAAAGGGACAGTTGAGCAACCCCTGACTACAAGGGCAACAAGAAAAACATGCAGTCGGGCTCAGTGGTGATGCAGGGCAAGTTCAGCTCAACACACACCTGGAAGGAGGCAGATTCTTCCCTTTTTCTGATCCCTACTCCAAGGGGACGACAGGATGCACAGCTTTCCCTGAGCTGGTCTGACAACTTGGATTCATTAAATATCCATGCCTGTTTCTCTCCACATAGCTCCCGCAGACCATGTTTTCTTCTTTCCTACCCCCTCCTTTTTAGCAGATGACATCTCTTTAACCCTGATCCATGCTGAGAGCGAGCCCATGTTCCGGTCCCTCTGTATTATGAGCACACATTCCCTACCGTGCCAGAAATTGTATGGTTTACACAAAAGATGACAAATAAGCCCTGGAATTATATGCAAATGAACGGCTCTGTTCCTCACTTCTTACCATTACAACTCTGACTTTCCAACAACTGCATAGGGTAATTTCTGCACCAGCTTTCAAACAGAGGGCATCTCTGTGTTATTAACATCTCACTGTGGCAAGCAGTTTGTCACCTTTCACAAAAATGATCTGAAAAGACACCAGCAATTATTCCTAAGGAGATTATTGGGTGGCTATGTCCTAGCACAGCAGCTGGAAGCTAAAGTGACATAATATTCACTGGGAAAACTCCTTTTTCAAGTCAAGAGAACATGGAACAGTTTAAAAAATGAACTAAATTGGAAGCAAACACAGAACTAGAGAAAGTGTCAAGCTTGTTCCCTTCAGTTCTGTTCATCTCTATACCAACATTAGGAGCACATCTTTAGACGAAAACTAAAAGCTCCTGATGATGACACAGGATGACAAGACATTAACTTTGGAGACTCATCCTGGGAAGGAGCTCGGCACATTATAAATAAAAGACCCTGAGGAAGAATGACTCAAGCACCTCTTTCAACTACAAAACCCCAGCTGATTTCTAGGTCTTGTACGTTTGGTTCTTCCAACACTTTTTAAGCACTGAGGACTAAACATCTGCAAGACAGACAAGCGTTCTCTTCCTGAACATGAGCCAAACAAATTTTGGTTCTTGGGTCCTATTATAAGATACAACCTGGAATTATGCAGCAGTTTTAGGAAGAGAACGCTTGTCTGTCTTGCACATGTTCAGGAGTGAAACAGGACAAAGAGCAGAAGCCCTATCTAATTTCAAGTAAGCAATTACTCATGGGTCTTGGACAGAAATGAGTAAGGTCGGTCCATGCCCATGCAAGAAGGGCCAAAGGACCCAAATTTCTTCAGTAGTGGGGAAAATGGTGTCAGAGAAGGCAATGTCCTGCTGGCTGTCCTTTGAGGACAGGTCATTTCTAGTTATGTGTCAAAATTATATTAAAAAAAAAACCCAAACCAACATAACAGTCTGCCCTTGGAGATAAAAGTAGAAATTTCTTACAAAGTGAAATACTTTTGCTAGTGCTGAACCAGCCTGTTACCTTCACCTCTGTGAAAAATGCTTTTCATTAGGAGAGGCTTCCATCAAAGTAAACACCAACAACCATGTTTAGAAACCTCTTCTTCGGAGCCAGAGAAGCACAAGAAAATCTGGGCAAGTTTCCCCGTTTGCGATGATGGGAAAGAAGGAACCATCCCTGCACTTTTTGGGTGCATATTGTCAACAACTCTAAGCTCGGTCTTTTCATGCAACCTATAAACATATTTAAAAAATTATGAGCTCTGCCAACTTCAAGTCCAAGAGACATCTGTACAACACGTAATGGTCCAAAATGGAACTTTAGTCTGTTTCTTTCTTCACCAACATTTTAAAAAGTTTCTCTACATCATCTAGGAGGTATCATCCAGAGCCAGCCATCACATTGCTGCCATATATTCACACAATACCTTCTGTGATCAACAAAGTCAGCATGTAGCAGAATACAACCAGGAGACAGAGCAGATCCATGAGGAGGCAAGGACATGCAGTGACTTTGCAAAGTTAGTTAACTTAAAGGGCAATTCACAATAAATAATTAGAAAAAAAAAGGACTAGGAATAAGATTTTCAGGGAGAGAGAACACACAGAAAAGTTTTCAGGACTGAGTCAAGCACTCTGAAAGCCAAAGGAAAAAAAAAAAGAAATAAGAAATAAAATACTGGGATTTAGAAGAATGAGAAAACAATGAGAGATGGACAAACTCAGTCAGCCCACAGGCACCCACAAAACTGTCCAGACCTACCTGTTAAAGACAACACCTTCTGTGGATTCTCAGAGCTCTGCCCAAATACAGACCAAGGGCAGTTTGAATAAAGGCTCCAGCCAAATCACCAAAGAGGTTAAATCAGTGCCACTTTTAATTCTTATCAGCTGAGGGAGGGGCTTTGGTGCAGGAACAAACAGGAGGGGTGACTGATTTCACACCTGCATGTTCAAATTACCTTAACGAAGGTAAGCAGGACCACCTGGGAAGACCTCAAACCACAAGAGAATATTTGTGAATAGATCTAATAAGACAGAATCCCTTTCTTTTTTCTAAGAAAGAGATACTTTAATGGCCTAGAAGCCTTTTTACAGCAGCAGAAAAAAGCCCAACACCCAAATGACAAAGAATATTTGTGAATAGATCTAATAAGACAGAAACCCTTTCTTTTTTCTAAGAAAGAGATACTGTAATGGCCTAGAAGCCTTTTTGCAGCAGCAGAAAAAAGCCCAACACCCAAATGACAGATTTCTGCTACAGTGCAGAAGGCTCAGTATCTCTTTCTTCGAAGGAAGGCCACTGAAAGAGTCTAGTAAAGGGCCTTGTTAGCTCGAGAGTTTAAACTGGAGCTTTTGGCATAATTTTGACTGCAAATAATAATAATAAAATGCTCTGACAGAAGGGGTTTGGGTGGAGAAAAAGGGTAAGGGAAATAGAAACATATTCTTAATGAAAATCTCATTTAGCCATTTTTTTTGGATGTGCTTAAAAATTCCACTGAGGTCACCATTCTGGAGAGATGACAAACTCCTGGGATAAAGGCTGGAAAATCCTGGTAGTCGTGTCACATTTAGCAAGTCAAAGATATGTTTGTATAAGGCTGTAGAGGGCTAAATCCATTTTACATGCTGTATGTATTATTAATTTCTGACAGTGGGCTTAGAAAAACCTAATTCGCTGGAATACGAGCTCCCTTTGAGCGGAGGGAAGCCTTTTCAAAACTCATCTTTTATTGACTGAGTCATTTTTGAGTCAATCTGTCTGCTTTCGGCAAGACAAGAGTTTTAAATCTTCTCTCTTTTTTTCCTCCTTTTTGAGTCGTGGCAAGTCTATTAAAACCTGCTAATGTATGCAGCAAGGCCTCTGATTTGAAATGTAATGAATTCTTCAGATAGTGGCAGATTAGGGGGAGAAGATGATAGAAACAGCCAGAGACTCCAAAAAAAGAACTCTCCAGAAAAAGAGGAGGAGAAGGGTGAGAGGGAATGAGAAAGATTAACCCTTTTTACCCAGACCAAGAAAATCTTTAAGCTCCATTAATAGAATCAGTTAAAAAGCAGAACTGGAAGAGGCAGAGCATCTTCAGGCTTGCCTGGGGCTGAACAAGACAAAGAATAAATGAATCTTTCCTCCTAGACTCTCATGTAAGATTAGGTAATTCCCTAAGTGAAAAATGAATAACTTAGAGAAAATTAGCTCCATCCATATAAATAAGCCTTCATATTCCAAACTTGTCACCCAGAGTTTCCCAGGTGAATGCCCTGAAACATTTTTGCTGTTGTGTAACAGATGGTTTCCTCCTCCCCCCTTCCTTGGTTTGGTTCCAACTGCAGTATCTTTCAGGTGATCTTGTTTTAGCATAAAAATGAGCATTTTGGGTGTAAATCATCAATCCTGTTAGTGAAAGGACGCTTGGCAGTTTTATTGTATCTGGCATCTTCGAAGTACCGGACAAACGTTACACAGTTACACAAATGAGAGATTAGCACTGTCTCCATTTTACAGATAGAGGAGCTATGGAAAAGAAAGTCAAGGATGCTACTTAATTCGACAGCGCTGATCTGGTGACAGCCTGGGCTGAGAACGCAGAATCTGCTGAATCACAGCACAGACCTGGGATATCTTCCTTTTTAACAAGAAAATTCATAGCTCAGCCTTGAATTTGATGGCTTTAAAAGATAAAATTAGCTCTATAATAAAGTTCTAATGAAACAAAACCTTAGAGAAAAGCCTGATGGAGCACAGGTGACCCAGTGCATTATAATTAAAATTAAGCTCAGCATAACTGATGCAGGTGAGTAAATACAGGGGACTGAGAAACTGGCCCTGTCAACCTAATGCCCCTTCACTAATGACAGGCATTTAAATGTTTTAACAATTGAGAAATCCCAAATAACAGAGGCAAAATCCTTCAATTTAGCATGCAGCAGAGGTATCTAAGTCCAGGCATGTCTTGAAGGAAGGACAGTCTTTCCCTACAGATGCAAGGTCCTCTATCACACAAGTCAAACTACAAAAGGCAAAAAAAAGTTTAAAGAAGTGCAAAGTTAGCTCAAAAGCTGCTGGAGGCACAGAGATGGGAAAGTAAGCATGAGTTGGAAAAAACAGCAGCAGGAAATCTTTGCAGTGGGATACAGGACACAGGTAAAAGCATTACCTTGGAGGCCAGCAAGCTATGGGAGTTAGCCTGGCTTTTCAAATTGCTCCCAGGTATTGTCCGCTCTTGCTGGCAGAAACACTTTTTTTTTTTCCACCTGGAAAATAACAATGGCTGTGTGCCTGTGCCCACCGTCACCTGAACTCCATCAGGCCCTTGATGTGATTCTCCCCAACTGGGAAACCGTCTTTTCCTACCTGTTTGCTTCACAACCCTGATGTGAGCGCCGCAAAATTCACAGATATGAACTTTTGCATCTCCACATATTTGTGCTTTCGGAAAGAAGAAGAGGTTACGCTTGCTTTTATGTACGTAGACACAGTCCCGACCTTTAGCTTGGTCTCAACCCTGTGATTCAATAGCTGGCACTCACTCTCTGAATCAGTAATGAACCAAAGGTTATGGCAGGGAGCACGCTGTGCTGTGGATATACCATTTTTCAGAGAAGATAAGAAACTTAGACCTGGACTGTTACAGAAGAGGTAAAGCGTTTTTCTGGCAGAGCATTTTTATTTGGGGACAAGGGCACGAACCAGGCCCGTGGTATCAGCCCTCATGTCCTGTACAAATGCCGTTCCTGTAACTGTATTTGGCCTCCTCCGCTTCCAAGTTTTCTGCCGTAAGGACGGTTCCTGTGTGGCACTAAGTGGTTACTGTATTTCATGCTAGCCGTGAATGCATTTTAGTGATGGATGCAGCAATCCCTGTGCATATTTTCTATAGCTGTGAAGTTTACAGAGCACTTTGGGAATCCCAAGAGGCTGACGTGCTTATTGCAGCAAGCCCTGCCAACACCAACTGCTGTAGCAGGCTCGAAGAATAGCCTACCCCAGAATAACACTATTTTTCAGCTGCAGTCTGCATTCCCCTTACACATCCTCTTGATCCCTTCTTCTGCCTTGTTTGTTTGGAAGATCCTCTTGCTTCTTGGCATTGCTTGAACTCTTTTATCTCTCTAACTCCCGAGAGCTCTGAACCAAACGCTGACTTGGTGCAGGACCCAGCCTGTTTGAAATAAGATCAGTCAAGAAACCGAGATCCATGATGCTCAGTCATCAAAGAGAATATTTTGGTGTAGGAAAAGAGCATAGCACATAGGTAACCTTGACTCTTGGTCTCCAAAGATCCACACCCATGGAATACATGTGAAGAGAAATCTCCCTTGTATCGCAGTCTTCCATGAGAAGGATTCATTTCAGTTTTGGTTTAGAGAAGATTTCTCTCTCTGCTGCTGTGAACTCTTTCCACTGGGGGTAACGACACCGAGTGCCACGGAGACCGTGCTGCTGGCACGAATGGCACTGCTGGGACAGGTCACCCAGAGACTTAGGAAAAATATGTGTTGAGGGACAAGTGAGGGAAGGAAAAAATGGCATGCACAAAAGGTCTCTGCGTGGGATGTGCAAGCAATGGAGAACAGATTTACCCAACTAGGCTAAATCAATGAATTAGCTCTGTGCTCAGAGAAAAAGTTATCATTAAAAGCTGTGCTATTCAGTAGCTCACTTTACATCTGAGAAGAGTCTGCAAAAATCCTCTTGCATTATCCCTAGCCTTATAGATTTTTTCTTTTCATCTGAGGCTCAGAGTGGGGATTACCCATTAAGGTGCAGTGGCCAAATCACATTCAAACTATTCTTTGTTGAAGAAAGAAAAAGCTTTGGTCTTTCCTGTCCTCTTCCATCTCATTCCCTTCCCACGTCCACATCCAAAGCATTTACCTCCAACTTTCAACAGATGCACAAGTCCTGAATACCAAGAGGACACACAGGATGGTACCTAAATAACAATACTCACATCTCTGTCCTACAGGCTGCATCCTACTTCTTCAGCACCAGAGAAAAAAAGAGTTCATTTAAACTCTTCATTTACTTCTAAACCCAGTAACGACAGAGGTGGCAATTGCCAGTCAGCACTGCCCAATTTTGCCCTGCAGAGTTTCCCTTATTTCATCCGCCCTTTTGTGAAGAGGGACATTGCTGTAACGGTGACAGCAGCGCTGGCAGGTTGGCAGCAGAGCATCTGGGCTCAGTCACACCGCCGTGCTAAAACATCTGCAGTTGTTCACATCTGGCCACCCCGGTGCTTGACCCAGCAGCACCAGCTCGTGCAGATGTGCTCAGCAAGGGATTAAGCGACCACGAGAGCCGGCTCCGAGCTGTGCCAGAGCTCCCTCTTCCCCTGCTCCCGGCATCCCGGTGGGACCATAACCAAGTGGAGTCAAACAAGGGAGTTAATAAGCTGGGGAGAGGTAATAAATGCAAAAGACGATTAAAGAAATACCTTCGCAGGCAGGTGAAGTGCAAAACTACAGGCAGCTAAAATGCTTTTACCGCACTGAGTTTTTACAGAAACGTGTTTGCTTTTTCACAACCACAGAAGTCAGAGACTGTAAACATCTGCTCGTTCATGCACTCTCTCCCCCACAATGTTTTGATTTAGGTATTTTCCTGTAATGTTTGCAACTTAAACACATCAGAATTGTGCCAAGGCTTCTGAAACGGTAAAAGGGATTGGAGCTATTAGAAAAGTGAAAAGTTAATAAACCCAAAGTCATTAAAATGAACTTAGGAGAACCCTAGCATTGCTCTGAAGCATTCCATAGCAGAAGAGCTGAAATTACCTTGAAAGCATCTTTCCACTAAAACTAAAATGACCTCCCTTTCTGCATGAGACCTACTGAAGTATCTTGACCCTATGGACATTACAATATTCCCTCTGGACAGCCACGTGCCAGTTCTAACATCAAAGTATTTTAGCTATTAGACATCATCAACAGTGGCTTCCAAAAGTTAGTGAGCTGGAAGCAAGGCATGGCTGTTGTACTCCTAGTGCTATTTATTCTGCTGCTCTATTAATTTTATTTATTTGTATTAGGATTCCAAAACAGAAGTCGTCAATTATGGCTTACTAGGAGTTATAAAGAACTTGTGTAATTAGGCTTCTGATTTAGTTATCAATACAAATATTCATGCTGCACTATGAAGTAAAAGATAAAGCCATAAAGCAAGGTTTGCGTTATTTGCAGCCACTCAGAGTAAAAAGAAAAAAAAAAAAAAACATTAGAGAAAAGCTAAGGAGATTTTTATTAATGCTTTAGATGACTTAGAAAAAAAGTCGCTTAATCATAACACTGTAAACAAGGAAGTTCTACAGCAGTATTTAAAAATACCTGAAATTGTTTCAGGAGTCCCATTGATTTGAATTAGGCAGCTGCATAATCACAGGGGCTGCGATTTTAATGAACATTTCAACAGGAACTGTAGAGCTGATTATATATATCAAAACAGGAAAGATCCAAATGCTTCAGCTCCTCTTTTTTTGTTGTTGTTGTTTTGTTTATTCCCTTAGTGTGCATATCCAAACCAGCTCCAGAACTAACACAGAACTTACCTGACTGCCCCCGTCTCGGTGGTGGCAGCTCCCAATGCTTCTGGCTGCAACTCTGATCTCCCTGTCTTGATACATATCATTAGGCACAGCATTTTGAAAAATCATTAGTGATTCAATCAGATTTTACACTGGATCAAGTGACTGGAAACTTCAATGCTGTGCTGCAGTTTTCCCTTAATGTACTTTAGGGCATGTTACATATACTTAATTAGATAATGTTTATACAGTGCTTTGAAGAAATAGGGAACTCTGCAAGGGCTAGGGCACATTTTCAGAAAGGAAAAGAGCAGTGTTGAGACAGCACGGGCACCGAGGGAGAACAAAGCTCTGAGAAACTGAACACCACCTTGTTTGCAGAAAGGTTTCAGGACATCTGAGAAAAAAAACCAAAAACGTCAGCAGCTTCCAACATCTAGGTACTAAGAAAGAAACAAAAGTTGTAAAACACGGGATGCTGCAAAGACACTTCAATGATGATGATGCTGATACCGATGTGAGAATAGTGGTAACGGAGGCAGAAAGGCAGCAGCACCTATGCAGAAGAAAAACTCGGCGCATACACGAGCACATGGCATTGATTATTACTCTGTTAAGGCAATTTGCAAGATAAAGATTCAGCCAGAGTTGTAGGCCTTGATGAAACAAAAATGAATGTACTCCACTCCCGTGAACATTCTTATTCATAAGAGTCAGAACTAATGGAATAAAAGCATCTTGCTTCCTCTTATTTTGTAGTGAGGGAAGCAGGGCTCTTTTTGCTAAAGATAGGGTGTTTTGTTGGCTGCACGCTAAAATGTCAAAATACACTGCAAAATACAAAAATGTGTTCACCACAAAAGTCTTCCTAGCAGGAACAGGGGACGGTGTCTGGTCTTCACCAGACTAGGTGTCCAGAGCAAGCACCGAACGGGGCGCAGATCACGAAAAGGGGGGAGAAGGACAGGTCAGGTTCTCCTGCGGATCAGCGTGAGGCACCACACAAGTTCTCGCAAAGGGCATCTGATCCAAACCTCTGTTAAAAGAATTTGGAGAGCAACAAAGCGAGCTGTGGCTAAATCCACTCAGAATGGCAATGAACAAGTGACGCTGCATCCAGCCTTCTGCCTCCCTACGGGGCAAGCGGCACGGAGAGTGCTCCAAAGAGTTTCCAGCGAGCAATGAAAGCAAACAATGTATGCAGGGAGCTTTAAAAATCATTGCAGAGAGAGCCCTGAGCTTCTGTTTTGTGTGGTTTTTTTCTTTTTTTTATTTGCCTATAACTAAATTACATGATTTCTTTGCAAGTCTAATTAAGCAGTTAATTGATGCTGGTGCCCTTTAGCATCTGGCATTTAAGATTAAGTAAATAATGGAGAAAAGTGCATGCAGCACCCAGCAATAATTAAACACAGCAAGGGTTTGTTCCCCCACCCTCTCCCATTTTAACCTGTTATGTATAAATCTCGGAGGATAACTGTCTTTAATAGCCTCAAATACACTTACACACCACATAATGATACTTGACAACAGTATTTTTCCTCTAAGAGATGGTGGATAGTAGGTGTATCTTTGATCTGAGCCAGCAGGTTTTATTTTACACCTCGCACTCAGGGGAAGGAAGAGCTTCACTGCCACAACCCTGCCCAGCTGAAGAGCACGTTAAAGGGATCTTCATGGGAACTTCTGAATCCAGGAGTGTGAGTGTTGGGATCACGCATTAAAGATTTGTGGTCAAATTTCTGCCTTTCTCATGTGCTTAATCCCTCCTGATGGTCCATACAATGTTATTGATCCATTTCCAGCAGACTACGGAAATGCAGATTATGGAAAAGCTTTCATGTTAGTCTTCTACAAGAAAGACTGAGTTACATAAAATAAAGCTGTATAAAAAAAAGCCCTTTGGACAAAAAAAAGCATCCAGGATTCTAGACATCACTACAGAACATGGATTCAGCCGGGGGGAATCTGTGTTATTTGTAGGCATTTTCAGGCACTGTCTCCAACGTTGCTGGTGCGAGGCTTGCTGTGGATTGCTGTACACAGGCACTTCAGCTCACTGCTTGGAGGAAAGGAGTGATGATTTCATGTACAGAAAGTCTGATTGGGAGACACTGATCAGTCCCAGTCTGCTGGGGACTTAAGTCCTGGCTATATTTAAGGTAAGCTCAAGAACTGGGCCCATGTGAAACTCATGAGGTTGAACAAGGCCAAGCACAGGGTCCTGCACCTGGGTCAGGGCAACCCCCTGCATCAATACAGGCTGGGGGATGAAGGGTTGGAGAGCAGCCCTGCGGAGAAGGACTTGGGGGTACTGGTGGATGAGAAGCTGGATGCGAGCCATCAATGTGCACTCACAGCCCTGAAGGCCACCCGTCTCCTGGGCTGCATCAAAAGCAGTGTGGCCAGCAGGCCAAGGGAGGGGATTCTGCCCCTCGACTCCACTCTGGTGAGACCCCACCTGCAGCCCTGCGTCCAGCTCTGGGGCCCTCAGCACAGGACAGACGTGGATCTGCTGGAGCAGATCTAAGGATGAAAACTTTTACAATGAGGGTGGTGAAACACTGGCACAGGGTGCCCAGAGAGGTGGTAGATGCCCCATCCCTGGGAACTTTCAAGGTCAGGTTGGACGGGGCTCTGAGCAACCTGATCCAGTTGAAGATGTCCATGCTCATTGCAAGGGGGTTGGATGAGATGACCTTTAAAGGTTCCTTCCAACCCAAAGTATTCTGTGGTTCTGTGATTTTTTTACACGTAGACCACTGCACTGAGTGTTCGCACTTTGATCTTAAGAGTCCATTTTCCTTGGAAGGCCACATATTAAGGACTGGACTCGAGTTGCAAGACCTACTCCAAGACTGTAAGAAACCCTGAAACAGCCACGCGGGCCCAACCTCTGCTGCTCCCCCAGCAAGCCCACTTCGGAGCATGAAGATCAGTCCTTGCCTTACACTCCAGCAGGTTAACGCAAGTCAGGCTGCCTCTCTAATACAGCTCTGATGTAAACTAACAGCAGTACGAGAGAGGTTTTTAGTTCTTCCAGAGCTGCTGGATGGAAAGAATTGCTGCTCAAGGATTAGTGCTACAACCTCTTTAGACTCTGCAAGCAATAAAAGCTAGCGTGGAGACTCATGCCCACCTCCCATGGGTGCTGCAAGTCTTAATTAGTATTTCTAGCATACTCAGAGACCTTTGGACAGAGGGTGCTACAGAAGTGGAAAATATTATCATCATTATGCCTGCTACCACAAGTGCTGGCATTCAAGCCAGAGACTTCACAGCAGATGGTGAAGTCGCGAGCACGGCTGGCTGCAGTTATAATTTCACTCATCACAGACTCTCCTTGTTGGAGCAGGCTTCACCTCTTGATGTCTGAAGAGCAAAACAGAACCTGCGCTGACAAGACTGCATCGTGCCGGTCAGTATTGCTGACACATTCAAATCGGCCAGCACTCAAATCACTAGAAAGTAAATCATCCAAGGGACTTTCTAATTAAAAAGAGTTTCACTTTCATGGCAACACTTTCTCCCGCCTGCCACGGCTAGCCCTCCCTTGAATTCTGATCATTAAAGGGAAACAACAAAGAATTAGTCAGCTTTTGTTAAGTGTCAAACATTCCCACTGTAAACTGTGAGCAAAACAAGGAGAGGCATTTTATGGCTCTCAGAGCAACTTTATACCTTCCCAAACACTATTTCTGTACCTCTTGCTAATTGCTCATTTGCCCTGGTTTTATGGAACAGCCTGGCTCACTCCACTTTCGACAGAGGAGAACAGCAGTGTTTAACATGCTGTAATAAGTGGGATATGAGTAGTTCTAATTTTTATCCTTATTTATTTCTAACTGTCGGGGTTAGCAGCCTAGGACTCAGAGCTACCTGAGGCGTAACTAAGATGCCATTAGCTTTAAATCTGTTCCCAAGTGCTGCAAGCATCCTCTCTGTTTGGCTTAGGATATCACCTTGCAGATGAAGACTTCGCATACACGGGAACATTCTGCTTAAAATTTTTCATTTCACCAAAAACTTCCTAGGGACTCCAGGACACAGGGTAATGCTCCCATTCTCTTTCTGCAGGTTTTTCAGGTTGTAAAATGTGAAGGATCCTATAGCAGAAAGAAGTACTTTTGAAATGGAAGTGAAGCATAATTTCTAATACTCCTTGTGGCACCATAGGAGTCCAAATACATCCTGCGGGGAGCTTGCAAACGCATCAGCACCTTGCCCAACTACCGAGGAAGGGACATTATCATGGAAACCAACCTGACCAGGAGTTACTTCAAATGGTGGCTGATGATGAAAATGCCTTTAGCAGATCAAACATCACCAGTTCTAACTCAGGATTTATTTCTACCACTTTTGTGAAACAAGATGGAAGCATCCCCTCGCCTAAATTCTGCTTGGCTTCAGGGAAGTCATGGCAATATGGCAGTCTAGAAGGGGAATCACATGCCGTTGTCATTACCAGCCTATTCAGAAAACCTTTGCTGAATCTTTCAGACATGCACGTTGCCTTTGATGCCACTAGCGGTGAGATTTTTGATAACACATCCGCAGTCTCCAGCAAAGGTGGATGCTGCTGCTGCCTCCAGCCCTTCCTTACGGAAGTTTTGGATCTCCTTAACTTAACCACTTGTGCTGCACACCTGTGATGGTGTCTGATCATCACAGAAAGTAAGCTTATGAAGTTGCATACCTACCCAGTAACCCACCATGCTACAGTACTCCAACAGGACACATCAAGACTCTTCTATTCAATATGGACAGAAGCACACTTAGACAGCCAGAAAGTGAAAAGGCAATTCGTCAATCTGATTTCAACCAGCTTTTCATCTGTCTGATTTTCATCCGTCGAGCTGGAGCTGGTTGTATGTAAGACTGAATATGCTGTTTCCTAATGGAGGCTGGATTGACTCACTGCTCTCTGACTGGAGATCATGCCAGATAACCTGGCACTGAAATGGAGAAAACACAGAAAGACTGACATGGCGAGTGAAGACTGCATCAGCTGCTACATAAACCACACCTGGTAGCTTCAGTTCAGTCTAAATAATGGATTGCTCCCAGAGGCTCAGAAGTCCCTCATGGACAGGCATGACTTTCCTCTGAGTTTTAAGACTTGCTATGATTTACCCCCTTGCCTTCGGCTCCTTGGCACCAAATCACACCAGAAGCGTGAGATGACCGCACCAAAGCCAGCGCCAGGCAGAACGCTGCCATCTGCTTCCTGATCTGTGCCACGCCGGGAGGTCATCGCGGCGGCGCTCCGGCCGCTGTACTGTCCATCGGCGGATTCCCAAGGGGACTGCAAGGTGCTGGCTTTTTTCCAGACAAGCTGAGAGGGTCTCACGGCTTTTTGTTCAGGACACCGTGTGATTAGTAACCGCTGGACAAACTGCCCAGAATACCTGGATGCTAGCAAACCATGTCGATAGGTGTGAAGATCCTGAGAGAGGCTTCTCTCCCTTCCTATTGACATTCTCCTGTCAGCACCACATTCAAAAGGCTATCACAATGTTATCACATCATGGTACTGATGTCAGTGGCATGATTAAGCTGGCAAAGTAATTACAAGTGTCTGCTTTTATACGCTGATTGCTTTCCAAATAAATGTTCTCCATTCCAAATAAATCCACTATGGATTAACGTTTCTTCTACTTGCTCACAGCCTGGAATGTATTTGATTAGAAAAGCCTGATCAAAACTCTGCTTGACCATTTTTCAGCACTTCACCATTTTTCTTTCCCTCATCAGGAAGAAAAGTGTATCCATTAGTTAACCTTTTCAAACACATTCTTTTTGTAGTCTAATTCAAAGAGGATTATAAAAAAAATCATCAGACTTGCCATCTGAATAGCTTTTTGTGAGTGCAGGGAACAAGCATTTATATATCAGAACATCAGCCTGGGCAGATAAGGGCAGCTGGATACGTGCACGCTTATCTGAATGCAAGATCAGTCCTGTGAAACCAGCATAAACACCAAGGACAGAATCCATATATTGATGTAATTCTTAGTGGTACGAGTGCATTTGTGTGAATTTGCAATTAAATAAAGCTTATTCCTTAAAAAGAAAACAAGAAGTTAAGGATATAATTCCAGGTCTACTGAGATCAATGGGAATTTTTTCCATCGCATTCGAATACAGCTCCCTCTCCCTCCCTTCCAACACGTCTACCAGAACATTAAGAAAGAAATTACCTGAAATTTGTTTGTACCATTTTTAAACAGACCGAGAAATTCTCCGTTCTCTTAGTCTGCTTTCTAACCCAGCAAGTTCAAAGCTCTTCTTTCTTCCATGGCCAACATTGAATGTATTTTAAGCCACATTAGTTTCATACCAAAAAAAAAAGTCACTGAAAATACTACAAATACACGTGAGTGGCAAATGAACTGATGCAGGAAACATAACTTTGAATCTCCTGACTTTTATGCAATTAAAATATCAACTTAATTGTTGGATCTGTGTAGCTTCTCTCATTTTAATATGTAAATCAGCCTCTATTACTCTATAGCTCAAAGAATGTGTTACTCGGCTTACTTGATTAGGCTGGGAATTGCTGGTCCTGCTGTCACTGTGTTTACACTTTAGTGACAAGTTTGCACATCAAATTCACATAATGCAATGTCATCAACTTACTCATCAAATATAAACTTCTTAAATACAGCCGCTGCTCTTGAATATTGAAACAGCCTTATTTTACTTTATTTACAGCCCCTAAATAATCACAGTAAATGAAAAGGAAAATTGGGAATACAACTAGAAAACAGTATTTCCCAGGAAAAACAGCATCCCACAGACAGACAGGTAGCTAAACCAGAAAAACAGCCCATGCAAGAAGTTATCCTTCGGCTTCTGAATTTTAGTTGCAGATGTTTCCCCTTTAAAATGTGGAACGAGTAGAGATACTTTATTTCTCAGTCTCTACACATTCACCCCACCTCATTTGGGATTCAGTGTTAAGGACTCCCTATTTATTCTGTGAAGACAGTCAGATTTCAGCTCCCGGCCACGTATATCTGGAAATTGAAATGAGGACTCCAGAGAAAATCGGCAAATTCAGTAATTTTTTTCCCCGTTACGAACCTGCCATAGCAAGAATACCACCATCTTGGACAGTACTGAGAAGGAAAGTATAAATCATTTCAGTATTTTCCCATTTCTGTCATCCTTCCTGAATCTAATAAACATCCCCAACCGAAAGGGGACATTCACCTTGCCAGCACAAGGCTTTTCAAGATGTTCCCAGTAACCTGGACACCCATTGCAAAGTTCCTCTGCTAGATTTCCACTACTCTCTACTGTTCACAAAGGCATTGAGCTTTAATTTCCAGGAGAAACAATACATGGACAAGATGCAGAGCAGAGATCTGAGGCTCTCCCCCGCCGGCGAGCTCTGCCACGCTGGCAGGCTGGTTTTTCTAATGTCAGGGAAATCGTGTCGGCCTGAATTTGAGACATCAGCACAAGCCTTTCTTCTCAATCCTGCTGATGAATGAAAGAGCATTTTCAATTCTGTACATCCAGAGGCCTTATGGCACATCGGTCCTAATCAAACGCTGCTCTGTGATGCAAACCGCTGTAAGAGGCAGCTCATATCACAACACCACAGGATCCAAAGGGCAGCTGCAGATAATACTGCATTTCCTTCCCTTCAGGATGCTGGTCTGGAGAGATCTAGCAGGAGCATCCTGCCTGCTATGTAGCCACCAAGAAGGCAACAACGAAATAACAAGAGCTTGGCTCAAATACCCAAGCAGGAAAACACAACTGCCAAAGTTTACCAAGACCCATAAAGCTCAACAGTCTGTTGGCTCGTCTCTGGTTGATAAAGAAATCATCAGCACAGAGGGATATAGAAGAGCCAGAGGGATGTAGAACTATGGCCACAAAGGGTGCCATCTGCAATGTGGCAGTTACCCTACTGTACGGTCTTGACGGTGTTTTATAGGGATTTGGCAGGGTGGGAAGGGGTTAAAACACAGGAGGAGGAAGGTTTCAGTTCCTTCCACTACCCATTGATTTCTCTCCTTGAAAAGGCTCTGAACTGCCCCTGATTACAGATGGAGGAGCACAGCTACTTCTGG
Source organism: Egretta garzetta (assembly GCF_000687185.1). Lineage (NCBI taxonomy): Eukaryota > Metazoa > Chordata > Aves > Pelecaniformes > Ardeidae > Egretta > Egretta garzetta. The sequence continues at coordinate 136,354 of NW_009260696.1, forward strand.
GGACTCAAAGGGGATGTGCCTGGTAGCGAGAACAATTCATCCTCATGGTCACTTCATGTTTCACTCAGCTACTGATGGACTGAGAACTAGAAACCCGTATCAACAGGGTTAAAAATACTGTTTCTATCAACGACTCTCCCCTAGAGCCACATACAGAGTAAGCCAGGAGAAGACGGAATACTCCCTGTCAGCCCAGGTTTCCCCACACATTTTCTCTTGACTTACCTGGTTCCACAAGCTACCTCTAACCTTGCCACCTAGACAGTAGGTACCTGTAACCTTCCCACCTACCTCGGCAAAGGTGACCTCTTCCTTCTCAGATGCAACACCACGACTTTACTACATCAGTACTGAATAAGGAAAATGCATCCGCCTAGGAAACAAGCAACCTTCTCCCCGGCAGCATTTCCTTGTGGTGCTACTCATTTCCATTACACCCAGATTCAAGGCAGGATCTCTAAGCCCAGACAGAAACCACCGCAGACATTTTCATAGTTCAATGTTTAAATTTGGTCCCCCTCATCACATACACTTTTTAATTTTCTTTTCCATTTCTTTCTCCCTCCCAACTTATTTTACTATTTCTTTCTTGGTACAGTGGCTTTATTTTCTCTGGACCAAGGCTTCTGCTTCTACTCAGTATTTTGTAATCAACTTCTACACAGTGCCTAGCAAGAGGGCAGGAGATGCTTTAAAAAAATCCAAACCCTTGTAAGAATCACTGGAGGCATATGGAGGTATCACGCAGGTTCACAGGCTGCCTCTTACAAAAGCAGAAAGACTGAGGCTTCCAGAAACTCCACACGTGAATTGGGTGGAAGAAGGGCCAGGAAGAAAACCTGCAGCTCTTGTGTTCTTTGTGAAGGCTAAGTACAGTCTGGGTAGTAACCTGTGACTGACACCAAGTTTTAGGCATTCAGTAGCTACCACAGAACTATGTTACAGGATTTATTACAAACCTCTGGCTCCCTGGACAGCATATGGAGTTTGAAAGTCCCAGCAATGTCTCACTGGCACCTCCCATCACAGTTTCACAAGAAGCTGCAGGCTTCAGGCATCCTCGGGGGTTTGTTCGGTCAGCAACCCCTGTCTGCCCGCTCGCATCCCAGCCGTTGGCAGCACACAGATGAAGTCGTGCTCGGGGGCAAGTCTCTCTGCTTGTTTAACAGACTCGTGGCATGCTGCCACAGGCAGGGCACACTGTTTTCAATATATTCAGTGCTGCATGACTTTGTATCTGTGTTACCTCCAAAAAAACTTGGGAATCTATCTGGATGACAAATGCTATATATGATAAAAGCAACTTTTTTTTTAACCTGGGAACATTTCTTTCAGCTCTCTCGAGGTACTATACTTCCATTCAAGCTAGGAAACCTGATTCTTTATAGGCGCCTGCGTGGACTTCAGTAGTGTGGAGCACTTACCATCAAAGGCCACACCATCGCTGAAAGGGGACACGTGAAGGCTTCAAGGTTTCCCCTTGTGGCTAGACTGCCCAAATCTATTGACACCACAGTAAGGTAAGAGGGTTTTATAGGCTCTGCCCACCATCTACCATAACACTGTCAGTACTGAAGTGCAGGAGGTCCCAACTTGGCTGTAGTCTTTTAGGAAAACAGGTATATTTAGCAGCCCCACCTCATTACCTGTACTGCTGGGCTGGGACAAAGGGATATGGATGATAAGGAAGGAAATCAAAGTAAGCTCTATTTAAACTACCAGCTTATTCCCAGTCTTAATATAGTATTCAAGTCCCAGACTGGTCTAAATGTCTTGCAGCAGAGAAACTAGCACCATAAAAGCAATAATGATAATAACTAGCTGAGAGGTGAGGGGATGGGCCCGAGGAGGCACTGATCTCCAGCTGCAGAGTCAGCACAGGAGGGCAGGATGGCTCTGCGTGGGTCAGGCAAAGCAGCTCCCAAGGACTGCTGCTAATAGCACTCGTCCTGTGTGCTATTTTCCATATCATTTGCGTTTCGGCCATTAAAGCTATGCAACATTTCTGATGCAGGTAGCAGTAGGGAATGATTTCTTTCCCCATCAAGAACATGTGGCCATCTCTGGAGTGAAAGGACAGAACTTCATCAGTGTACAGCAAAGCACCAGAGGCAAAGACAAGCTCTTTATAAACTTCAGAAGAAATTGGGATATGCAGAAAGCAATTACTCTCCTTGAAATACATGCAGGCAAAGGCTAAGATCCTGCTCTTACCAGAAGTCCCTTAACATTTGAAGACAAAAAATGCCCTGGACCTTCACTTTAGAAGAGCCTTTCTAAATGAATGTACCTTCAGTACAAATTGCAGGGGACTTGACACGTTAAACATCATCAAGAGAAGTGTCACCTAATGGATCCTTCCTCTCTTTAGGAAGAGTCATTACATGACCAAAGAAGAGCTGGCCTCTATGCACCCACCACCTTGTTTGACCAGCGAGATGCTGGGAGCCGTCCGCACAAAGTGAGATATGGGTGCTGCGCTTGCACCACATGCACACCCACCAACTAAGGTCACAGAAAAATCCTTCATCGGGCGGACTCCGGTTTCATTTGCAGGTGCAGCCCATATCATATGTGGATTTCCTATACACAGATGGTAGGAAGCACCAAGGCTTCCAAGCACCAACAGCTCAGCCAACTGTGGATGGAGAATGGCAACTTTTAAATTCCATCTGCTCCTTTTTTGTCACCTTCTGTACTCAGAAACACATTCATCAGAATCACAAGCATGCTGGGACAGTGACAAATTTTACCACCTCTGGCTTGTCACTTCCATAAGATTAGGTTATTTTAATATTAATTCATTACCCAATTTAATTCCAATTAATTACATTTTTACAAGGCCCTGACAGGGCAGTGATGCTGGAGATAGCCTCTGCTAAACACCAGATGTAGCATCTTTTTTATGGTCAAACACCTGCCTTAGAGTGAGATGCCCCAGTCCTTCATCAAGGACCCCCTTTTTCCTACTTTTCTCTAACAAGAGAAAAAGGACACTGAAATCACTGAGGCGGATGAGTAGCTTTCCTTTTTGGTGGGATTATGTTCAGGAAAACAGTTCACTTCCAAAATTCTCCACAGATGGTTGAAATCAGAGTTGATTTCCCCATCCTCTTTCCTGGTAGGGGTGCCAGCCTGTCTCTCAACAGAAAGAATATTAAAAGCACTTTTCCTCACAGGGAGAGGCTGCATGAAAGAAGGGATCGCTCTGCTGTACCTACAGGATAGCAATAAATCATGAGAGCTCATGGAAAATTCACGCTACTGCATTCTTTAGTCAGGGCCCAGCTTCCATTGGGTCATCCCATTCCTACCTTCAAACATATCACTTTTAAAATAGGAACACAAATGGAAATAATCAGCACCTGAAGCATTTTCATTTCTACCTATGCTTTAATACAATACACAAGTCATTACTCCTGTCAGCTCCCCATTAGCTGCCACCTACCTATTTGCTTGCAACTAAGACTGAAGTCCATCTCTAGCAGTGCCAGAAAAGAAAAATCAAGAGGTCCACCAGGACCAGACAAGACAAAAAAAAAAAAAAAAAAAAAACCAGAAATGGCCTGGAGAATCGCAAAAACGCAGGAAAAGCTATGGAGCTGGAAGCAGAAAAGCAGAAGATGCAGCCTGAAATACAAAAAGGTGTGTGTGGGAAAGGCGTGAAGAGTATGGAAAAGAGAAACACAGAACTGGAACAGATTCCAAGTCTGGGCAGCGATGCCCCGTGCCACCTTTCCAAAGCTGTAACAATCTGCATCCCCATTTCAGAGACAGGACTGGGAGCGTCTCCCCAGATGGCAGCCTGACCTTGGTGCACTCTCCTCTTACACAACCCAGACCCGGGCAGCCATCAGGAGAGAAACGAAACACCCATAAAGTTACAGCCCATTCCCGTAATGCGGCTGCCACAGATCTGCCCCATTAATAGTGCACAACCCCACGTGCAAATTTATACTTTGAAAAAGGACGGTGTGTTGTTGCAGCTCACATTGTTCAAACCTCTCCTTTGCAATAGCCCTGGTACCCATTTTAATCGAGACTATTACGGCATAAATGAGAGGAAAGGACCACTGAACTATGTGGCAAGTTGCCAGGTTATGCTGCAGCCTCCAGCGGTTATGCTCAAAGAGATTTAAAGTCCAGCATAACCTTGATTTTTAATAGAGTCACATTTAATGAGCTTTAATGTCCACAGTAATAATTTCCTTATTACCTATCCAGGAGTCGGAACCATGATCAGAAAAAACGTGCTGCACTCCAGTCCAAAGAGCGAATTTAATAATGGCCAATACATTATTATCAAAACCATCAACATCATTGTCCTTAATGCCTTTTTTTGGTTGGTATAATTACAATTCTTTGAACCTTAAGCATAATTGCTGCAGATCACATAAGCTTGCTGAACACAGCAAACCTGACTGGCTAGAGGCCACCCCAATCCCCCCACCTCTGCCAATAAGCCATGCAGGGTAGATGGCAAAATGGGACAATAAAATTTTACATTTACCTCTATCTGTCAAAAGGCAAAATTACGTATGACCTTTGTTGTCTTCCCAGCTTTTATCCACACTTTTCTTACTCTGTCCTTGGTTTCCCTTCATCCTATTCAACTCTGACATGAGGGACCTCCCACCTCGAAAGCTCAGAGCGCTGAATTTGCCTCTTGCATGTGTCATACGTGTGAGATGGGTAAACAGACATATGGCTATTGCAGCTGGCAGAAAGGGGTGCAAGAAAAAAATCCCATTCTTGTTATTTTTGTACAGAAACAGCTCCACAAACCTCACTGAAACCTGCTCCCTTATTATGCACAACGAACCTCCCCTCCCCAGGGCAGCCAACTGCACAGTGACAAACAGAGCAGAGTTTCTGCCACATGCTCCCCATTTCACACCTTGAAAATATACTAAAATGGAAGGCATATGGCAGCCATTCCTGTGGGCAGAGCTGTTGAGATCCTAAGAAAACAGCGAAAGCTGGATCTTCCCTTTCTTATCCAGAGGCAGCCAGTGTAAGTTTTCCGGCCACGCGAATCCGTGTTGTTAAACCGCTCCTGGAACAGCTGTTGCATCCACACCGTGGCTGCTGGCTGAGCGAAGCGGGAGAGACTCGATGCAAAAGTGGATGCAGCTTGCACGGCGCGCTTGATGAGCCGTCCCCTAACCCACCAGGAGCTCTGCCCTGCCCCAGCAAAAAGGCCAAACCTGGCATTCATCTGGCTAACTGAAAGCCAGCTCAGATACGCCTGCTAACCTTGCAGTCAGTGCCATAGCATCCTCGGCATCTCTTGCACATCCTAACATACACAGTCTTCATCATCAGACCACATTGCTGAATGCTCCTGCAGCAGAAAGGAGAGTTTAGGACTATTTATGGCAACGTTTCTCGTGCATGACAGTGATGCAGACAAGTACTAAAAATACAAGAAAAAACACCAAGATCCTTCCATATAACCTGGCTTACTATGCACATGTCCTGGTCTCAAAGACATCCGCAGGGCTCCTCCATCCTTCACTTATAGCTCTTTTTCCCATTTTGTTTACACGAACCACTTCCATATACACTTACAGGGACTCCAAAAATGCAAAGGCCCCTCCTGTGACTATGATAAATTACACTGAAGTATTTCCCACCCTGCTAGGCTCTGCAGCTGATGCCCTCTCCCATTTGAGTTGGTGACCAGAGGTCAGAACAACGTAGCACGGGACTGGGGCAAAAGGGAAAAAAAAGCATCACATATACGAGAGGCTGGAAAGACCCTGAAACCCAGTGAGCTGTTTGTTTTCCTGTCGGAATCAAAGGCAGAAGAGAAAACAGCTTTAAAAATGCATCCCTTGTAAGCTAAAGACAAACCTGGTAACATCCCAGCACAGAAGCGCCTCGCAAACAGCTGAAAGCAACTGCATGAAAGGCAGCAGAATAATAATCATGAATAACAAATCACAGGAGACATACGTGAGAAATGCATTCCCCCAGAAGAAGTGGTCTAATTACTGGAGATGATACCTCAGAGGTTCATTCAGCATCAGCAGAGACACAGAGTTGACCTCACCTCTGCACCCTCCCTGCCCCTGACCAGCACGCTCCCCCCGGGCTCGAGGGGCACCGTCAGCCGCCCGGATCTGCAGCAATAGATGTGCCGGGCTGCTCGGGGGCATAACGACAGACAAGGGCACTGGGCAGCAGCAGCAGCTGCTGGAATTTAAAATCCATTGCATTTCAAATTCAAATTGCAATGCAAGAACTATCCCCAAGAACTGCTCGATTCTCACCGAGGTCTCAGACTGGAAGCTCCTACGGGCAAAGGCAGCCTTCCTTAAACGTTCAGGACGTTTAATGCTTATGCATTTGCTAGAGCACCCACTAGCAACAGTGACAAACTGTCATTGCACCTCTAACATCCAGTCAGCTCTTCAATTTATAAACCACCCCATCTACGCTTCTCACCGTCATATTTTTAAGGCTATATAGTACCATAATCCACTATGAGGTGACAGAACAAACACGTTCTTAGCAGTAATAAAACACTATTGTTTGAGCAATGGGAAAACAAGCAAGATACTTTCAGGGAATTCTGGTGTCATAACAGTGAAAGATATTTTCTTCTGTGTATTTTCTTTAAACCAAGGCTCTGCCATTTCGTGGATCTCAAGTCTCCAACACACATGGCCTTTGAGGAAAGCTCTGACCTCTTAGTGTCATCCGAGGGAGGATCCCGACCTCCGGACACTGACCACGTCTATGCTGCTGGAATGCAACAGGTTAGCTCCACACGGACCTTCATCTCCTTTGTTGTTCTCTAACAAAAAATATTTTGAGGGCAAGGTACATGCGAGAGAGTTACAGCAGTAAGACCTCTTGGGCTCTGCAGCACGACTCCACTCTGCCTGGTCCCCTCGCAGTGTTGCAGGTGATGGGTCCCATTTTATTGATATCCTTACCTTGATTTACAGAGTCTGAGAGCATGTCTGGAGGTGTTGACTTTGGGCTTACTGTATTAAAAAGTCTCATTCAGGTATGTGAAGGGAAGACAGGCTGTACTGGAGGAGAGCCACAGATTTTGTGAAATGTATTTAGCTCGGTGAAAGATGTACTCTATTTTCATGGAGTATTGAATGGAGCTGTGATTAATGGGGCACATATACACTGATAAACAATATTAATTTGTTTTAAGCCAGGTCTGAAGAGATTTCAACCACTTGCTTCCCTGCAGCTATGAAATTTATTTCCTGCTGTCTGTACTACCTCAAGGGCTAAACCAGCCCTGAAAGGAAGGAAATATTTCCTTTTACTCCATCAGCAGCACCAGCCTATGAAGGCTGTTGTATTGGTATTTCATTTATCATGAGCAAATGATATGGATTATTATTATTTACCCTTACCACCTACCCTCTGTACCAAACTGACACAGGATTGCTACCACATATTCACTCTCTCCTGCATCAACCCAGCTTTTTTTGTTTTCCTTATAACCCTTCCATCAAGCACACGGTCTGCAATGTCCCCATCTGTTTCAGCAGTCAGTTCCTCTGGCAGTACGGATGAGGAAGTGCACCTTCATGACCAAAAGCCAGGAGCCTACCTGCAATTTCTTGTGGTGACTGAAAACTTCCAACTCCTTCCAAATTCCCAGGGATGGAGCCGCCTCCTTCGAGCACCCTCACCAGCTCCCTCAGCCTTTCACACTCCTCCTGGAGCTGCTGCTGCTCCTCCTTGCGCTGCTGCTTGGCCAAGCTCGCTGGGTTCATGCTGAAATGGAGAACTTTGGTTCTGCTGGGGTCGTAGTCACCCTGCGTGGCAGAAACAACAGAAGCAGACTGAGCAACTGATCCAACCTCCAAGTCCACCCAACCTGTACCACTCTTTGTGTGAAGACAAAAAATGTTACAGCAGAAAAAGGGACTCTTATGCAGCAATAATGTTTTATTGCAACAGTTGAAGTCAGCCAAAGACAGTATTGCTTCTCCTTCTCTTGCTACTCTCTCAAAAAAACCCCAAACAAAAACCAAAACCAAACACCCAACCCCCCCAACAGAGCTTGCTCCCTGGCTGACACCTCCACAGTTAAATTTTACTCCAGAAATGAAGTTTTATAGCTGTATTTTAAATCTCTTCATATCAGGAGATCATAACGAACACACAGATACACCCTTAAACTACAGCAGGACACCCAGTACCAGCCTAATTTATTACTCGTACGAGCCACTCCAATGGTGGAGTCATTAGCAAGTTGTATCAGCTCGTCCCAAGCAAGTGAACAGATATTTCATTTTATACTTTTTTCTCAGAGGTGAGCTGTATTTATAGCAGTTTAAATGGTCAGTCAAGTCCTAAGACAGCAAATTAATATTCTTTCAAAGTGAGAGGAAAACACTGATGTTACATTTGTGATTTCAGAGAGACAATTTTCATATAAACTACAGGAAGCCTCAGGACCATAAAAGTAGTAAAGCATGTGCTAATGCTGGCTTCCACGGCACTCTGCCCAGCTGAAACCCTATAGCACCGCCTGCATAAAAAGGCATTTTATATGGTAATATTTTTCCTTCAATTAAGTCTCAGGACCTAAAGTAATTTTGTAAACATTAATTAACCCTCAAGAGCAGCATGAGGTAGGTATTATCTCAATTTTATCATTTCATTTTCATTAAAGACGTGCTAGAACTTTATGGGGTTTTTTTTTTCATGCAAACCAGAGCAGAGACTGAGCAACTTCATCCTGAATTGCTGGTCATTGCTGGTAAGAGACCCCAGAAGATCCCATTCCCAAACATCTTTTATTGAAAATACTCCATCCACGTACTGTAAAGCACCTCTGGCCACAGCAGGGAGTGAACTGCTGAAACTTGCCGCCCCAGAGCCTGGCAGCAGATGCAGCATTGCTTCAAAATGGGTTTGACAAATTCATGGACAACAGCTCCATAACTGGATCCGGGCAGGGGCGCATTGTCCAGCATCTCTGGCTGCTGGGAGAGTGCTGGGGAGCATGGCCAGGTTTGTGGGCTCTCCCAAAAGAGCATCTTCCATCACTGTGGTCAAACATGCTCTTCTGGGCTGGATGGACCACAGGTAAGGGCCAGCTGGGCACTTATGTTCACATGTGACGCTTGCTACATCTCACAGCTGGTCCAGTGCCCTCTTGCAGGAACCATACTGAAATTCTCCTTTAAAACCTCACTTTCTAGATGTTAGCAGAAGGCAGCTGGAAGAGGTGTGCGCACCCGCAGAGACGCAGGTGCCCACGAGCAATGTCAAGGTCTGGGTCCAGCGGCGCTGCCAGCGATGCACAGGGGCTGCGGTCCCCAAGGCTGGCTCCCCCTCTGCCAGCTGGCTCCCAGGGCCACGCCAGGCAGATGGGCCCCACCGCATTTAGAGCTGGGAGAAGATGTGGACTGAAGTCCAAAAGTGATTTTGGTCAAGAGCATGGAGTCCATGTGCTGCTGAATACGAGGTTAATGTCGCCTTGTATCTACCACCAAAATTAGAATTTAAAACTGCACAACTGGAAGCCTTGAATTCCAGTGCGACTGGAAGCATCAATGTACCTGGAAACCAGCGGATGCTCTCACTGCTGTGTTTCCCAGAGGAAAAAAAAAGGGGGGTAGGGTTGTTCCTCATAACGACTCTGAGAAACGAGTACAGTGCTCCTCATGAGAAATCAGCTTAACCACTTGTGCATCTGGGTAGAAGAGACGGTCACTATTTCACAGTTTAAATACAAGTTAAAAACAAAGTGAGATTGTATCTGTACCTGTATGTCCCAGGCCAAGAGGGGGTGGGAGGAATCCCCTAACACAGGAGGACACAGGAACCTCCACAGGGCTGCCCTAGTCCAAGGAGCTCACTCCAGAGAACTGGGGAAATTCAGGCATGGAAACCTTGGGTACCCTTCCTAGGTGTTTGCATTCCTTGCGGTCAGAGTACATGGTCTCCCAACCCTCGGCACAGGTGATGCATGCTCTCATACTGCCCAAGCCTCCTGGTGCTCAGGAGACCTACAGGAACGTCTGGGAGGGCAGCACTGTCCTGCAGCCCCCCAGCAATGGGGCTTCATGAACCCGTTTCCACAGGAAGGTCGAGGCAAAAAGCCTGGACCTGACAGACAGGCCATTAGGACCAAGAGAAGAAATACACCCACTGACAGGCTTGGCTGAGAGAAATTTAAGAGAGAACTGAAGGACTGGGACCACACACAGCACTTTGGAGATGTTGAACCAAGTGAGCACGAAGACAGCTGTAACACCAGCTTATTAGATATATTCTCCCCAGCAACACACTGGCATTTCCAAACCCATCTCTGCACCCAGCTATCTAACTTCTGGTGCTATTTGCATTTCAGGACTCTTCCAGACAGGTCAGGGCACTCCTCACTCCCGTGTTTGCCTTTCAAGGGAAGAGATTCAACCCCAAAGGTTGCGATGGGGTTTACACTGGCTGGCAAAGGATCTTGTTAAAATCAGAGCTGCAGAACCTGCTCCACCCTGTGCAGCCTTGTGCCACATGAAGGGAGGCTCTGGCCCCATCCCCCTCGCCCCGGCTGCCACCACCACGCAGCGCAGGCATCGCCTGCGCTTTCATGCCGCACCATCCCTGCAGATGCCCACGCAAAGGCACGAGACAGCAGAAGGATCTCAGTGCAGAGCAAAGCCATGCAAACCTGGAGACTGCTGCTACCTTCCTGCTGGGACCGCTTTAACCCGTCCTGTGCTAGTCTGTTTATTTTGTAGGTTATTTACTCTTTTAAAAAAATCTCTCTAGCCTTGCTATAAAGCCCTGCCATGAAGCTGCAGTGCTTTGGCTCTTATAGCTCTTTCAGCCCATTTATCCTCTCCTTTTATAACATGCCCACTTGAAAAATCATGCTCTAAAACACAGCACTAGGACTGGGCTTATTTTCGGGGCTCACCGGTGCTCCTGAGCACATCAGTCTGAAGCTACACTGAGACAGGTGACTCTCTTAAAAACCCAGTGTGATACAAAGGCTGTGGCAGAATCCATCTCATTTAACATTTCTGGGAGATCGCTAACATATTTGCTATGCTACTCACATTTTTGGGCTAGGGGCAGTAGCTTTCTCTTTATCCTACACAGCACACATCAAACCAGCACATTTCTGCCTACAGCTAAAATATTAGCGTTGCTGGTTTATGTTATAGTAATGCCTAAAGAAACCAAGTGAGACAGGGATCCCGGTGTGCTAGGTCCTGTACAACCCCCACAAGAAACTACCACCTAAAGCCCAAAAAAACAGGTAACAAAGCCCAAAGACGTGGTGTGTGAGGCGAGCAGAGGTATGGAAAGATGCAGCCTCCAGTTTGAGGCTCCTTAGCAGCACTGTGGCAGAAATAAAGAAAAAACACGTCTTCAGAAATGACTGTCCTCGCCACCGGACCGTACACCAAGCAGTGCATTACCTAAGTCTCCAGGAAATCTATTGACATCCTATGGATTTTCAAATAAACGCAGGAAGCTTTCCATGGAAACGGTGCAGACCAGAGCCAATTTCTGATGAAAGCGATCAGATGCATGTGTACGTAATACCAGCCAGCCAAAATGGTTTCACAACTTCAATCATTCGGAGTGTTTTTCTAAATTTCCGAAGGTTGGGAGTGACTTAGGTTGGCTCTAGGAAGAGTCATGGCTGGAAACTGCTAAACGTAACAGACAGCAAAACAGCATTAAAATCTCACTAGCATTTGAAGGAGATGAAACCTTAATTCTGGTGAGAAACCAGGGACTGAAAAAAGCAAACAACCTCCTTCTGGAATCCTTTTAGCTCTGGAAAATGTAAATTGCTGGTTTTCTCCATCAACTGCTCTTCCCCCCCATCAATAAATTAGTGTTACTGATAGAATTTTGTTCTTTCACCTCTGCAACAAAGCCTGGAAAATGATGTTTCAGGCACTGGGAGAGAAGACCTAAACCAGATTTGTCCATATTAGAAAATAATTTCTAAACTAGAGGCACCGATGAGGAAGACCAAACAGTGACATTTGAAATGCATGGTACAGAAGAGACTACCATGCTCTTTGAACGGGAGCTGGGACTCCCAGAACAACTGCCCAGGAGTAGCTCCAGATGCTGCTTCAATGAGGAAGACCAAACAGTGACACTTGAAATGCATGGTACAGAAGAGACTACCACGCTCTTTGAATGGGAGCTGGGACAACTGCCCAGGAGTAGCTCCAGATGCTGCTTCTGTGCTGAACCAACACAGGCAAGGTAGGTATCGCTTAGCTGAGTTAAAAAGCATCTTGCAACAGACGGCAATGTATCCCTGGTTCCTCCAAGCAGCATGAAAAGCACGCTTCAGGTTTGGAAACTTGGTCTGAATGTGAGAATCAACCAAATCCACTTAAGCTCATGGTGCCTTTATATAGAAATATGAGACATTTGGGGATGCAACCAATATCTGACCTACAGACAATCCCTTTGTTGGAAAGGACAGTAAAAATGCTGCCCTGTCCCCAGTTCATTCAGCAGATAACTTGGTAGACTGTTCTGCCCATCAACACATCATGGCCAGTGTCTCAGACAGCAAAGATGATACATTACTGCTGGTTTCTCAGCTGCACCCCCTCTCTACCCCTATTTTCCCAATACTTTAAAATTTGGAAACTGTAGAGATGCTAAAGAGTAAATAACTTGAACTAGAGAGAACTGCTGGCATTCATTGATTCTTCTTTCAAGGAATAACATTGAGCCAGTAATTCAGATTTGTCAGAAAAATGTACAGAGAGCTTCAATTTAGGAGGAAGCAATAAATACCTTGATTGATTGCAACGAAGTCTGGTTGACACTTAGCAGTACGGTGAATTATTCATTCCTGGAAAGTAAGATGCTAACTAGCTGATTTGGTGCTTAAGGCAGCAAAACCATTTCGGTGCTCTCAGAAGGGCATCGGACATTTTACGGAGATGATTTGTAGACTCCACATGTTAATACGTTCTACGGTTTGCGAAATAATGTTGTTTTGATGCATTATTCTCAGCCTTCCAGACACATGCCCCAGGGTATGCATGAGGGAAACTCTCTCATCGACCACTGAGAAGAACCGTCCCACCACTTCTGTCCCAGCCGCACAGTCATTATGTGAGACTGCCACCGCAGATGCAACGCACAAATATTGTCTTAATGCAGTATGCTCTAAGCACACATGGCAGAACTATTTAGTAAGACTTGGGCTATCAATAAACTTTCTGACAAAAGCTTATGGAAAAGAGAATTTGCAACAGGGCTAATTTGCCATCTAAAACAGAGGTACGAGCTCAAGTCTGTGTCCAGCTCTGGAGCCCTCAACACAAGAAGGACATGGAACTGTTGGAGCGGGTCCAGAGGAGGGCTACAAAGATGATCTGAGGGCTGGAGCACCTCTCCTATGAGGCCAGGCTGAGGGAGTTGGGCTTGTTCAGCCTGGAGAAGAGAAGGCTGTAGGGAGACCTGATTGCGGCCTTTCAGTACCTAAAGGGGGCCTATAGGAAAGAGGGGGAAAATCTTTTTAGTAGGGCCAGCTGTGACAGGACAAGGGGTAATGGTTTTAAACTAAAACAGGGTAGGTTTAGACTGGTTATAAGGAAGAAATTCTTTACACTGAGGGTGGTAAAACACTGGAACAGGTTGCCCGGAGAGGTGATGGAGGCCCCATCCCTGGGAACATTCAAGGCCAGGTTGGACGGGGCTCTGAGCAACCTGATCTGGTTAGCGGTGTCCCTGCTCCCTGCAGGGGGGTTGGACTAGATGGCCTCTAGGGGTCCCTTCCAACCCAAAACATTCTATGATTCTAAGTCAGATGCTGCTGCCTTCCTTCCCACTTCGATTTCCCAGCTTGAAAAATACCACCCCGAGGAGATAATTGTGCTGATGCTACGTGTAGTTTTTCTAAAACTATATTATCGGCAAAGAGTCGGTATGTTGGTCTACATGTTGAAATTATAGCTCAAAAACTTCCTAAGTAATCTCCCCGTTAGGGAAGAATCAGTCAAATGACGAAGCAATGAATGAAGACAGGATCGCTTTAATCTCTGAAAACCAGAAACTTTTCCTTTAGAAGAGGAGTTGTTTAGAAGAACAATGAAAGCTGCCAGTGACAGCACCTTGAAAAGGGCTGAACTTCTGGCATTTCTCCTCCTGCTTGTTTGAAAACTGCACAGTCCCAATTCAGGGATGTCTTTCTCCAGGAGCTATAAAAGCTTTTCTCTCTACTCGACTCACTTTCACAGGCCCACAGGTAAGAATAAAGCATTTAAAACCATGTGGACTACTTTACACTTGATGAAACATTCAGTGCTTAACAACTCCATTTAAGATCTATTCATCTACCACAGATATTTCTAATCAGAAGGTAGAATTAGTAGCGAAGGGAATAGTCTCAACTGTTGTGAAAATGTTTATCTAACATTACTAACAATTCATATGTTCATACGTCCCAAGGAGGCAATGACTGTCAGGATACAATGTCAGCAAGCACTGTCAAGGATTTTCAGCTGACTTCACGTCCTCATAGGCTCCTCCTGTTTAATGCATCTGAAAGCAAAGAAGTCAAAACCCATAGACAAGGCTGACGTGCACTTAAGTGCCTTATTTTTTCACAGTCTTGATGTCTATCAACCTTAAAAGATTGTGATTTCTGAGCAGCACAATAAATTCTGGCAGAGCATATGGACAGCTGAGTTTAATCGCTACTCGCTTGCAATGCAACAGATTGTGCTTGCCCCTGCTGAGAAAAGGCTGACGGTTGGAAGCTCTTCAAGGAGAGGACCATTTCTTCTTTGTGCGACTCTCACACACAGCGAGCACCACCCAAATACAGGCAACACACACTGCTGCTTTCTTAGCTAAGGAATTTGTTTCCATGCTGACTTCTTAAGAGAAAAATCTCCAAGGTTTCTGGACTGGGACACATTATTCAATACCGGGGAACTTAAATAGAAACAATCTAAGGAGCTTAGTAGATTGTATCAGCTTTAAAGGAATAATATGTCAATAATTACCCTGGAAGAACATCCCAAATAAAAACTGCATATATCTGTAGGAGACAGATGGGAAAGTTTCTTAAATACAGATATAAAACATAAAACATCAACTGGAGGGGTGATGGAAGGGGAGTGTTTGAAAAGCATCCAACTGGCCAGGGAATGCTCTTGCTTCTATTTGCTACCTCTTGTAGGCATAAAGTAGCTTAAATTGTGAACACTAACACACGTCAGATAATTGGGTCTACGCATGGGGTGAATGTCCAAAATTGAACTTTTGAACTCTTGAGCAGAAGCCTGCTACTTGCTCACTGCAAGCACAGCCTTGTTAATTTTGGAAAGACCTGGACTAAACCAAAAGTGGCACATCCTGAATCCTCCAAAGATAGGGAGGCATGAGACAGAGTCACTGCTTAGGAGGCTGATCAGAAGCTGATCAATGATTTAAACTATTTAGATTGGGAAAATCAGGAGCTTGGAGTTCCAGAAAGAAAGGTGGTGCTGAAAAGAAGGGTTCCCCCCCAAAGGAGAAGTGGTCCCAGAAAGAAGAGGGTCTGGAAAGGTAGTGATGATCCTGCCTGCAGGAAAGATCCTGGAAGTGGAGGAGGATCCTGGAGATCAGAGCTGCATGAGGATGAAGGCCAGGGGCTGCCTAGGGACCTTGGCCAGTAAGGACTGTGACTGGTGACTGCGAGCAGACACAACTTTCTGCCCAGCCATCCCACACCAGCAGCGATCTCCCTGTGGGGAAGGAACGTTGAGCCTGAAAGAAGGCAGGACCAAGGGGGAGTGAACAACCAACCGTGTGAAAAAACAAAGTGGGGTAAAATATTTGATCTTATTGGTTCTAAAACAAACCCCAGTGTCCAGATCCACCATGGGTTGCTGCTTACTCTGTCCCACCCATGACTGTCTCCTGTCTTCGTTTTGTCACAAAATGTTACCCAAGGCCTCTGGCTGGTCTCTTGCTGTGCCAGGCTCCAGCTACTGAATTCCTGCAAAATCCAGGTTTCTGATGCTTGCACTGCTAGAAGGGCTGACGCTGCTTTTGGGGACCTGCAAGCTTATTCTCGGGATTCACTGCCTCCTCCTGACCACGAATCCTTTATGCAGTTCAAGCTGCAACAGAAATGCTCTCCTCTCCCAAGGCTTCAGGTTTCTGGAATTACTGTTTTGTTTTACAGAAAACATGTGGTATTTGTGAGTAAACACAGCCACACAGGCACGTGGGCTTTGCACACAGCTAATAAAATACCCTGTTGCTTTTACTGAATTATGAAACCAGAGAAGTCACAAATCATTAGAAGTCATCTTTGAATGTATTTATCTTCAGCTTACAGTTAATGGTATAGTATTTACATCAAGAACTGTCTGCTGTTAGTCCTGCATCAATACCCCTTGGAAATTTTACTCTAAGATGGAGAACAGAAAAACAGTGGGAAGGCAAAATTGGAATTTATCACCTGAAAGGTGGATGCAAAGTCCCCATCTATAGCTCTTGTTGCAGTAGCTTATTAACTAGAGTCAGCCTGGCTATGCGGGTGAGCAGCTTTCCCTGGTCTACCTTTATTTTTACTTCAACAGTTTTTGGTTTGGGGTGGTTTTTTTTAAACATTTTGGTTACTCAACTCTCTCCTACAAAAGGATATAGGAGGCATTTCTGCACCCAGTACAAGGCAGACTCAGGAAGCTTAATCCTACCTCAGGAAATGCCATTTTAATGGAAATTCTGTTCCTTGGTTTTGTTCTTTTTGTTTCTTTGCTCAGGCTTGTTACAGTGATTAGAGTAAAACCCAGAGTAAACTGCATCCCAGAGAATTCCCTCTGTACCCAGCACACAAAGCGCAGCATGCTGACCAGCCCCGGCTCCCTCTGTCGCAGCAGATAACTACACCAAGGGATGTTTAAAGTTCTTGGAACAGGAGCTGTATTAGCAAAAATGGATAGCAAAGATGAGACAAAGCAAGCTAACAAATAAGCAACAGCCACCACCTGCTCCTCATAGCTTTGCCAGGATGCACACACTCGAAATCAGAAAGAGTTGGGGAAAATAAAAAAAATAAAAAAAAAATAAAAAAACCCCCAGACCAGAAGGTGCTGGATTTTGGGCAAAGGCTCACTTGTTCCCACCAGGTCTCACGCTGGTTGCCTACCTCTTTCCCACATTTCTCTATCCACCCTCTTCGTGTGTACATCTGCAGCGTGCACAACCCTGAAACCTGGCAGCAGAAATTCACTTGGGCAAACTTTTCATCCTTCTCTTAGCCAGTTCTTAGTCCAACTCCTCTTTCTCTTTGCCCCAGTGATGTGACCTCATGTCCATACCCCTTGACTCAGGCAACGTTTCTTCTATGGCCTCCTGAACACCCATGTTAGCCATTTCCAGAACAGCGAAGGTGAAGATCATCTGTGTTAGTCTGAGTTACGCCTCTTCCTCCCCAGTAACTCCTCTATAGTTCCCACCAGCACAAAAGATTTCAGATCCTTACCCTCACACAAAATGACATGGGCAATCCCACGTTACCTTCCCCACCCCACCAGTAGTGTCACCTCCAACACCTGGATCAGCTGCTCCTCCCAGGAAGACTCCTACAGGGCTTTTTCTTTCCCTTCCTGATCTGATCTGCCACACTGCATGTACTTATTGATATTCCTCCCTACGGCCCTCTTTTACCGCAGCATCTACAGCAAATTAGCAATGAGACAGAGAGTCGGTTGGAGTTAGAATGTATCGCAGACGAAAAAGCTCTAATCACCCTAATCACCCTAAAGCTCTAACACCAGACCATACCTTTTGGTACAACATGTAACACATTTTGGGCACTGCTGCAATACGAGTAATAAAATAAAACGTCTCACCAGTGGCGCTGAAGCCCTTCAGGTACAGTTTTAAAAAGGAGATCTTTTCTCCATACCCACTTTCAAACATATTATCCCCTGGAGTATGCAAGACTGTAATTTGCATTGAGTGAGGCGTTCAGATGAGGTCTGGGATGCAAACAAACGTGACAAGAAGGTTAAGAGTCAGGACAGCAAGTCATGGAATGGCATGGAGTTGGGATAATCTAGAAGAAAAAAATGCATTCAAATGTTCACTGTCCTTTTCAATTGCTGCTCTTCCTTTTCCTGAAATGGAAGAAAATCACAGCCTGCTCCAGGATGGTTTGTTACCACTGACAGATTTGAATTCCAGGGTTTCTGCACTATTTTTTTTTCAAGTCATGGATTCCTGTCTTTCCAGAGAACAAAGTCCATAAAAAGTTGCTATTATTTACACTCTAGCAGCGTGCAGAAGAGACCTGTGATGGTTCAAAAACTTGTGATAAAGACACTGAAAATAAAAAGCATATAGGTTCTGAAAACAGCCCCGAAGAGCTTGTAGTCTGAGTTAGAAAAATTCTTTTTCAGAGATAAGACTTAACTTCATGGTAAGAAATGCTGGCTCTCGCAGATCTGAATTTCAAAAAACATTTTATCAACTTTCCCATACAAATGAAGTAACTTTGGTTAAGAACATGGTTGAGAAGTTGTTGTGGTTTAACCCCAGCTGGCAACTCAGCCCCCCCCAGTCGCTTGCTCACTGCCCCGCGGTGGGATGGGGGAGAGAATGGGAAGGAGAAAAGTGAGAAAACTCATGTGTTGAGATAAAGACAGTTTAATAGGGAAAGCAAAAGCCTTGCACGCAAGCAAAGCAAACCAAGGGATTCATTCCCTCCTTCCCATGGGCAGGTGGGTGCTCAGCCATCCCCAGGAAAGCCGGGCTCCATCACGCGTAACAGTGACTGGGTTACAAATGGTTACGAATGCCATCATCACTCTGAACGTCCTCCCCCTTCCTTCTTCTTCCCCCAGCTTTATGGGCTGAGCATTATGTCATACGGTGTGGGGTACCCCTGGGGTCAGTTGGGGGCAGCCGTCCTGGCTGTGCCCCCTCCCAGCTCCCTGTGCCCCTCCAGCCGCTCGCTGGTGGGGTGGGGTGAGAGGCAGCAAACGCCTTGGACTCTGTGTAAGCCCTGCTCAGCAGTAATGAAACCATCCCTGGGTTATCAGCCCTGTTTCCAGCACAAATCTAAAACACAGCCCCATGCTGGCTACTCTGAAGAAAATGAACTCTACCCCAGCCAAAACCAGCACAGAAGTGTCAGACCAAACCTAGCCTTTCAAGAGTAGTACATGGTTAAAAAAAAAATTAACTACTTCTTTGCTGCTGTTTTCTTATTCTGCATGCAACATGCACATACAGATATGGTACAAATAGACCAGAAAGCCAGAAGATGCTGGAAGTGAGTTCCTTCTGTAACATTTACGCCAATCCAGATAGTCAACTGCTCAAAGCTTTCCCTCCCAACAATGCTCTGTTAATCTTGCTTTAATGTCTCTGTAATTCTGCATTTCCTGGTAAAGCTTTACTTTGGAATGAATTCAGATGGGATTTCAAGGGGAGATCTCAGAGGAGAAAAGCAGCACAAATCGGCTGTGCTAGCCTGGGACCCTCGGTATTCAAGCAGGAAGGGAAGAGTCAGAGCGAAGTATGACAGCCGAGGTCCCTCTTTCAGGACTTTATAAAGGAAAGTAAAACTGAGATATAATAAGATTTTCCAGTTAATACATCTCATTAGCAAAAAGCAAAACCTCACGGGTTTGGTTTATTTTTTTAGATCATATCTTACATAAAAAGAAAGATGAATAATTAAAAATTACGTAAAAGCCACCGGCTTCATGATCTGATGGCAGGACGCATCAAAGTTCGGCTGCGCGTATACATGCCTGGAAATAAGTGACAAGAAGAGCTGTCAATCACGTCATGTATTTATACAGCAAACACATCGCATAGGCTGGCTGCTGAGGTCAACCGTGATTAATGGCAACGCTGAAACAGGATTCCTAACGGCGTCAAGTACACCAGGACATTTTGATCCTGTAATTTAATGCATAGAAAAGTACTATTGTATGTCCTTGCATGTGTAACTCCGACCTGGCAGGGTACAAAGCAAACCCTGAGCAGCTCCACTGCCTTTCAGTGAATGAACGCGCACCCTCGGTCTCGGCCGCGCCGCAGAGCTAACCCGCTGTCATTAACAGATTCCCTGCCTCCAGCTGGAAGCAGTTCCAGTTAAAGAGCAAGTCAAGTTCCCTTCACATCATATAGGAGCTGTGGCAGACACAAATGGTTCGGAGGACTCATTTCTGACAGTCTCCCCGCACAGCCGGGCAGTGTCTGAGTGGGCTTTACAGCAAGCGTGCTCCAGATTAAACAAGCTCCACTGCAGCCTCTCACTGTGAGAGGTTATGGCCTCCCACACAAGCAGAAGATAAAAATGAGGAAAACAAAACATGTCCCTGCAACACACCAAGGGAAAGAAGAGCTCGAGAAGAATTGCCAATAGTTTTTTTTTTTTTTTGTCACTGTCACTTCTCAGCGACGCAGTGTTTGTCGTGACACAGCTTGCCCTGGGGAGAGCTCATCTTCCCCACACCACCTCAACGTCCAACCAGGTACCAGAAGGAAATTTCTTTAGTAATGGACAATTTGGTAGAGGGAGATGTGAGAGAGGAAATAGGGAGATTCCAGCATCTCAGAAAAATGTATATACATATACATACCTTTCTTAACTATCCACGTAGCTACCTATGTTATTCACCAGAAAGAGTCACTGCAGTTTCGCTTAGATGTGTTGAATATGCAGAACCCTCTTTTGTTTGCTCTGCTCTTTCTAAAGTAAGAGACCTGAGTATCTAAACCATCCAAATATCGATTCAGAAGGTACAATCGCTTCCAGCTCCTCCGGGCAAATAGGCAAATGTTTGATTTTCCTTCCCTTTTCATCATTTGATCAGGTTGCTCTATTTAAGTAAGTTGTAGGATCCCTGATGAAAAGAGCTCTTTTCCCCTTTTCCAGTAGCATGGGAAAGGTCTCCTCCATCTCCTTCCTTCTCCCCACCTGGTGACGATTGCCTTTTGGTCCCCAGTCTCCTCACTCAGCTCCTCAGGGAGCCAGACTCTGCTCCCTTGGTCCCCATGCAGAAGGGAGTTGCTTTGCGTCCTTTTATTCCTTGAACATTAAAAGTTTCTACAGACTTGGGATTAACAAACATTAGAAAGGTCCCAGGCAGTGAGAAGAGGGCTGTCACGGAGCAGCTTGCTGTGCATACAAAGAAACCCTCAACTAGAAGAGTCAGCAATGCAAGGAGAATTAAAAAGCACAGTTAAATAACCCTAAATCCTAATGCATATTTATAAACTACATCACATCAAAACTAAATCAATACCCCTTATAGTTACATATGGCCTGAGAAAGGAAGAGCTGGTAACTTGTTTTTGCTCTACCCATTGTACTGATGAGATCCAGAAAGTCTCCATATGGGAATAAATTCCTGGGCTGAGAGGGGAATTTCAAGCTGTTACGTAGCAGGGTAAGACGGAGCAGGAAGCAGGGGAGGAGCACCCATCCACACCGTGCGGACGGTGCAAGGGTTGCAAGACCTGAGCCTTGGCTACAGAGAACAGGTTCAGTTTAAACCCTTCTAATCCCAGGACAAAGAGAAAAACATTTCTGACACAAGGGCGGGTTTTTTGATTTATGCTACACCTCTGTAGGTGCCATAAGCTACCTCCCCCCACCATTTCGTACCCCGTGTGCTGCGCGAGGCTGTCCACCTGGGCGACGTCTGTCAGCACAACCATCTGCTTAAGTACACTATCTTGGTTTCCACTGGGGGGAAATACTTCTTGGTTGCCTGTAAAGCTTCAACTACTGTTCATCCATTTTTTCGTAAATGAAAATTGAACCAAAGATATGGAAAAATGCTTAGGAACATCAGACTGGGATCACCGGCCCGTTAGCAAAATGACTCTGTCAACTGCTAAACCTGCCTTATATCTATTCATCTCCAACACATCTTCTCTATTCAAGCCTAGACTGCTACAAAGTTGAGCCAAAACCAATTTGAATCTATTTTGAAATACATTTGGAAGACACAAAACTGTCCAGACATCAGTGCATGACTTAATGGTCTGAAATACAACTGTCCTGTCTCCGGTTTGATTTTATTTCACTAGTTTTACTTCACCGTGCTAACGGACTGGAGAGTGACAAGAACATTTTGCACAGAGACGTGAAGGGGCAATGATTTCAAATTTTACTGCCAAGTTTTCCCAGAATTATGACTGCCAGGTCAACCTATAAACTGTTAAGACCCTACAGAACCTCATTCAAAACAAAGTACTTCCTGCTGTATAAAATTCAAGCTTTGATTTTTATCATCGTTTTCCTCATCGTCAACATGAATCACAACATTTTTATGAAATAAAAACTATGAATGTGGAGAAATGCTAGTGTTTCTCAGTGGGAAACCAATTCTTCAGCCTTCATGTAACAAACCACTGAGGAGAGGACAGTTCAGCCTTAAACAGTTATCACAACACGCTCTTGCACTGCGGTAGTTCCTTCGTTCCCATTAAGTTTTAATTAGCTAACACATGCATAGCTCAGAAACACAGACTAGCTGCAGTTAAGAAGGCATCTTTTCAACTTCATTGGAGCAAACCTGAAAGGCAGCCTTTCCGTACTTGGATAACTAGGGATTTTCAGGCGGCACCTTTAAGCACACAACCGCACCGACTTTTGGGTGCCGGATCACGTTTGCTATGGAGGAACGCATTTTTCCTTCGTTACACTTTTGTAGCAATTACCTGGTCATTTTTCATATTTCAGTCACTGTTGTGTTTTTAATGGAGTTTTAATACCTTAAAATTAATGCCACTTCAGCCACAGAACACAGGTTTTCTGAGGGAGCTAAAGGCATTTATTGTGAGTTGCTTTCACAGGCACAACCCCCAGATAGTCTTTGATGCATCTGGGAGGTACTGAAGGGAACCAGGGAGTTTCTGCCTGAAACGGATATTGGATAGTAGATGAGCACCTCAGAATTCATCTGCCTGAAGCAGCAAAAAGTGGCCTCAAGAATAACAATAAAAATCTTACTTGCATATGTTTATATACTTTTATCCTCCAGCAGGTCAACAGCGAAAAAAAAGATCAAGAGAGGTGAGAAGGGAAAAGCACATTTGATGTTAGTGATTTCAGAAAAAAATATTATTTTCTGTAATCGCTGTGAAAGGAGTACAAATCTCTGCCACCGTCTTGCTTAACAGAGCTCAACAATGCTTACATTTCACTTGAGAGGAAATATCCGTTTCCATTATTTCAGCCCACTCAATCACTCCTCTGCTTTCTTCTCCAACTTAAAACCTCGAATCGGATGAATTCACCTACTGAAGTTTGCAAATTACTAATCATCCATTGGCAGTATTGATCTGCACATTTTGCATTTACTGCATTCGGAATGAGACAGCACTGGCTGGTGAATAGACTGTGAAGACAGAGAAGTGAGATTAACCAGCTAGCCTCATACGGACCAAGTCCTCTGCTGCCTTGCTCACTTTTCTTGAAGCTTCCAGAAGGCAAACTGAATCCCCTTAACTCGCAGAACAGGGCTGATGCATAACTCCATTAGAAGAAAAGATCAGAAAAAGCAAGTTACACAACTTCAAGGAAAACAGGTCTCGTCAAATAGTCGCAGAGATTTCAAGTCTACTTAATTAAGATAACTGTGTTGACATAACAGAATGGGAATTCTGTAAAATATTTGCCTTGGTATCAAAATTGCATTTTCTTTTAAAACAAGCATGATGCAAAATCAGACTACAGCAGTTTTTAAATGGACCCGAAGCTGATGAACCAATAGTGACATTTCCCAGTTACTTCCAATAAGAATTGCTTCTTGGGCCAATCGCATGCTGCATACCTTCTCCAAGAGACGTAAGAAAACAGTAAAACCTTACTAAAATATGCAGATAACACAAAGGCAGAATTGCTGCAAACAACAAAGCCCACAAAGATAGCTTAGAAATCTGATTGTGCTGGGCACAATCATCTCACATGAATTCAAATGCATCACAAGACATCCCGAAGTGCAGAATATAGTTGCAGGTACAACAACACAGCAGGTACTTTGTGGAAGACAATTTCTGCAAAGAGGGCTTTTGGCCATGGTTAATAACTAAGGGTTCCCTCCAATTTAATGCTGTGGGGAGGGAAAAAAAAAGAGGAACAGCGAGAATCTTTACGTACCTACATAGAAAACTGAGTAGGACTAAAGAAACAATATTGTCTCTGAATGCAGCATTGATGAGACCACTACAACGATAAGGCATCCGGGTGAGGTGCGCATGCATAAGAGGGTTGTTGAAAATTAAGGAAAGTTGTGAGAAGATTTCCATGAATGATTCATGGTCTGAAAAACACGGCTTACAATGAGAAATGAATGGAAATCAAACTATTTCATTTACCATGGAGAAGGCTGAAGCAATTTGATCAGGGTCTTCGGTGGAAATCTGACCCTAGATGGTTCTTTAATCTAGCAAACAAAAGCATAGCGAGAACCCAATAGCTCACGGTGAAGTCAGCGAACTGGAAATAATATATATTTTTAATAGGGATGGCTAACCAGGGAAACCAATATATTGTCTACTGCTTAGTATCTTTAAATCAATATTTGATATCTTATTAAAAAGAGGCTGTCGAGCAACCACAAGTCACTGGGTAGAGATTTCTCTACGTAAAACCGTATTTTTTTTGTGTTCTGTAGCAGATCAGACTAAATGGGTATTCCTTTTGGCCATAAACCTCTTAATTCAACTCATTCCACTTCCTCCAATTCAAAAAAAAGTGTTATCCAATACTTTCATCCATTCTCTCTCATATCGTTAATTCCCCCTCTTACTTTCTAAGCCTCCAGACAATTCTGTAACTTCAGCATTTATTCCTCTTAGACATAACAAGAACCTAGATGTTATCACTGACACTTTAATCTTTTTCAAGGAGAGTTTTAATTTGTAGAAAAATTATATTAGAATCAATGCCTCTAAATATAAAAATACTTTCAAATCTATGTTCATTTTAATATTTCAGAGTGGCAGGGCTGCTCAAATCCTCAGGTGATGGAAAAGCAGGACGACACTTAAGATACAGCCGCTGAGATTGTGCTTTTTTTCCCCTAAAGGAAATATCTTTTTCACAGTCGTAACGACAACCTGAACGCACGCATGCTGATCCATACAGATGTAATCCAGCTCATTGGAAAACTACACAGATTATTTGGTGATTAGAGCGCAAAAAATCAGAGAATGGAAACAGGTTTGTCACCTGCCATCATTCTTGGTCACTGGGCTTTAAATCAGGGTGTCTCCATCCTGATTTAACGGGAGTGAAGTTAGTTTAAGGACTTCTACATTTCTGAGAGATGGTGAAGAGAGAAACAGAAGATGAATTGAGATGTGAAAGCTCAAGAAATGAAGCCACAAACCACAAATGCATCTCTGCATACATCCCTCTTGACCGCATGTGCACACATTCTTTGTAAAATAACCATTCTGCACACATGTTCATTAAAGCCAGAGCTTTAACAAACTATTTCTCATGTTCCCTTCTAACACCCTGCTGCCAATCACCCATCCATCGCCCACAGCCGCCCTCTGAAGGCAGCATCTGCCATCTGGTTTTGAGAACCTTTGGTGCACCTAAAGGACTGCAGAATGGAAATGGAACAGGGAAGCAAATAGCTTGAACAAGTACAATTTACCCCTGTAATCTCAGATCATTTCTGTCCTAGAATGCACGTGTCATGGTTACAATAACATGATTGTGGTTTCTCATGTCCATCAAGCAGAGGTTCAGATAAATAATTATGGTTCTGCCCTCAGGAAACACCTGGAACATCATGAGCTGGCACACTGAGAAAGCCAGCTTCAGTAGCCAGCTACAAACTGGTCTTTTGTAATAGATAAACCTGGTCCGCTAATCTCAAATTCGGTGCCCCCCCCACTACTTCCCAGCACGAGTAATTCTAATCCACATTAAAAAAGCCCTACAGGAGACCATAACATGGCTGCCTCTCTGTACAAAAAAAAAGAAAAAATCCCAAACATCCCTAATTCCTCAATATACGCCTGCTTTCTCTGGATCAGTAATGAGCTTGTCCATGTTGAATTTGAGAATACTATTCAATTTTATGAATTCTGCCTGGATCCTTACCAGCTGCAAACTCTAATTTGTTTTCTGAATGCTATCTCAACTGTAAGAACTGATCAGTGCCTTCACTTTGGCTCTGCAGCCTGTATATTAAGTTAAACCACACACAAATGTGTTTGCCTCTCTCAAAAGCTGTTAAAATGAGATAGTCTCCTATTCAAAATCAAGGACTACTAGGCAAAGAACCAGTAAAGTCAGGAGCACTGCGCTGCCAGGTGAGATGGTCAGCAAATATTGGGATGCCAGGTCGGGCTCCTTGGGAGGAGCACGTGGCCCCAAGGGCTCGACTTCTGCAAAGATCCATCAGCTGTTCCCAAGAAGGGCCAAAGCTGCTTAGGTCCAGGCAAACTTACCTGTACCAGAATCTGACAATGTACCAAATCTGGGGGATTTAGACAGGTGTAATAGATGGTCAAAGGAAATTTCTTACTAAAGAAACATTTTCTTTCAACACTGAATTGTTTCCCTCCCACTGTGTGTTCTCCAAACTACACTATGTCAACGGGGGCTGCTACGGCCAACGCCCTGAGCATCCCCTTCGCAGCACAAGGGACCAAGTTTCAGGGCAATTATAAATAAATTCTGCAGAAGCCACTTACTCACACCTTGCCATACCCGCAACAGAGCTGGGATTTGTAACATCTCCATCCTTACTGCCTGCCAGACCCATGCACAGTCGATAAAACTGGCCACATCCCCAAACCTTTCAGTGTTACCAGCCCCCTGGCTCTGCATCCTCCCCTCGCTGCTGAGCTTCCTCTCCTGCCTCTACACCTCATGAACAGTTCTGTGGGAGGTTTTACTTTTCCAGAAATAAACTTGACCAAATATTTATAGAGAAGTGAACAGGAGAGCTTGAGCCATGGGGTTTTTTGGTTATAACAACCTTACTGCTGATCTGTACTTCTGTCGGGGATGGGTTTCGCTAGGGTGCTACAACAGTGTAGTGAGCATCACAGCAACCAGGCAACCTCTGTTTTCAGGAGAATACCAACTTGTTTGTGTGTCCCTGCCACAGGGTTGGAAGCGGGGAACTGCTCTTACTGTGCGTAGGTCGCTTTGCTGCACTGCCAGCCCCTGTCTGGGCAGCTGCTGCTGGTCCAGATCACTCTCATTGCTGAAATAGTCATGTGAAAACAGAGTGTGCACCACAGGCATTCTCAAAGAACAAGGTTCTTCTTCGAGGCAGAGGGTGGATTAAAATCCAGCTTTATATATATTACTCTCAACAAGCGAGCTCTCAAGTGCTCAGTCTCTAAGCTCTTGGGAAAGAACAGTAGCTGAAAAAACACAGGGACACTGAAGAGCAACAGGGAAGCGAAGCAATGAGAGATTTGGCTGCTAGTGCTAAAATCTTGAAGACAAATTTTACTTATTTTCAAACAAGCAAAGTATTTTCCACTTCTCTCTAAGGGAACGGGAACATGTAGACAGACAGTGGACCCAAGGCTGCTTAAAATGTGATCTACAGTCTGGCTGCAGTGGCATGCTACAAGGGATTTGCAACCTTCAGCCTTAGCTGGTCTCTCTCCAACATGCCAACCCTTTCAACAGCTGTGACAGGCATCCCAGAAATCACAGCAGAAAGGGAGCTGGCGTGAGGGAGAGGCTGGAATAAGAGGATGGAGATAGTTCCTGTGCAAAGCACAAGTGAAGGGAGCTGAGAAGGTCCCTCCATGGGACCACACTGTTGCTAGACGTCAGCAGATCCCTCCCGGGATGAGCAAGAACACCAGCATGAGACAGAGGAAGATATTCCAGGCTCGATTTAAACACCTCCATCCACTGCAGTCACATCTACCAGAACCACCTGAAATCTCCATTTATCACCTCCCTATTTTAAAACAAATCAATACCACTGCAGGACAGCAACTTTCTGTGCAAGTGAAAAACAAGATGGCCTAGAGCCTTTGGAAATTCTCCCTCTTCCCTACCAGCTTGACACCAAGTCCGCTCCTGTGTCTGCATCACGCGCAGCCGGTGCTGTAACACGGCCTTAAACAAGGCAGCAGCGGCGAGTACTTTGCTTCCAGCAGCTCACCAAGCCTCGAGCCGTGAGTAGAGAAAGAGCCCCCTCTGCTTGCTTCTCGACAGCTGTGAAAAGCGCGTGGACGGAGACCAAGCGTTTAATGAAAGGGAAGCACTCCTTTGCTGAAGGAGTATGTGGGACGTAGGAGCTGTTAGCTACGTTATAAACCCATGCCTGCGTGCGTTGGGAGGAGTATTGAAGGGGAGAACAACTACTTGAGAAATAGAAAAAGGTGCAGTCTGCAGACACCCACAGCGCTCCAGCCGTAACTGGCTTCAAGTAATTCACGGGGGCCAGGCGGCTAAAAGCTAGGGAGAAAGAGGGCTTGAGAGCACGCCGCGCCCCGTGAGCACGCGCAGCAAAGCGCCACCCAACTGCCCCGCGTTTTTCAGTGTTTGGGAAGAAAGGCTGGGAAGGAGGGTAACCAACCGAGGAGAGTCACCGAGAGAGGGATGGAGGGTGGCACAAGTCCAGCAGCGGAAGGAAAAGATGAGAAACAACTTCTGTGCCCCCTTGACCCCACCAGGTTTTTTCAGCTGTGCAATTCCTATGGTAGATGACATGACGGTTCAAGTATCTGAGCCCATCTGAATCTTGCCACTGCAACAGCCTATACTGATGCTACTTCCAGAGGAGATAACACCCACCGGGACTTAAATACCCTGGCATATAAAAATCTGGCCAAAAAATCTGGAAAGATTTCAAAAGAATTCTGCCCTTTCCCTCTTTGAGTCCTCTTGCTGGTAACATACACATTAAAAATAGCTGAGGAGCCACGCACGCTTCTAAGACAAACCACAAGCCTTTGCATTAAGTTTTACCGACCTCATATGTAAATCAGCCCGTAAAGACTGGTAGCCCGTTATATACTATTCAATTACTACAGCAGACATCCATCCTGTGCCTTTCACAGTGATCTGTAGCCTGTAACAGGTTCATAAACAGCTCAGAAAGATGACTGCTGTAGATTTCACTTAACTCCTTATCTATCTGCTTTAAACTGATTAAATGACTGTGTCATTAAAATGCTTGAAGTAAGCCTTTGATCATAAACTTTTCATCATTTTACAGTTATTGAATCGGATCCCTAATGAATCTTATTCTGCCATATTTCTCTGTCTGCTGTTACCAGCCTCGTTCCCCATTAGTCCTGGCTCCTCAGTCCTAATGCGACTGCTTTGTATGCCAGACCACTGCCTCCTTACAGACCTCGATCGGATCTGCTGATTGCCCAACCCAGAGGAACGGATGAAGTGCAGGAATTTCATTTGAGGTGGGGTCAGAAGGAGCGAGAAAATAATCCACAAAATACAAACCACACAAAACACTCTTTACATATTCACCGCACAGCTGCGTGACTGCAATTCCTTTCCGCCGGCCCTTTCTTCCAGCGACCGGAGGGCCCCTGCATGCTGCACACTGGATGGGGAATTTGGGCAGTGTGCTCTCCTACTCTTTAAGGAAAAAAAATGGTTTTTATTTATGCAGTGAAGAGGTGAGAGGACAAAAAGCAGTACTGAGGGTCAGGGGATTTTCTGCCATAAAGCACTTTATCAGCTGTAATGAAGGATGCGCCAAACAGGGATCCGGATCTCCGCAGCATACAGAGGTGGGGGAAAAGCCAAGCTTGTGCTACCACGAGTGCCCCAGCAGAAAACAGCCACCAGCCAATGTCTAAGCATGGGAAGGGGAAAGCCACTGCAGATCCTGGGAAAACATCGCAAGCCTCATCAGAAGCAACCAGTGAAAATGGAGGGAGACAAAACATCAAATGACCTGGCCCATGAGCAAGTGGGGTTGCTAGTAAGCAAGAACAACAAACATTCACTGGTCTGCAACAACTGGTAGAGATGGGGCGCCACAAGAGTTTTACTGAAGTATTTCTGCATTCAAAGTTTTGCTCCAAGGTCAATCAGGCCACAAAACCAGTGATTAAATGTGGTGGTAAATGCAGCTTCTTGCACCAGTTTAGTCTTGATAAAACTAGGGGTCCATGCAGGAGGGCTGGCTGGGGCACTCTCCAGATGGTAACGATAACAAACAGGCAGGGGCTTTTGATGCATTAGACATTTATAAAAGTCTTTTTTAGGAGAGAATGTCAGTATTGGGTTTCCTGAATCCTTGTATTTTCTCCTTGAGAAGACAACAATAATTTTCTGAAACACTTGAGAGAGGGGTTTTTTTGGGGGGAAGTCCATTTTCATTGGGCACAACCAGAAGAGTACAGCTTAGGAGTTGGTGTCTGGCTATCCTCCAAAGCAGTGTGGAAGGACTCCATGGTGGGACCGGCTTTTATCCTTCAGTAATCAGTAGACACAAAAGGGGAAAGATGGAGGTCCTTCTAGTAGCCATAGGAGAGCAGAAGTACCGTGCAACATTTCATGAGAACCGAATCCCTGTTTCAGTTGTGAACTCTATTAAAGTCACACGAAAGTGTTAAACCGAACGCTGAAAATCCACACATTTGATATGGAAGAGGCCTATTATGTCAACTTGCATAGTCCTTGCCAATGCAGCACACTGACTAATGTTAATCATTCTGCGTTCTAATTATCTTACCATTATAGCAATTTCCCTGATGATCATCCTTTTTTTTTTTTCCCCTTCTGCTGTTGTTCAGTGTTTTTCAATGATGCAGGCTGTATGGCTTGGACCACCTCTTTGCCATCCGAGTGTTTCCAAAGGGTGTGCTATTATCTCTCTCCGTCATTCCCTTGGCTTACCAGGACACACTTCGTACTTTTAAACAAAAGGATGTGAAAGAGGAGGCTGCTGCTTTGCTTCTGTCCCCTCAGATGCCATGCACTGAAACAGATAGGCTGTGGAAACCTCCCAGATGACCCAGTGCTAACCTCTCCTAGCACTTGGTCTGGCGACACAGAGCGTAGAAGTGGTGACTACGATGGGACAGCAGGAAACAGCATCCTTGCTATTGCCCAGCTGGAGTGAGACTGCCTTAGTAATTGCAGTAGAGCAAGAATGGATTTAATTTATTTTCTGCTTTACTCCAGAGAAAGAAAGAGGCCAGATTTACCCAGTGGCTTCATTCCTACCACCAGAACGTGAATTACTTGCAGATTTCACAGTGAGTAGGTAGAAGCAAAGACACAGACGAGTCCCGGGAACCAAGGATGCGATCAGTCCTTTCTGCCTCATCACCCTGATGTACATATAGTGACATTTTAATTAGCTTGTCCTGTGTCAGACAGACATCCTGGGTCATGGAGAGAAACCACCTTTGACTTCATACCCTCACAAAATTTGGGAGCTTTAAAAACCAGAAAAAAAACCAACAAAAAAAGCAACCCAGTCCTCTCTTCCTTCCCACCCAAGCAATTCAATTACTTGCCAGAGAGCACTAAGAATCCATTAGAGAAGAATATATTCTGCATTTGCTGTGGAAATCTCCTGGTGATCTTATCTGTCTCAGTTCAAGCTCAAAGCTCAATTGTTTTTTTCTGTCAGTACAAGCAGACTTCAAGCAGCACTGAAATCTTTTCAGATGGAGAGAGACATCTCTTCATTTTGAATTTACAAGAATGAGAGAACTTTATGGATAAACTGAAACAATAAGAGGAACGGCCACGGGGCAACCTACTGGATTCTGAAGGGCTTTGAGTTAACTGCTCCAAGCAGTGAATTAAACATCTGACTGCCTAAAGAAATAAATACTTCAGAAGCAGCCTTGCCCAGTAGCAAGTTTTCAAGCTATCATTGAGTAAATCAGTAGAAGGGCATCATCTCTTTCACACATATCTAAAAGACTCAGACTAGGGTTTTGATCCCCTGGAAGCATGCAACATCAGTAAAGAGCATTAAGTTGAACAGAATAGCCAAGGAGCTGTGATGGGGGGATGAAAGGGTAGGCTCAGGAGGAATACACTGGTGAAATGACCGATAGGTCTGTTTTGCAGTATGTCCAGTATTTTTCTCTCTAGGATGCTTGAGAGAATGAGCCACACAAAAGTCTCCAGGTGCAGACGCAGATCTATCTTCTAAGCGGTTAGTGTCAACAGCAGCATCACGCTCAGAAGATATCAGAGACCCTGGGAAAGCAGAAAAGCCAAAAGACATTGTACAATCAACCCCCAAATTACTCGGAAGTAGAAGTTAGTATCTACGTGCCACCACAGCACAGCCACTAGGCAGCACCAGGGCAACCAGTTTGTATGTTATACAATCACTATTCCTTCCCCTCATCCACCTGAAGGGGATCCTAATGAATATCTGCAATATTGCCGCCTCCTTCATTTCAACTTCTGTGAACCTGAACAGTCTGACAACTGCCACGGCTGCAGCATGTCCAGGGAAGCACTCCCAGCCCCGCACCCTCCGTCTCCTCTCCCTCCGGAGCAGTTGTTTCCCTCTCCATTTGGCCACTTTCACCGTCCCTCTGACCACACTCCGGTCTGATTCTGCCGAAACAATCTGGGTGACGTTTCCTATTTTACACCCATATATATCGAGTCACATATATGTATAAATACAACTGCATATATTCTAGTAATTGCCTGCAAACATATATATACACACACACACATAAAATTAAATTCACTGGTGTATTTAAATGTTCTGGCTGCTCTACCAAAATAATATTAATCATAATAGCTCGCACATTCTAATCACACTTTTTCTTGCACACTGAATGGATCAACCTATGAGCAATCCCTGACTGCTAGGGAAATAACCTTAAGGTCAGCAACTCTAGCTGTGATGGATCTAGAGGGAGAGCAGCTCCACAGCTGAGCTCCCTTGCAGAGACTGCCCTGCCAACAGCTTTTCCCATCCCCCCACTCATAAAAATGAGAAAATTTCCATAATTACTACTGATTGCAACTGTGGTAGTATTGCAGAGAGAGAAAGGATGTATCCACTGGAAGACAACCAAAAATACACGAGAGGATCTCTGTGGAGCTCATCTTTGCTGCGCAGCCTTCATGTTACTGGTTTTTCAAGTTTTTTATCTTACTAGAGCCAGCAGCACAATGAACCTCCTTTTCAAAAGCAGGGTCTTTGTTCTGAAAGGTCACAATCTCGACTGAACATCTTATGTTGTGTCCAACACGCACAATAGTTTTCAGGGACTTTTTATTTCATTTTAAATGTCCTGCCAAAAATGCAAAGAACAGGCACAGCTTCTGTATTATTTAAGATACATGGGGTTTAAACGTTGATCAGGGGAAGCAGCAGCGTTCCTGATGAGCCGAACCCCATGCTTGGGTAAACACAGATGTGTTGGATCACCTGGGAACCCTCCCATCTGTATTTAACACAACTGGGCTTTATAGACACCACCGCTCCTCTGTACATGCAGAACCACCTCATGTGGCGCTACTGATTTTTTTTTTTTTAAAGATACAAAGAAGATGCTCTTTCTACAGCATTTCACTTATCCTGCCATCCTGTCTATCCTCATTTAAAGAGAACAGCCCTTCTACCTAAATTAGGCATTGTTTTCCATTCTACTGTTAGCTGTATTTCAAATCTAGGTAGGAAAGCTGTCAAAACCAATTACTTTTTTCTGACTCGTCTGGATCGATGTCTCTCTCGAGTCTTATCAGACAATAGCAAATGGAAATTGAGGCAAATTTGGAAACTTAGAGTGGGACGGGATGGTATCACGATCCAACTGCATTCAGGGTGCACTGGCAGAGATGCTCTGACATCGGGGTGTTACTTC
Source organism: Egretta garzetta (assembly GCF_000687185.1). Lineage (NCBI taxonomy): Eukaryota > Metazoa > Chordata > Aves > Pelecaniformes > Ardeidae > Egretta > Egretta garzetta. Next base: position 170,131 of record NW_009260696.1, read on the forward strand.
TCCCTGCTTACACCCCCGGGTCTTCCCAGCCCCGTCATGAGCTCCAATCCCTAGCAAGCCTGGACCGCAGATCGAATAGCTCAATGCCAAGCGTGTGAGTGACAGAGGCACATCAAGTTTCCCTTCTACTATTTGACAAAACTCTTTAGGAGAAACCCATTTTCTTTATGTAGATCTCTGCCTCCAGGCGTCGAATAGGTGGTAGGTTGGTCTGATCAAGGGGAAGGGTTCTGGGCTACCTAAGATAACACATCAACATCTCACATGCTTGAATCCCCCTGACAGAGGTCAAATAAAGAAAATGTGTTTCTCTGGAGCACACTGTCATCTCCATCAGCGGCTCAGCTCGGAGTATCTCCCCGTTTTCTTATATGTATTTTAACACCATTACAGCTGCTGCCCACTCTTCACTGTGACATGAAACAGGCAGATCTTCCTCTTCTCCTCATCACACACACAAAACCCACTGGCTAAACTCTGACTTCATTTCTTTTCCATAAGCTGGGTAACACATCCTGGTGTTCTGTCTCTTACACGTGGTGTCAAGTTGTCTGCACACCAAGTAGCAGAGGCAAAATCCTGCACTGTAACCAGAATCTCCTTATCAGAAGGATTAAATGTTGAAGAATATTACTGAAAACTTTGACTTTACATAGACCAGTGGCAAAAAGCCAGATCACAACAGAAGTGGCAAAGACAAGGACAGCATGAAACTGCGACCTATTACTTTGTTTTAATCAAAAATTCAAAAATCATTGGGCCACCAAACAAATGCTGAAATGATAACGAGTAATGAAAAGCTAAAAGCCAAATGTGGCAAGAGCTGTAACGTACAGACGTGGTATTCATAGAAATCTGAGAAAAAGCACAAAGCTTCAGTAAACAAACCTTGCCAGGCGCTATTTTCCTTAAACAGGTCGAAACAACATTTTTGGTTTGTTTCTCTGACATTGTAGCAGAATTCGAAGCAGCAGAAGAATAACAGAAAACGAAGAAAGAACGAGTGAAAACTAATTTGTGCCGTCAAACGACTACGGAGAAAAACCAGAGAACTATAAAGGGACAGCCACTCTTATCATTTCCCGAAACTTTGCTCTTTCTTTGCTGTGTCATAAAGAAGATTAGAGGAGCTTAAAAGGGAAGTCTCTTTTTAAAATGGTTGTGTCTGTCTCCTCAGCCTTGGCTTTCACCTGCAGGATGATTCCGGGGAATCGGGGAAACGTTCTTCTTGCACAGGAGCCTTCTGTGCTTGCTACTTACTACGACTTCATCAGCCAGCATCATATGCTGGGTGAGGCATTTTATGAACACAACTGTGTGTCTGAGCATGTAATTGTAGCTGAAATTACTCATTTTCTAACATCCTTGCTCTTTTGATCATACAAGAACACTAACAGAGCGGTGTCTCTGCCACTGTACTTTCCACTCATTAAAGCGGGACACACAGAGAGACTACCCCTCGGATTTAGTGGCTTAGGGACCCCCTGCCAGGCAACCAAGCCTTGCATGACTTTTAAAACCTCACCATTCATTCTGCAATACTTGTTTAGAAAAGAAAGGCTTGTTTCAAGCCAGCTTGCTTGTACCACTGCAGGACTTCAACAATTTCTTGGCGTTTGCCCCCTGCAGAATGCATGCACTCTAGGAGCAACTTCCTCCTCAGTGCAGCAGCATCTTCATCTCCATTTTGTGCTCGTTACCGATTTTTTTACTCTAGCATGGATGCCACCTCTTAAAGCTTGTGCTTCATGTCTACTGGTACAGCGGCCTTTTCTGGCGGGACATTTCCCTTGCCCCAGCTCTCTCCCTACTTTCCCCGAGCTCTCCGTGCTGCTGCTCAGGTATTGATGCTCAGTGCACTGACCTTTCCCTGTTTCAGAGCTGTTCTTCCCCTTCTGCTCATCTCATGAGCTGTGCGATGCCACACAACTGCTGATATTTTCAGGGATAGTAGCAGAAGTACATTAATGAATTTATTATGGATTTTTGTGTTAAATGTATTATGCAAATGTTAATCAGTTCCTGCAGAACTTCGAGAAAGGTGCTGCATGAAATAAACAATACAGTGTCAGCGGGGGCAGTGAAATGTATAGACCTTCAGGTGTTTAATATTCCATGTGCAAATTCCTTAAAAAGATTTTTTTTAAAGGGCATGTTGGTAAAATTTCCCTGCACAAATGTGAATCTACGCGCTCCTGGTCCCTGATGTTAACAAACGTTAGCAAGCCTGTACTGAGCATGTCCTTGTTTTATTCCACATCCACTTTGCACGTCACATTTATCAGGGCCACCAAGGCCAGGGGACAGCTTCTCCTTGAACCACCTAATGACAAAGCTACAACCTGATGACAAGTTTATATTTTTCCTCTCTGCTCCCATGGAATGTTTCTAATCTCTGTTAATTCTAATAAATGCAATGTATTCAGAATTAACATGTACAAATATTTGCATAGCCCCAGCTAATTCAGTGTCATGTAGTCCTCAAGGCTTGGAGCACAGCAGGTTCCACACACCTTCCATTTTATACCAGTTCTAGGACTTTCTTCAGCACCTAATCCACACGGCACAAGATACACAATGTTTTCTCCCAAATAACACATAAAATCCTTCTAGCACAATTTACAGGCACATTATAGGGGAAGTTCTTTTCCCTCACATTCATTTGGGTAGCACTTCAGCACATACCCTTAGCAGTTCACATTGAACACTGAGATACCTTCACAGCAAAGCAGTTTGACTGCAGTTTAACCTAACTAGCTCAAGCAATAATTGAAGTGAGGGTGTAACAGCAGAGATTTTTGCTCATGCTAACCACCAGGGTACGTGCTCAGTGACTCCATGGTGCTTCTCTAACCCTGGCACGTTACCACCTGTGCCATACCATCGCCAGCGCTGCTGTTACCCACGGAACCAGATTCACTTGGTCCCTGCTGCAATCACAGCCAATTTGCTGTGTGCACCTTCTCCAACGTTCTATGCAAGCATCCCATCTGATCTGTCATACACGGATACCCACGCTTACAGTGAGTGGTAGAGGCACTTAGGTCACGGGGAGACTCCTGAAAGCATAAAGGTAGCTGCAAATACCTGGAAATACCTTTGCAATGAGGCTAAGAATTAGGAATGCCTGTGAGCTATTGGGTCATTAATTAATAGAAATGGTATAAATTTAACCAAGGCAACACAGATGCTTATCACATGTGTTTTTCATTGGTGTTTTGAGCAAATCTGTGGAGTGACCCCCATAGCGGACTCTACCAATACGCACTTGAGCAGATACACAGTTCCTTACATCCATGAAGAATTGCTGCAGCCAGTGAAACTCAGAAGATAATCTTTGCCTGTAAAAGATGATCTTAGTTCTGATAGAAACCAGGAGTCCGTAGAAAGGATCACAAATCGTTCTGTTCCCCATCTACTCCCACACGCTCCCATGAAACTCAATGTACTGGATGAGCCGGGCAGTACACGGTACGATACAACCTCTGCAGACCTGGACCTGCACTTCTCCGCTTAGTTCATCTTCTTTTTACTGGGTCTCCTGCTGTAAGTTCTCAGCTATTCTATCTTGTAATTAAATCCCTCTGAAGCACAGGTATTTGTTCCTACGCCTTGCCAAAAGCTATACCTGACAGAGATGCCAAGTGGTTTGCCCGAAGCCATTTAAAGAATTCTTTTTTTTTTTTTTTTTCAAAAAAAAGGACTAAACCTGACCACCTGGGGTTTTCAGTGAGGACCAGCTGTGCCACAGAGGCTAATGCAGACCACAGCATGCACAGATGAAGGAAAGAGGACAGGAATTTTGTGAAAAAGAAAGCATGGAGATAATCCAGGAAGAAGCATTTGAGAGGTCAATTAGGGAACCTTGAAAGGTTGACAATGTCCCCTTAAGCTTTATAATAGTGTAAATGATTCATTCATCATTCTTCACTGGTCACATAATGAACAGTTAGACTGTTAAATGACCTCAACTTTGCCTTGGGCTCTTAACTCCAAGCTAGTTACTGCCTGGCCGCCAAAGTCCTAACTATAAAATGAGTCATTAATGCTTAAAGAGGAGGAAAGTTCCCTGTCCACCACACAGAGGAATCTGCGCCTGGGGGTACAGCTCCCAGATGTTGTTAGCCCCTCAAAACACAGCACTAGGATAAGAGGGAGACTAGCCTAACCACAAAGGTTGCAGAGATAAGGGAAAAAAGCAACATGAGAGCACTCTGGATGCCCCAGCACCTTCATCGTCCATGAACATTTCACTCCTGGAGAATTTAATGCAGCAGACAGCAGCCACCCACTCCCCCTGCAGAGCCTCCTGCTTTGGTGGGACCAACCACCACAAGTCCATGCTAGCTTAGGCAGGCCAATTAAAATGACCTACTGTTGACAAATAGGAGAAATCTTCAGGCATCCACTCTATTTGTATCTAACTTTACCAATTATATCAGCTACTCTTACTAAAATAAAAGTTATTATTTCTGCTTGTGGAACTTGCTTATTTCTTACCTTCAAATCATTACAGCTACAACACAACTACCACCAAAGTGGACAAGTGGTTTATGGTTTAATTTGTGCAAAAATAATCAATTTAAAGCCTGGAAGAAACCAAGATTTAATTTAACCAGATTAATATCTTAAATCCTAAAATAGTCAATAACAACAGCAAAGCTAGACATTTAGAAAGGAACTACTGCACATGCATTAATGAACACCTCGAAACACATTAATAAGGTCATGTCAGCATGACCTTGTTAGTATGTTTAGTATATTTTTCTCAGGCAACGTCCTTCATGGACATTATAGGGAATTCAGGGACATAATAGGGAATTCAGTCCTTTCTATTCCAACAACAAAGTTTAAAATAAATACCAACTTCTGGCTGGGAAAAGCCTTCTGATGACTGTCCCCATATCATATAGCTAGTGAACTGTTTCCAAGCTCTTTGAGATAATGGGCAAAAGTAAATTATTTCAATATGTATGAATAATACTGCATTTTTATGAGCGTTGCTGTTACATTACTGACCAGCAGAAAGGCTAAACACGACTAGTTATTGCTGTGACCAAGGGCATCCTACTGAAAGGTGATCAGTTCAGAGTTTGTGCCAAACCATGAACCTTTCACATAGCCAAACTACCCTTGTAGGATCTCACCTAATCCCTGAGATCCTCTCCCAGCTTTTTGTGACCCTCTTCAGGTTTCCTTGACTGCCAGCATCCCCAGGTGGTTCCTTTTACTCAGAAACAAGCAAGAAAATAAAGACTCCTTCCATTTAGCCTCATAAACGCACATGCATACACTCAAAGGGATTAGGCTGCTAGCTTGGCTATGGGACTAGAGGTGATCTGCAAGCCCAAACACATGTCCATGTAAAAGCCAGCACCTCTCTGCCTTTTATCTGAACTCTAACCGGAGTTTCATTTTTCTCACCAACCAGCTGTGAACTAATTACAAGGACTTCTAACTAGTCCTGCTCCCTCTCCAAGCATATGGATCCAATTAAGTCAAACTGCAGCTGATTTTAATCAATCTTCCTTGAAGCAGCCAAACTTGAAGAATCTCTTCTCCTTCAGCTCCAAGAGTAGAGGAGAGCAGGAAAAGCAGGAGAGTAGTATTTGCATAAGGAACACTTCACATCCGCTTGGTTGCCTGTAAACACAAGGCTCCTAGCAGTAAGAAGTGCTAATTGAACACTCCTCAAGTCTTTCCTCCCACTTTATCCAAAAAGCACTGATTTGATCAGTCTCTTGTTCTTGGCATCGAGTTGCACTTTTCCACCAGCAGCTCGGGAAGATGGTCCAGATCGTTTCAGATAACTAAACCAACCAAACCTTTCACTGAAATCTCAGCAGGTCTGCCCACTGTAGGCCAAGCAGTAACAGCACATTGCTTTCCTGAAAGCCTTTTTTGCTTCATTGAAAGAAAGAAGGGTAGAGGAGGGGAGATAAAATTGTCTGGTTAAACCCGCTCTTTTCATATATTATTTGAATCCCTCTCCTGAGCCGCAGTTCAAATGTTTTTCTTAAGATAATGTCCTGGGCGACAGGCAGGTACCCTCAGCGGGGTGTAATTTCTCTACAGTCCCAACATTTCCTGTGTTTTTGTAATCTGAGGTTTTTATTAGCAGTAAAGACCTGACCAGTGAGTAATATCCATGCTAAAGTCTTTATACCAGTGAAGGAAAATCAATGCAGCCTGCAGCTAGGTGTCAAGAGCCAAGGGGTTTTGGAAGAAGGGGTGTGTGGATGTGGAAAGCGCCTTCAGCCATAATTCAAGCTGTCCCCACACAAGCACAGAATACAAAGAGATGTCAGACGTTATATACACTGCTGCGGATAGCTATCAGTATCTCGGTTTCTTTTTTTGCTAATTCTGAGCCCAGGGAACGTGAATCACACACCTAACACAGAAGTACCTTTCCGTGTGCTCACTTGCCCTCTGGCCATCAGGGTCCTGTAGTTCACGAAGTGGGCTACTGTTAGCAGCAGCCAAAGCAGAGATGAGCAAAATTCATGTGCCAATACTCGGACACAAAAGGATGCGAGGGGAGGCAAACATTTTTTGAGACTTTACTCCTTTCCACACACCAATACAGTCAAACACTGATGCTTTTAGTTACCAAACACTAGCCGTGTCTCCCTAGATTTAATTCACCACACATGGCTTTGTGAACCCAACAGGCTTCAGCCCAGTCCAGTGCAAAGCAGTACAAGCCTTAATTCTTCATCTTGCCTCTTCCTCTTCCAAATTCACAACTTTAATACATCCCTCCCATGTATCTTCCATTTAGTAGATACAACTCCAGGAAGTCAGAGGTTTTATTTTAAAAAAGAAGAAACTACAGATAAAGATTTGTCAGAAATCACTCTCATCCTACTTTGCTTAATGTCACTCCCTACTTCTCTTACACCTTTATTTGATTTAATGCCATGCTTTTCCTTTGTTTGTAATTTCAATCATCTTTCTGTTCAGTAAAATTTTCCTTGTGATTTATGTATAAAGAGTTGGTCTTGTTTTTTTTTCCCCTTTGCAATAAAGAGACTTTATTTTAACCCATCATTTCCCACTGATTTCTTTCAGAGATGGGAATAACTAACATGTCAAACTAGCAACATTTCAGTGACCTTATCTGAGCGTATAATAATATTTTCAGCATATTTGCTCAGCACTGATAGAAGAGGTGAATTTCTAAGCTTATCCTTAACTTAGTGGGTTCCCACTGTAAGGAACCTTTTTCCAATGTGTTTATAAAAAAAGTCATTCTAAGCTTGGCCTGCCAAGATATTTGATTCTTGAGGCGAATAAAAAATGGGAAGGCTGATCTTTTCCTCTCTGAGGAGTTCTGAAATCTTGACCATCCAGGTGGGCACATACTGAACAAAACTGACATTTTAGCATTCAGCTTCCATATTCCTATATTTATGCTCTCCTCTCTACTCCTCCTTTGGAGAAGCTGCTTTTGGCACCCAGTCTTCTAAGACACAAATAAGAAGCCAAGGAAGGGGAGCTACCTCCTGTTAAATAAAGAATTAAAGCGATGTCCTCAGACCTGGCAAAGCAGATGTAAGAGCACCTTAATTCAGCTCACTAACTAGCCATTTGGGGGACTGGCAGATTTCTCTTTCCTAGACCTGCTAAGCCGGATGACCACCTTCCTTCTCATTTCCACACCTACGTGCTATCTCATCCTTCCCATATAATTTTTACTCTGCTCTATCTGCAGGTCGTTCCTGTTCTCTCCCACTCCCTCCACAAAGTCCTGACCTGCATAATACCATTCCAACAGTGAGCACCATTAATGAGATATGTCATGGGGATCCTGTGATGAGCTTTCAAATCCCTTTTGGTGAACAGTACAACAGCTTTACCACTGTATGAAGGTCCCATCTTGTTCCTGTCACCACATTACTTTTCGACACCGTGAAAACTCAGCTATCCAAATGGTGGCTGCTGCAGATCTCCTCTACTGAGGACCAGAAGGCAGACAATTAGCAAGACTCTGCTGAAGACTGGACCTTTCCTCTTTGAATGTGCAATTTAAAAAGCTTGGTGTTTTGGCATCTCAAGAGCACTATAAGCAAACAAAGCAAAGCATCTCTAGGTATCACAAAGAAAATAGGGAATTCCTCTGGTCAGGCCTTCCTGGCAAGCCAGCAGCCGTTCTAAGACAATGTTGGCAGATTAAATGTGACCTGAGTGAGTTGTAATCTGCTCTGAAACCAAAGCTGCTGTTGTGTTTGTTGGAGACCTAAGCATCCAAACACCAGCCCAAACCTTTCATCTCCTTCCGATGACTGAAACCCAATTAAAGCAGAGCCGGGTGACAGGTTTCACACTAAACATGGCTCAGCAGAGATGCTCAGCAGCTCTTAGCTCCCTGCTTTATCAAAGCTGTCACTTCTCCTGTCTCTAGGAATTGGTAATAAAAAAAAAAAAAAAGATTTGATTTGCCTCTAATAGGTGTCAAGATAAAATCAATGGTCTGTCTGAAATCTGGGTAATTTCAAACCTGCAGGTTTTCTACCATGAAGCAATGTACACGAAAATAGAAAAAAAAAGAAGAGAGAAAGAAAGAAAAATTAAGAGAATGAAATGCTACAATGCATGTCTAAGAATTTGGAAAAAAAAAAAAAAAAAAAGATTTGATTTGCCTCTAATAGGTGTCAAGATAAAATCAATGGTCTGTCTGAAATCTGGGTAATTTCAAACCTGCAGGTTTTCTACCATGAAGCAATGTACACGAAAATAGAAAAAAAAAGAAGAGAGAAAGAAAGAAAAATTAAGAGAATGAAATGCTACAATGCTGAATTGTTCAGCATATCAGAGAGAACAGAGCAGAGAGAGAACACTGTTCATATAGGTGTCAAGATAAAATCAATGGTCTGTCTGAAATCTGGGTAATTTCAAACCTGCAGGTTTTCTACCATGAAGCAATGTACACGAAAATAGAAAAAAAAAGAAGAGAGAAAGAAAGAAAAATTAAGAGAATGAAATGCTACAATGCTGAATTGTTCAGCATATCAGAGAGAACAGAGCAGAGAGAGAACACTGTTCATAGCAGGATGAGCTTTGATTAAACAAACAGGCTGAGGTTCTTGTTTGCTCCACCACCTTTCAAACAGGAAACACAATAAAAGCTTGAAGCAACTCCCATGCCCCTGCCCTGCACAGGAAAGCTGTTCCCAAAATGAGAGCTGGCTGAACAGACAGTCTACTCTGCTGCTGCAGGTGCCCTCACCCTCCTTCAAGGAGGGTGAGACTTCCCAGATCTATCCAGAGTGAAAAGCTGAAGACCTGCCGTATGGAACAGCCTACCTCAGGAAAATGTAAAACACCCACAGTAGCACAGCAAAAGAAACACACCCTTTCATCCTTCTGACTCCACAGCTTCTGCTCTCCATGTCTGTGGCCTGGAGATGATGCTGTGTCATCCTCTCAACAGCACTGATGCTTCCTGGCTTGGAAAACTACTACCTAATGAGGCCACAAACTGGTGGTCTCTGTCTCCATCGCTGACAGCAGCAGGGGAGTCTTCAGTATGAATGGAGCTCGAATTTTCATACCAGCTCTGTGCTGTTAAGCCCTGACTACGCTTCTGCTTTGGCACGAATGAATTTGGAGACAGATAACTTATGATAGTGGAGTTATTTAAAATGGACCAGGTTTTGAGGTTCCAAGAAAAAAAAGAGGAGGTTCTAGGAAAAGGCACCAAAAAAGACAACTCAGTGGAGTTATTTAAAATGGACCAGGTTTTAAGGTTCCAAGAAAAAAAAGAGGTTCTAGGAAAAGGCACCAAAAAAGACAACTGCATTTGTGTGATTGCATCTGACGTCAGAACACTACAATAACATGGTCAGAGATACAGGTCTGGTGGTGCAGTTTGCATAGGCTTCCAAAAAATGCCCTGCCCAGACTGAGGGAAGCAACGTTGGGTGCTTTGAGCATTCTGGCACATTTGTTAGAACAACTATGGCGAATGGACCACGTCAGGCTCTCCAGCTGCTCTGCACCTTCACATTTCCTACCTGCAGAGTTAGCTTCTCCAGTTTCATTTCCAGAGATCTGTTCTCCTCTTCCAACTTGCTGCGTTCAGCTTCCAGCTCCTCAATTTTCAGCCTGGAGAAGAAATGAAAGTTAATAGAGACTGTCCCGGCAGAGTCCCACCACAAACAATCAAGTAAAACATAAAATCAAGAGTAGTATCAGATTATTCCTATATTCGGTACCTCAAAGCTACACTACTGAGGCAGTTAAAACATATGACTAAAAGATATGAGTTTACAAATAATATATTAATCATACAAAAGTATACTAAAAATATGTAACTTGAATATAAAGCAAATCTGATTTAGATACTCTCTGAACCACAGACTGAGTCTAGACCATCACGTTCAGTAACCACCAACAGCTAAAATCTCCATAAGTGCATCAAATCTCTTTTTGATCTGATTTATACTTTTGGCCTTCACAACACTCCTTGGCAGTAAGTTGCAAAATTTAATTATGTGCTGTATGAAAAATTAGTTCATTTTGGTTTATCCTTCACATGTGATTATTTCACTGAGTGCCTGTTAGTTCTGCTATGAAAAGTTGTGAATAATTGTACCATATTCCCCTCCCCATACCACTTTACAGGCCTCTGTTATTTCCTGAGGAATCTCAATTTAGTCTTTCCTCACATCAAGGATTTGCCATATTTCTGCTCATCTTTATGGCCTTTCCTTGTTCTTCTTCATGTTTTATATAGGCTTTCTGCTATGAGAAAAGCTAGAACTACAAACAGCACTCAGATGTATTCAGTGGTATAATGAGGCTTTCTGTTTTGTTCTCATCTTCTTTTCCAATAATTCCTAGTATTCTATTTGTCTTTTTAACTACTGAGCACTTACCTGGTATTTTTAGAAAACTGTTCACAATAAGGTAAGATCTCTTTCTTGAGTGATAACGGCTCATTTAGAGCCCACTATTGTGGGAGTAAAAGTAAAGGCATTTTTTCTTATGTGCATGGGGTTTGCAATTATTGACGGGCAACTTCATTTCCCATCTTGAACAGCATCATAAGATTCTTCTGACACTCTGAACAGTCTGATAAGCTAAATTATTTCATACTGTCTCAAATTCTGTCACCTCCCTACTCACAAACTCCTCTTTGTGTTGGACAACAAGTTCCCAAGAAAAACCATTCTAGGACCTAGTGGAAAACCCTCGGTATTGTGAGAACAACATTCATTCTTTGATTTTCCATCTTTTAACTCTCTCATAAGCAAATTAATGGAAGAAAAGTGCATCAAGCTTTAAAAAGCAGAAAGACGTTATGTTATCTCTGGCTCAGGAAATCCTAGAGACAAGGCACTAGAAGCCAGGAGAGCCTTCTGCAAAGTAGCTTTGCCCTATTAGCACGGTCATCCACCACCGGCCATCCCCACAGACAGTACACTGGGACAGCCAGCCCTCTGTGACTTTTATATTCTTATTAATCTAACAAAGAACCTTCTTTCTTATTCCATTCCAAAGTTTCTTTGTGACCTTTGGCTCAAAGCCTTTTGAAAGGTCAAATATATTATATCAACCACGTCAGCCTTAGCCAAATGATTGCTGAATCCTTCAGAGAACTCTATCAAACTTGTTAGGCAGGAGATATTATTATAAAAGATTTGATATAACATTTTTGCTTGCATTTAAGTACAGAGTACAAGCACCTTAATGCTGCCGCAAGAACCTCACCTTTTGCATGTTAACTTCCTGGGATTAACTGTGTAACTCATACATATTAACATCAATCTTTGCATTCAATTTTCTCAGGATCCTCTTCCAGAACTATTTTTAAAAAATTAATTATCTTGCTTGATAATACTCACTTTTCAATGATCTAAATTAAGCTGAAAATCCTTGCACCATGACAATAAACAACACACCCATCTGCCAGCATCTCAAAATTATGCAACAGAAATTTCAGGTACAATGACGAAGCCGTCTCTCCTATTCACTGGGCAACAGTAACAAACTTTTCCATAGAAGCTGGTTGATCTACAACATGCTCAGCACAGAAATGTCTCCTTTATAAATATGCAGCTGGAATTGCTTAAATTATTTGTAAGCCCGACCCCTGCTGGTAATTTTCAGATATTATAAAGTATCATCTTTTTTCACTCTTGGAGGCTTCTAAAATGCCAAGGAGCAGCTTTTAGCGTTGTCCAGGCCATTAAAAAATATCATCAATAATTTCCAGAAGAGACACAAAGCTAGCGGGGATGGAGGATGCTGAAGAAGCAGGAGACTGAAAAGGTCGGAAAAAATGGAAATTCAAAATGGAATTAATGCTTTTAATGTCGTGTTTCTAAATGGATTGCAGAACAGGCCACACGAAGAGCAACGTTTTTCTCTGAGGAACAACAGCGCAGCAGCTACTGAAAGGTCAGAGCCAGACACAGGACTCTCATCAGTACTTTCTCCATACTTGACATGCTGAATTTTAATTTAGAACAAATTTCTCCCCATCCAGCCTCCCAAATAAGCTGTGATGTTGCTGTTATCTGCCTGCAGACTTTCTCTCCGTGTGGAGGTTTAAGCTCAGGCCTCTTAGATGCCCTTTAAAAATCATTCATAGCAGTCACCAGAAAACACAAAGATCTGAGACAGGAGCAAGCTGTAACAAGGGTAGGTTTAAGTCATTGTATTTTTGTGCTATTTCACCTGCAATTTTAAGATTTAATGATTTGTTCGTGCCCTTTGTGCCTCACCGAAGAGCGAGCGTCGAGCCAAGGGCCGGGGTGCTGGCAGTCGGGCAGCAGACGAACCCAGGCCGCCTGTTTCGCGACGGAAGCTCACCAGGAGCTTGCCCTTGGGCTCATCCCTCAGGTGCCTGCTCCTCCCCAGTAGCCCAGCTATTGGGGTAGCACTGGGGTATCCTGCTTTCCAGACACAGCCTGGGGCTCCCCGCTGTGTGCCGGGGGCAGGTCAGCCTGCCGAGCTCCCCTCCATGCTGCCTCGGCTCCGCTCTCCTTCAGAGCCAAACTTGCCACTTCCTCTGCTCTGAGGACCGGGAACACTGCTGTAACCTCTTTGTACTGGAGAGGTTTTTAGGACTGACTAGTGCTTTCACTACTTATAGAATCATAGAATCATAGAATGTTTTGGGTTGGAAGGGACCCCTAGAGGTCATCTAGTCCAACCCCCCTGCAGGGAGCAGGGACACCGCTAAGTAGATCAGGTTGCTCAGAGCCCCATCCAACCTGGCCTTGAATGTTTCCAGGGATGGGGCCTCCACTACCTCTCTGGGCAACCTGTTCCAGGGTTTCACCACCCTCAGTGTAAAGAATTTCTTCCTTATATCTAGTCTAAACCTACCTTGGTTTAGTTTAAAACCATCACCCCTTGTCCTGTCACAGCTGGCCCTACTAAAAAGATTTTCCCCATCTTTCCTATAGGCCTCCTCTAACGTATTTTGAACATTGTTAAGTGTCCTGGATCTCCAGTGGGAAAGCATTAAGAACCATTAGCAAACAGTTTGTGCTATTCTAGCTTTGCTTTCCAGCCCTGGGGAATTCTTCCCAATGGCAGAGAGAGAAGCAAGGGAAATCCTATCTATATATAAACACAGCAAAGCATTTGCAGCTGGTGGTTAAGATACGGCAGTCAAATATTGAAAAATATTTACTTACTTGGCACTTGAATTCTTTCATTTACGTAAATTCAGGTACAGGGCCAACTGTGTACTGCTTTCAGATGCACCAGCATCCACAAAGGCAGCTTTAGTCTGCATACACCTTGTGCTCCCTCTGTCCAGGGACATCTGCACAAGATATGTGATGCTATTTTATCACCAATTTGCATGCCTCAACTTATTATATATGGGAGTTACTTTCAGGTAGGGAGAACAATCAGAGATAAATTCATGTGAGAACCACAAAAAGCAGAGTACAGAAACATCTGGGTACAGCACAACCATCTATCAACTTAACGTTTGGCCTGGAATGAACGCTGGTGCCCATTTTAAAAGCAGCCTTGCGGCACGAGGAAGGAAGAAACATCAGTTACTTTCTGAAATCTTGACACCATTCTCCAGTTTTGTGATACAGTGAAAAATCATTTGGATTAATTTCTGGAAAATTTACCAACTTTTTCTCCATACAGGGGTTTGAAAACAGGAAAATACTTAAACTCTGGCAAAGATCTCTTTGCATTTCTAGAAGACTTTTCCTGCATCAGATGCAGACAGCTTAACCCAGAGTCGAAGGCTCCACAGGCACAAGGTAAATTCAAGCCTTCTCCGCAGCCTTTCATAAGATCAAATTTAGTGCAAGGATGAAGATTCATTGGCATTTGCTCAGACTTGTGGATTCTCCCACTTTTGAAAACTGAGCTTCATATTGCCTCTACTGCATGTTTCACTGTCCCAAATTAGAAGAGGGAACAAGAAGAAAAAAAAAAAACAAAAAACCCTACAGCCTCAGGTCTCCTGAAATGACACTTGTGAGAATCAGGAGACTTCCCACCATGTGCGATCAGTCTGTCTAAAAAGCGCTTAGATGGTGAGTGACGGCTGCTAGAGAGGCCAGGCTGGTTCTATTTTAGAAAGGAAGAAGGGGGGGAATCCATTTGATTTTCAACAGCATCTAGGCACTTCCAAAAGTCTCTCTCAGTCCAGAGCTTTTCGGTGGAGTTAACCAGTGACAACTGCCCACCATCACCCCTTTATCTTTCTTTTATTTGTTTTTCATGTTCTCAGATGTCTTATGTGATTGCATGGATATCGCCGATGAGGACATGTCTGATGGAGGCCCCATCTGCGAAGAGGACATGGCCATGTGGAAAAGCTATTGCTGAACAGGAAACTATTGAATAGAGCAGAAAATGTATGTGTTGGGAAGGCGCTATTAAGGGATCCAGATGGCACTGAGATGGTGTTAGGAGCAGAGCAGACAGAATTCCAGCAAGTGTGACTAATAGGCATTGGCAAGGACATGAATTTCTTTTGAATTACTGTAACTCTACCCAGTCACTAAATCCACAGAAAACATTTAGGATTTACTGGGGTTGCAGTTTGACAGCAGAAAGAAAAAGTTCAGATTTGTTCCAGCTGAAAAGGTCCTTCAGCTGTTGCCACTTAAGTCTTTAGTGAGGTTCTTTTTAAATATATTACTTTATTTCTAGGTTCTGAAATACTAGTTATCACCTGGAATACACAGTTATCACCTTCCCTCTAAAAGGTGCTAATGCCTAAATGCTCTTTTGCTTTGCTATACCCCACAGTGCCTGAACTCAACAGTTTGACCACTTTCTCTTTCTGTAAGATCTGCAGAATATAAACAAATATGATTTCAGTGGGAGCAGCAAGAAGTGTGAGAAATGACAGCATTAGCACCGGCTTTTATTGTCTCTTCGGAAACGATGATGCTGGGAGAGAGTTTCACATTTAAAGTTATAAAAGGTCTGACGAAAGAGCACTTTGTTCTCAAGAGAAGGAGGAAAAACTGATAAAGTCTTTCAAGTTTCTCACTGAAAATTTACTTTCCATACTAAAGAAAAATGAGACAAAAGATATATTTTTAAAAGCTCTCATTCACTCACAGGAGGTGAATACAGATTCAAAGGATTAATATGGATTTTTTTTTTCTCCTTTATGTCTCTCCTGCTTTTGTTTTCAGAAGTTAGCTTCTAACCACGGGGGTGTATATGGAAATGCCTGGAGGCTCACAGTCCGTTCCTGCTCTGCAGACTCCCCTCGCTGGCTTCTGCTGGTTTTCCTCTATTTTTCACATTCCTCCATGACAGCAGCTAACTGGAGAGGCTGGGCTCAGTCCAGAAGAGCAGACACATCGTACGGTAGGTTAATGGGATTTCAAAGACCACAATAAACCGAAGAAATGGAAATAACTCCCTCATAAGCTGTGGCATTTCTTTCCCCACTTTCCAATTCCAAAGTTTGCATTCTTCCCCCCGTTTTCTGCCAGAATTCATTTCTGGCAGCTGTCTTTAGAAGGAAGGAGTAACAGTGGAGCTCGTGTTGCTTGCTCCTCCTTAACAGCTACATAAAATTGAGTAAACCAGCCTTGTAGAGGCCCACAAGGACACAGGAGGAGGACAAGCACAGCAGACCTAATCCCTTCCCATACTAATCTCTGTTCTCCTCCCTTCTGTTCTTTAATCATAGCTACCCAATTCGCCTCTGTTGTATGGAGAGGACACATCCAGCCGAGCCACGAGGAGCGTTCTGGTGTGGACCACAGCATATCACTCCTGAACCCCAAAAGCCTGGGGGAAGATAGTGATTTATCTTGCACTCCTTTGAGAAGAAAGGACTCGGCCCAGTTTCTTGTCCAATGCACAGAAAATGCCAGAAAACACAAAATAAGGCCCAACCATATACTTTGACTGCTTAAGCTTAGAAGCACAAGAAAAAAATCTTTATGGAGTCAATTCTGCAATGCTGAACGGAGTCCTTGAGAGCCGGCAAAGACACCAATAGTAGCCAACAGTAAGGAAAAAGGAGCAGGGACTGGCTTACCAGCCCTCCAGCAAGGAGAGCTCCAGCAGAACGAGAACGCTTTACTGTTAGAGCTGAGCAGCGAAAAGGGTGATTTAAAACAAACAAATCCATGCTTTTTGGAACAGTTTTGTAGGTAAATGACTAGCACCAGAGCCTGGGACGAGTATTTAAATCAGCCGTAACAACAAAAAGTGGTTCAGTAAAAGGTGACAGAAAAACCAGCCTGGAATTAGATCCTGGGACTGTGGCCTCTGTGCATCCATAGCCTCAGGAGCATGCAGTAGAGAAATGGGAAAGAGAAGAAAAGACAAAAATATCATCGTGAAACAACTGCAGAAGCTTAGGCTTTTTGCTGAAACAGCTTTCAGTGTACGGCTCATCACTGGAGAATAGCTCCGCACCACCAACAGCTTTACTGGGAATAGGCCTGTATTTCTGTCATACTTTGTGTGGAGGCTTTGACACAATTTCATGAAAGGAGGAGAGAGATGAGATTAGTAGTCAAAGAAATTATTTAAAAACAAAAAAGAGGAAAAAAAATTATCTAGAGGGTTTTAGCGCTACCTTTGAGCCAAACCTAGCACCACAATCCCATAACAAGCAGGTACTCGCGAGCTCCACTTGTACCTGCCCAGGAAATCGTTTTTTTAATGCATGGCAAAGCCAAACATCTTTATCCCCCCTGCCAAGCGCCTTCTGCAACATGAAGTGGCCCTGGACTATGTGGCAATCCAGCTGTTTCCCCCACACATGCTGTTCCTGAAGCTGCTCAGTTAACAGATGGCAAATGCTGCTCGGTGAAGATAAACACCGTATAATGAGTCTTGGAGGTGAAACTAGAGAGACTGAACGTCTCCGACATGAAAGGATGCCGCATCCCATACCAACCCAGGGAGGCAGAGACCAAGGAGGTGCTGTAGGAATACTCTGAAAACCTTCGGCTCCCAGAAGACAGCAAGCAGGATGCTGGCTTTACTGACAGAGAGGCACAATATTAATCAGGAGCGACGGGTTTAACGTTGCCGAGGAGGGGCTGAATACTTCCACAGCAGTACAAACATCAGGTTTCAGAGGGTCTAGTGTGCCTTAGTGAAGGGAAAACCTGAATGAGCTTGGGTCAACCAAACATTCACAATACGCAAAAGCAGATGGAGACACATTTACCCCCCTGAAAAAGGGAAGCCATAGCATACTACCCTCTACCAGAACTCAAACATATGACGGAATAGAAAAAGGAGATGTATGCCTTAGGTCTTCAGAACTATTACACCACCTTGAGGGACCTATGCTCCAGGAGTGAGTCCCTAAGACTAGGTGTACAGCCCTAAAACTTATTGGAATAGCTTAGCTGAACATGTGTTATTTTCAAACACCTCCCCTCTGCTATGGAGCTGGGCATCCAAAGCCATAAAACAAGCTCCAGAGGCAAAGCACAAGAGCGAAGTCATAACATACAGGCCAGTAATTTCGGCATTCTGCTTGCTGCAAAATCTTGCTTTCAGTCCTAAGAGGCAGTAACGCTTTATAGTGATGGAGCTGAAAATATAAAAGAATTAAGAAATGAAACTTGAGCCAGAGTCTTACATCAGCTGAGAATAAAAAACTCAGCCTGTCAGGATCTGATTTGCTCAGCTTAAATAAAAGGAACTTTATTAAACATTCAGAAACAGATGAACTTTTCTGTACTCAGTATTTATTGTGTCACCTGCTTTGGAATGGAAGCTGTAAATACTTTAATAAATACATGGAAAGGTTGTCTAGCTTCACTGTACCTTTTGTAAATGCTCATGTATCCTCTGCTGAAATGCTGTTTTGTAACTTCTCTTTCACTGAATCACAACAGGTACCCCTCTGCCATCTGCAGCAATGCACGAGGGGAAACATCCCTCTTTTATCTCCAGTGCTACATGCACATCAGTATTACAAAAGCTGGATTCTAAACCTCTTTACACACATGTCAACAGATCCTGTATTTACAGTCAAGATTTGGTCAAAACAAGAAACAAAGAGCAATGCTGTTTCCACAGGGAAGAAAGCCAACAGGGGGAACAGTGACGCAGGAGCCAGTCTTATAAATTAACTGAGTACGAGAGACCCCAAACATTAGAAGAAAAGAGCCTGCAGCCTCCCAAAAGGCAGAAAGGCTTATAAAGGATCCAAATGCAGGAAAAGGATCCAAATGCAGGAAACTTATCTAAATGCAGGAAAGATGAGGGGCTGAGGCTTTCTGTTAACGCTTCATGGATTTCTCATGTCCATAAAAGCTGGTGGGAAAGTAAAAAGCGCGCTCAGGATAAGAACATCCTACTTCAGAAATACAAGGAAAACACGTCCTGATTGATGCTATCATGCTGTTCCCCGAATAGCAGGCAGCATATGTACACAGGCAGTCTATACACGTATATTTTTTCATGCATTGTAGCACAGTGAGGTCCTGTACCTGGTGTTCTACCACAAGATGACAATAACCAGAGCAGGCAGTGAAACTACCCTGGGCATTTCCCTTCTCATTAGTTCCACTGAAAATAGTAGAATCTTCTCAGCCTTCCCCTTGCTTTGCCTACCTGAGCATGTCAACCTCCTCCTTGGTGATGATGGTACTTTGATCAGCCGTGCACTCTTGAGACTTCAGGACCTTCATCTCCACCTCCAGCTGCAGAAGAGAAAAGGCTTTAGTTCCTCCAGTACTAATAAGGGGGACACACAAGCAGCAAAGGGGAAATCATGGCATTCTGCACAGTTCAGACCATTCTCAGGATACGGACATGAAGCACAACTCTTCATGTGTTGAATGTCAAAGCCTCGGTTAACCCTGCTTCCCTTTGCAATGCCTTTTGCCTTTCCCCAACATTTTCTCCGAGGTAGACGAAGCACAGAAAGTTGACTCTTTCTCAGCAAAGCTTCTGCTTCTCATCCAGATCCTTTCCCAACCCATTCCCATGGATAATGGGATGCAGAGAATTATCTGTGTGGTATTAGGAGCTTGCTGGTACCCAAGATTCAGTATTGACACTTCAACCTCATTTAGCTTCAATTCCTCCCCAGAAGAAATGAACCACAGGATTATGCTCTCTTGTCTAGGACAACTCAGACACATACATTGAATCCAAAAGACTGGCAAATATTCCCAGCACTTTCAATATACACTTCTAGCTCAAGCTGATCAGGTAGGTCTGGTGGAACAAACGATTAGGAATACTTTCTGCCTCTGGCCTTGTTGGGAAGGAACTCACAAGAAAGTACCTCAAAACTCTACAGACATGAAAACTTCTTACAGAGACAAATATCTCAAGGGTGGATGTCACGAGGACGGAGCCAGACTCTTCTCGGTGGTGCCCAGTGACAGGACATGGGGCAATGGGTACAAACTGAAACATAAGGGGTTTCAGTTGAATATGAGGAAAAACTTCTTTGCTTTGAGGGTGACAGAGCCCTGGCACAGGCTGCCCAGGGGGGCTGTGGAGTCTCCTTCTCAGGAGATATTCAAAGCCCGCCTGGACAATGTCCTGTGTAACATGCTCTAGGAGAACCTGCTTTAGGAGGGGGGTTGGACTAGATGATCTCCCGAGGTCCCTTCCAACCCTTGACATTCTGTGATCCTGTGATTCTGTGACTCTACCATTCCCAGGCTCCCTGACTTATTGGAATCTGTATCCCTAATTCAGCTATCAAGACAATGCACAGATTGATAAACAACATATGTTACTTGTTTCTAACCCCTCAGAAAATGATTTATCATGAAGTGTAAGCAGACAAACTACCTAGAGGATACTCAAACTTCTGTTCCAACACCGTCTCCCAGCTTAGACCTCCTTCACACTCATCCTTCAAGATTTTGGATTTCCTTTTGTCATCTGTCTTTTATCACCTGGCAACCAATTCCCCTAATAAATCTATCGACAGAAACTATACTTTTTACTCAGGAGGAAAACAATAAGCAATCCAGCCCTAACTATAGATGCAAAACTTAGGACTACAGAGAGCTCAGTACTCAGCATTCAGGGATACAACCCATTAATACACCATTCCCTTCAACAGCACTGATTAGACTTTTAAAGCAAAATCCCATTGCAACAGCAAACTTCCTGCAAAGACAGCAAGCTGGCAGAAACTCCCCAATTTTACAAGAAAGAGGAGCACATCAACACGTGCAGTCATATTGCTCAGCCAGAACTGAAATTTTGACATCTCGCCTCTTTGCCCTTCCAGGCTTACCAGAAAAGACAGAGCATGGCAGCACCGCTAGCAGGGAAGGGCAGAAAAGGGATGGTTGGATTATTCTCCCTCCCCTTTCTGATACCATAGGGACGGAGCAGAAGAGAAAGGGCAGAAAAGAGGTTTCAGCCAAATTTCCCCCGGCACCCCAAAGTCCTGCATTCTCCCCCTGCCTGTCAAAAGGCATCTAGGAAGAAGGAATAAGCAAAGGCCCACCTGCATCATCAGGCTGTACAAATGTTAATGTATATTAGCTGCCTGATAAGATTATCACAGCCAGAAATGCTTCCCTCAATTTTCTGATTACTGAGCTTATCTCTCCCAGCTCAGCCCATCACAGATGGCTGGGGATAAAGCAAGCGCGCCAGATAATTCCAGGAATGTGAATAAAAGGTACCGGGACGAGGAGCAGGCATCAATTCGAACCTACTTCTAGCAGGAAAACACTCATCATATCTCCCGTTTCCCTCGGCTGCTGAAGCCTGGATGTGTTTGCTATTTAAGAGTTTTGTGCTGCTTTCTGGACTGCATGAGGACGGCATTTGAAGATGGAAGGGCTGGTAAATATGTTATTTATCACAGGCTAAGCAGGCTCAGCCTTGAGTCCAACTGCCACCTGCTCACCGACATGAGCAGATAAATCACGGCCACCTCCTCGGGGTAGAAGGGAGGATGGAGGGAGTGGGCGAGTAATCTGCTGTTGTGATCTGGGGTCGCTGGTGTTGGCTGTATGGAGATGAAGAAAAATGGAGTGCGTAATGGGAAAAGGAGACAGGAGAGCGAATGCACACACGCTCAACTGAATGCTGCCATGGAAAGCATCCATGCAGGTCTCACCTGATATACAGCGGTGACAAATTAGTGCCAGGCACGCTCAGTAGTGGCGTGATGAGATTCTGCTGGGTTTCTAAGAATAAGCCATTGAAGAAGAATGAGGAGGGAAGGGCAGAGGGACTGTAAGGGCATTTCATGGCATTTCTGTGTTCTCCCAATTTTCAAGAGCCAAAACTACCCGGACTGAAAATTTGATGAGCCTGAAGAGAGAGGAGGGCACAGTGGAATCTTTAGAGATGAAACCAGCTCGAGCGGTTAAATGTTGACACAGACCTGCTTCCCTCCACTAGGATTAAAACCACTGGAGAGTTTCAAGTTCAGGCCAAGGCACAACTTTGTGGCATAGCAAATTATTGTCATTAAAATCTCATTAATCGTTTATTTAAAAAAAGAAAGTAAACCAGTTATTAAGTATTTAATTTAAAATATGCAAGCTTGTTTCCTTTAATTGTATGGGTTTCAGTGAGGATAACATCCCTGCCTGCCAATCTCAAAGAAGATATTAAAAATGTAATTTATGTCTTTTGCAGGGCAAAAAGAAAGTTCGTGGAGATAAGATGGAGTGGCTTATTATTGGGATCCAAGTCCGCTTCTCCAAAGGCAGTACAGCGCAGGCAAACAGGTCTTTGTGAAACAAGAATGAAGAGAACAGCAAAAAAGAGCAAAAAAATAAGGAATCCATTGATAAAAGCTTTCTCTTGCTTGCAGGTTTGCCTGCGGGACAATCCAAAGCAGAACATGATCTCCCCAGCCTCTGGTCAGACCTGGCACGCTCGAACCAGCGTAACGCTGTGTTAGACATTGCCGCTACCTGCTCCGCCAGCTGGACCTTCGCTGCAGTCCTGTGCACGATGCAGTCGAGCAGAAGGCAGAGAAAAGAGAGAGAAAAGCAGCAGAACTGAATGGGGAAAATAAGCAACAGGAAGGCAGTAATAAGAGAAATACGAACCCATATTTTACGTAATTTTCAGTGCTTTGTGCAAGCCTAAGAGGTGGGGAGGTCACCAAGACCATTCCCTTTGACATAGCCCCTCAGGATAGATCACTCTGGGGACCAGGCGATAAACCATGAAATGCCTCACCGTGGTGGCAGAGCTTGTCCCTTCCCTCTCAGTACCAGTGGCAAAGAACAGCCTCAAGAAAGGATAAGGAGAGGAAGAGCCCATCTCCCCTTACTGTTTTCTCTGCCTAATTCCCATCACATCCCTTTTCCTCAATTAATTTCCAGTCATTGTCTCTCCTGTTCACCAGATGCCACTTCCAGCAAGCATCTTCTGCTTTTTGGACTAACTCAATATTCCTGTCTAAACTCTTCCAATTTTTATCAATAATTTTATATGGCTGGCCAAGTTAAACTGTACATTAAACTAGTAGAAGCTGTTACCCAGCAGAGAGGGGAAAAGGGCTGCTGAAATTACAGCTCATTGCTGTAGTCCCCCATTCAGTACCAAATGAGCTAGGTCAGGCTTTTATGTTGATCTGGCTCCTTTAACTAGCATCGAGAGCAGAGACACTGTCCCGAAATACAGCATTGCCTCTCTTATCCCAAAAACTGCACAAGAGGGACGTAAGTACCTATGAAGTTCCTGCAGGAATTTCAGGGTTAATACTGCCCAGGATCAGACCCCCAGTGATAACCATGCTGTACAGAACCCATTAGCATCGTGAAAAGAAACCAAGCTACTATTTTTATTTTTTTTTAAAGTTATCCAAGGTTTTTAGGACATTAGAAAAGGCAGAATAAGGAATAATGTCAGAGCCCATAGCTTGTGAATAAAACACATAAACCAATACTTAAAATCTTGACTATGTAATGTTCTCTTCTCAGAATACACTGGAGCCTCCTGCTCTCAACCTAATATGATCCCGTTAATCCCAAATCTTTCCTGCTCTCTTTCACTTCATAAGCCTGAATTTCAGTCCAGCGTTACTGCTCTCAATAGAAAGTGATCAGGACACATCCAGTATATAGAATGTCTGCTTCCACAAATACCCCAAAAGATGAAATGCAGATACTTTTTCCAAAATAAATAGTCAAAACCGAGAAAGAGCGGAAGGAAGAACATGGCCGGATTTTTGTCTACTGTTTAATTAAATGAAATATCGTTTCTTCTTTCAGCCTTACTCTTAAACCTGCCTGGGCAGGATTTCAAGATGGTGGTTCTCCTCCAAGTGTTAATGACATAGCAAACACCCACAGCAGTGTAAGAAATGTGTTCCTTTCTGGTTCTCTCTTCTGCAGGAATTATTTAAAGATATATGAGATGACAGGAGAAACATAAAATTATAAATTCATCTCCTGACAGCTAGAAGAAACAAAACTTTACTTTAGGGAGCTGATTTTCTTGGTATATGTCTGGCGTTTGTCATTTCTTACCCATATTTATCCCCTCCAAAACAAGTACTCCAAGTCTCCGCAATGCCACGGACCTGCTGTTCCTCCCACTTGATTCCAGCGGGCTTCAGCGTTCCTGAAGACAACCCTTTCCAAAGCATCCTAGTGACCTACTGTCCACACTCCATCTTCAAAACAAGACTTACCACGGGACTTAAACTTCTAAATCAAACCAGAAAACCACATTTACAAACTTCAGAAAATTTTAACATGCTGCCCAAAATAATGATCAAGCCTCTGTTTAGGTGCCTCATTTTGGGTAGTAAAGGACATAAGATCTAAAGTATTTCAACTCCCTGCTAAAGTTAGGATTTGCATGTTGAAAAAAAGGGGGCGGTTTATTCGCCCACATGATGTACACGTATTGCACAGAACACATGCTGGAGACATACAGTTATTATTTGAATAATGAGTGCATTTTAGTGAGGGGCTGATACAGCAATCTTATCCTGATGAAGTGTGCCTGCACGTCATTCAGCATTCTTGGAACTGTAAAAAGCAGGAAATGCTGAATCCATTATAAATGTCTAAAGGTTTATTTAACAATGGGCTGATGCAACATCCTTTGAAAGGCCTTCCTCAGCAAAAGAGCTGATTTTAAAAAGGCAGAGATAAATAGGAACTGAATTGCATGGAGCCAGCATGGAAAGGTGAATTGAGAGGTTGTGTTTGACTACAAGGCTCAACACAATTCAAGAAGCTATTTAAATACATAAATATTTAAATGTACGAAAACCAAGAGGACTTGGAAAGGAAGAGTGTGAACTAAAATAGACAAGAACAGAGAAATGGGACCCTGAGTATGACCCATACGCTGAGGTTTGAAAACAGGCAAACTATTGTACCCCAGGAGCTTGATACGCCAGTTATTCTAGTGATGCTATTTGTGCTTCCCTCCAAAGGATGTAGCAGTGACTAAGGATCTCACTTTCCTCTCTTCCCACAGAGCAGCACGGCAAGCTTGGTGACCTCCTGCTGTCTACAAGCTTATAAATCTGGCATCAGGACAGAAATCAAACATACATGAACACCAGTGAGTTTAATTTGGGTGTCCAGCAATACTACAAGGTAGTAAAACACTGTGCTGAGCACTTTCATGGATCATTCTGCTCAGCAAAAGCAGCATCACCTCTTCCATGTGCCCAGCCCGCTGACATTCTGAAGGGCTGCTCCCCTAAAACATGGGCAGAGAAGCACGCACGGAGAGAACTAAGCCTCACCAGAATTCTTAGTGAACTTCACTCTTCAAAAAAATAAGACAATACTTGCAAAACAAAACATTACTTGCCATTTAGAAAGAGGCTAAGCAGTCCAGGATTAGCTGGTACATTTTCTTGGGAAAATTAATCCTTGATACTGTTGTGAAACAGAAACACTTAAAGCCAAAGAAAATCAGGTATTCAATAAAAAGTGGTTTGGAATTACCTATTTCCCACTTGGTTAAAGCAAACAAGTTGTGGGTTTTTTTTCTTTTTCAAGACAAAGGCTGGCTGGATCAGAGTTGCCAGTGTCTATGGGTTACCCTGTCTGTAAGAAACTTGGTGTGCTTTTATCACTGAGAAGGCAGGGCTAGAAGCAACCTTCCAACAAAGTTCCCGAAAAATGTACTCATGCATATATATATTATTGTAGATGCACACAAACTGGGAAATGGACATATGCTGACTTCTGCTTCTCTCCAATACAGTCTGGATTGTGGCTTTTCTCCTCCTGTTGCAGTAAAAAGAGAGCAATTTTTCAAGTTTATACCAAATGTCATTCTATTTCATTTCCAAATATAATCTCCTAGAGAGAAGGTTCGCTTGCCCTATTTCCAATCTCTAAAGCTAATACACAAATTTATATTCCTTTCTCCCACTCGCTCTCCTAAATTAAGAGGCGTAATTACTAGGAACGCTTGCTACAAACGAATAAAGTGCCAAGGGAGAAGGAGCTGTCAGCGCCGGCCGTCTGCAGCAGCCGCCCTCCTCTCTCTCCCATCCCCGGAGGATCCTGCTTATGAGGCAGTTTCTATCGTTCCTATTAGCAGGGGGTGCTCACACACAGGACCAGACGCCAACCCCTCCCTTTCCAGGCGGGACAATCAGAAGGAACAAAATTACAAAATTAACTTCAGCCTGTCAAGGTGCCACCAGTGCTTGCAAGGATCATTCCTCCCAAATTCACCTCTTGCCTCTCCCCAGTTCTGCTGACCTCTCGGGCGACACCAGGTTTCCTTAACGACAGTGGAGAAACTCAGATTGCGATCTAAAAATTCAGCCCCAGTCTCATCCCTCTCCCCGCTCCCCATCTCCAGCACCCTCTCAAAAGGAAGATTGATTATTATAATCAGACTTAGCTCTGACACAGCATTTGCATTTTCAAAGCACAGCATAGTCATTAACAAATTCATCTACCCCAAGGGAGCCCTAACGAGCTTTCACCTCTCTCCCCTCTGATTCCCAATCTGCAGGCAGCCCACAGCTTTTCTTCAAACACCTCCCCGCTACATTGTGCTGCACGAGCTTGGTGAAACTCCAGGCGAGCTCAGGGAGCCAAATTCAGCCCTGCTGCAAAGGAACACAGCTCTGCCGCCAGCAGCTGAAGAGGAGGAATGCGCAGGCACCCTAGTTAAACTGGTTATCCTAAGGTTTCCATATGTAATCACAATGGCATAGGGTATTACAGGAAACACTTTCTGTTCTGCAGAATAAGGCCAGTGCCACAGAGGTCCCCAAATTACCATGCTCCCGTATGAGCGGCATCAACCACGAGCCTGAGCTGCATGCCCTGCAGCAAGCATGCGAAGAAGGAAGCATCATCACACCACATCCTCCAAACATCACACACATCACCTCCACATCACACCTCTTCTCCAAACACCTACAACAACCCCTTCGCCCCTGCCTCCTGCCCCTGCTTACATCCCTTCTCGCACCCCAATGCTGCCCGACGCTGACCCTCCCCACTCGCCCGCCTCCCTTTCCTCATCTCCACATCCTGCCCCAGCAGAGCCAGAGCCCCGTGCCCACAGGTGCTCCTCACAACAGCAGATTATTGCTGATGAGCAATAATGCCTAATTGGAAGCGCTTAACCCGTATTCAGATGATCCATTTCAAATACTCCTGTCTGGAATACTTAAGAGGGAAAAAAAAAAAAAAAAAAAATCAAGAAAATACTTATTTTTCTCTCTTGCTTTTTAATCTACAGCAAGTAGGGCTGTTACTTGAACAAGGGCAAGGTGACAGTGTTGATACTCTTACCCTGCAGCAACGCACTAAGGACCAAGACTTGGTAGCGTCAGTTGGGGGTGAAAATGGGGGTGAAAATTGCATGAAAAACCCTGCAGCTTTGAACAGCCTGACCCCTCCAGCTGACCCATCCAGTGGAACATTTGGGGGCCCTTTTTACCCACGAGCGGTATATACAAAACCATACACCAGCTCTGGAAGAAGCCTGTCCTATATGAAGCCAGATGCTTTGTTGATGCTACAGCACGTCCGAAGGCAACCGCCCTGGTCACCAGCACAGACTCCATGTCAACAGCAAGTAATGTGCAACACCAGTCATCGCGTGGGTACCAGCGTAGGATGGTTCTGACAGTTTTGCCTTCTTGAGCTTTGTTCCTCACTTTATTCTGTATTCATGTCTTTCTGGTAGTCTGGGATGGGTGCAAAATGTGACAGTTTGGAAATGCCCAGCAAAAAAAGTTCAAGGGGACGAGGAGCAAATACCCTGTGCAAGAGACTCACTGAGCAAGGGAACTGGAAATGTTAATTTAAACCCACACGTTTACTTGAGTATAATCACATATTTCAACTCTTGCTTCCAGAAGAATGAGCAGACACAGAATCTGTTCCTCTCCATCTTGCTGCAACCCTGTCCAGTCCACGCTCCCAGGAGCCGCTATGAGACATCACCACCATCACTGCATGACAGCAAAAATCCCTGACAGCTTCACGTCCAAAAAACGTCTTTTTCCTCTAACAGCTCATTCTGAAGAAGGATCACCTAATTTCCATGTTCATTCAGCTCAGAGCCTCTCTGCTGTTATCAGCCTCACTCCACCACTTTCCGCAGCATGTAGATGACTGTTTCCTTTAATTACTACCGAAAGCTCCTCCCACCAGGGAGAGCAAAACAGCTGGTGTCCACCGAGAGAAGGAAACTCCAGAGTAATTAGCCTTAAATGGCTGACACCTCCTACCCATTACTCCTGGTTAGAACAGCAAAACATGGAGTAACAGTCTCTTTAGGGAACCCATTGAGGTGTCGGACTGAATCTGCCACAACCCTGCCCCGTGTGGCCACAGCACTGGCGCAATGAAGTTGTCTGCTCTCAAGAAGAACATCACACAGGTCACTTCTTTCATGCAGGATTAGGCACTTTTTCCAGAAGGAAGTCCTCTAGTACCTGTAATTCACAGGCAGAGCAACAAAAAATTCTGCAAAGATGTCACGCCTCCTCAGTACAAAGTTTGAATACAGTTTGTTTCCTGAAAATATACCCTTGAGGAGTTTCTGGAGCATTCAAGTCAACAAATACTCATTAAATGGTAGCTTGTAATCCCACCTCTAACCCCCACCCATCAGTTTTCTTGTTGAAAAATCATCACATATTAAACAGAGAAGAATCTACGCATTTTACCGACCTCCTAGGAAGATCAAAGGAGAAAGGGAAGACGAATCCAACATCCATTTTTGTTCCTTCATCTCCTAACATAAATACGGTGGAATCAATACCTACTTAATACTGTAAGAGAGCAAAGGAGCCTTCACTGAGTGCTCGACTTGAAAATTGAACTTAATCCTCTTGCTCCGACTCACGTGGAAGAACCCACCGCCTGCACTTCAACATGCTTTTAAGAACAGTGCTCTCGCTCCCGCTGCATCTCCAGCCCAATTTTACAGCTCACTACAGCTGGGAGCACTGCTTTCTGGCACTGCCTGGCAGAGAGAGGGAGGGTGAGGAGGGGCCAGCAGAGCTCCATGCTCAGGGTGCTTTCTGAACTCCCAGAGATGGGAAATATGAGGATGGGGCAAGGGATCCAGCTATGGGATAGCAGCAGCTCTCTCGACAGAGCCTCCCAGCTGACAGATGCTTCAAGGAGCCTTGTTCCCCAAACCCTTCCCCAAAGAACAGGCTAAGAAGAGCAGATTTAAGGGTTTCTAGCCAAATGACCCATCTTGAGGCCCTCCTGTGAAAACAAGCAGTGGGCTTTTAATGCATAAGAAGTGGGAAATCTCTCTCCTTGTGCCAAAAAGCAAAGGTTACAGGGCCATGCCAAGACTGCTCTGCCCATTTTAGCCTCTTCGGATTATGCCTGTGGTCCCCTTCAGTTGCCAGCAAGCAATCACAGAACGAAAAGCAAAAAGCAATTCCCTCTCAAATACCGTATGTTCAGCTCTGGTGCCAAAGCAGAAACCTGGCATTTTAACCTTTGGTGAACATGTTCCTGCTGCCACCAACAATAAACTCCAAGGTTCAGCTCGGAGGGGAGGGAAGGTGTAATAGATGTGTGGTAGATGACATTAGCACTGAATACAGCATCAACAGGACAGGGCCTGGCAGGAGCGCAATTTTATACAGCTAGTCTTTAGAGGTTAATGAAATATTCATAAATAAGTTAAAATTCTCCTGACAAGCTAGATCCTGTAATACAACAAAGAGTTGTCAGCCTCAATTAAGCGATTCCAACGAGGCAGGGCACCGCCATTCATTATTTACCAAGAGGTCACAGGAAAAATTCAGCTCTATGATCTTCTTGTCTCTGTGGATAAATTAGGTTTTACAGCTCCTGCTGGAGGACTCTGCTGCCCCAACAGGGTGGTTCGGAGAGACCCCAGCCTGCCACCCCTACCCACCCCCAGCATCTAACGGCCAAAGGCAAAAACACCGGGAACAAGCTCTTCTAAGGGCACTGAGACACAAAAAGATTGAAAGCAAAACAAATAACCTATCAAGCTGATTAGGCTGTCAGCACAAAGACTAAGACAGTCTTGAAACTTCATGTTTTTTAAGTCTTTATCTCCCTTTTCATACACACAAAGCCAGCCCTGGGCAAGAACAAAAGTATCCAGCAACCTTTGATCTGCAGGCACGTCCACTGAACATGCTCTCAATGTTCCCCTAGATCCCATAGCTTGAGATCTTCTCATCCTCAGGATAAACTGTGCCTACAGAATTGCATTTCTCAGATCAGATCTCTCAGGATGGTCCTCTTTCAGGCACAACCTCCCAAGACTGTGAAAGCAGGAGGAAACGGGTCTCCATCCTTGTCACAAGCAAGTTGGAGATTAATGATTCCTTTGTCCCATCCTAACAAGACTGTTCAACAGACCAAGTCTTCCTTTCCCTCTCTGGACATGCGCTTGGAAGCACATGTTCCTTCTACAGCTTCTCCAAGCTGCCTTTTAGACAAGGCAGAAAAAAGGAGCAGAAATTACTGAACCCTAGGAGGTATCTAGGACCTCTCACTCAACTTTCCTTTACCTCTCAAAGTGCTGAATATAGCAGAGAGCCCCTGCACCCTCCAGGATATTTTAGTTCAACTAAATCAAACCATGGGGGTCTGAGGTAGCCCATAAACTTCCTACAGACTCTGTGAGGATGGATGTAGCCTGGAATAGCACAACACTTGCATGCATGTTAATTGTGCCTTTTGTACCTCAAGGTTGTGGCTACTATAATAAGGCCTCTGATAATATCCCTGTCCCACTCATTTCATTTTACCAAGTAATTCAGTATAACTCAGATTTTATGGTAACAACAGCAACACTGACAACAGGACCGCTCCAGTCACAGCACAACAGTGTCCTCTGCACAGAAAAACCATCCACCTTTCTCCTCTGCTCAATAACCAAAGGGAAAAAAGCCCTACCTCTTTCTTTCCCCCCAGTTATAAGCCTGCAATGTGAAGGTGAGAGCACATTATCAGCTCTCAGCCTATGTCCGAGTTGAAAAGCGGAGCGCTCACAATCATCGTTTTCACCAGAAAGCAACCCGCAGCACGCAGGTTTTAGAGGTACACCTGTGGCATGGAGGCCTCTCCAAATGATGGCTGAGAATTAGATCATCGTCCATATAGGCCATCTGAGCTGGAACTGCTGCTCAGTTTTGGGTTGGGCTATTTTCCTCACAATCCAGCAGTACCTGGCCCACAGGGAGGCCAAAGGCAGGAACAGCAGTAAGGCAGCTCCCCACTTTCAGCAGCTACGTTTTCTCCTTGTGAAAGTCCTAACCCCATGTCAGCTGTTACTGCCTTCAACGAGAAAATGAAAACAGTCCTGTTAAAACCAAACGGTGCTGCAGAGTTCCATAAAACTTTCACGTTAATGGATCCAACAGCAGGTTCATTTGTGTAATGGGACTTTTAAACAGACCGTTTATTTCTTTTTAATTTGAAGGGAATGTACTATTTGATCCCATGTGCCTGGCTAGATTTTTAAAACAGAGATAAACCACAAGAATTTACTCACTTAATCTCTTCTTCTAACCTAATTAAAACAGCATTGAGATATTAACATGCAGAAGTGTAAGGTACTGATCACCTCTCCAATCTACAGGCAGTTTGTCAGCATTCACCTACCAAGATGCCAAAGCTTCCACCGCACTCTCTACTTTGCCTGCAGTCACATGCAATAGATGCTTCTGATGTTGCCACAGTTGAACATGTGTGTTGAACATGAATTTTCCAGGAGGGATGGTGCAGCAGATACAACGCAACCAACCGAGGCCATTCATTATTCCCTATGCTAAGAGAGAAAAAGGAAAAAAAAAAAAATCCTGTCTCTATTCCTCAGAGCTCACTATATTCCTACACTGTGGGGAACAGCAAGGACTAATTTTAACGTACTTGTTTACAAGAAGCACCAAGAGAGAGCTCTCGGCTAAGAAAAAGCGAAAAGTAACTCTTGAGTATTCCCATTCCTCTATCCCAGGGGCTACTCCACCTGGAGAGCCAAAGCCCTACAGTAAAAACACAGGGAGAAAGTTGAAACAGGGCATGGATGACTCCTCCACACTCACCCCCCTCATTTCAATCACATTTCTAAATTAACAGGACCACGCGATGAAGAATGATACGCTGTGAGGTATGTACAGACCAAACAAGCAACAAATGGCTCTGCTGAAATAAAACTACCTGGTAAGAGAAAAAGATGCCTCAGATGTTGATCATGAAAACATATTTAAAACAAACAAAATTCACTGAAGATCTTGTGTCCAAAAATATAAAAGCCCAAACACAACTACTGATAGGACAAAGCAGGGAAGCTTTATCGTGGAGGAGCACAAACAGCTCAGACACAGGCAGCTAGCTGCAAGCTGAAGGAACAGCAGCAGAATTGGAATGTAATCGTGTGCGTCCCACAACAGCTAGAACCTCTCCTACAACCTGAGTCTTCACCAGTCAGAAACCAGACAGGAGGACAGAGAGCTGGGTGGATTAATGGATCACAGGATGAACATCAGTGCCATGTGGCAGTGGAAACGGGTAATGTGATTCTGAAATGGAAGAGCTGAGCAGGACAGAGAGGTACCTGCCTGTACTCGATGCTCCTGTAGAAGATACCTCTGTACAAGCTACTGCTGGAACATCACCTGGAATGATGTGACCACTCTGGTTACTCATCTTCAAAGGAGACACATTAAAATGGGAAGAAATTTAAAGAAAGGTGTGGGATTCATGAGCAGACTGAAGAGCCTGTTTTAAGAGAGGACTGCAAGAGTTTGATTTGTTTAACCTAGACAAATGAAATGCTGGAAGAGAACAATTGTTCTCTATAAATATGTCACAGCTTAAATATGAGGGAGGAAGAACAGTCACTGTGGTTTAAGGAGAACATTAGCACAAGAAAAAATGGATATTAACTGCACATATATTTTCAGTTGGAATTGGGAAGATTTCAGCTATCAGAGCAGTCTTTCGATGACAGTAATGGGACAAACAATCTAAGCAGTTTCAGGACAAGCTTGATAAATTTATGAACTAAGGTATATGCTGCAATAGCCTTAGTTACCAAAGGACTGGACTTTATGATCTAAGAGTCCTCTTCCAGTCTTCTGTTACCACATCATTTCATTCTGGATCAGCTTTTTTTGCTGCCTTTTTATAACCAGATTAATGTTTTTCAATCTGATTTGAGAGCTGGGCATTTCCCTAAAATTGCCTCACTAAAACTGTTGCTGTGTTCATGCTGCTGCTCAGCTGAGTGCCGTGCTACTCATCTGTCTTGGGTTTGCCAGTCTCACGCAAGGGGTTAGGATAAAATCTGTCAAATGGTGAGGAGATTTGCTGTCGTCTTGCTAAATCAATTCAGAAATGATGAAACACACTTGTGATAGATGGAGACTTCCTGCACCAGTCGGTCACCTCCCCTCCCCTCCCAACTGTTGGTTCTATGTATGTTCTGGCAAAGCTTCACTTCTATTTATAACTACCGTGGTTCAAAACTCTAATCCCACATTTAATTGCCATCCCATTGTAGATTATACAGAGAATTTACATTTCCGCGAACAAACACCACTTTTGTTCCTGTGCCTTATCTGTTGTAGTTCTCGCTTTATGTTTAATAACTCCTAAACATGAATTAAATCAGCTATACTGGCAAGTTATCCAGGGCAGGTCTTTCTATACCGAAGTTCACTTCTTTCCTATTATTGTTATCACCTGTAAAGTAAAATATAACGGAATTTTTATCCTTGCCAGGTATTTTTTCTCTCAAGTATCAAAAGTTCCAGTTCTTAAAAGTCTGGAGGTCTGAAGTAACCACTAGAAAGTAAAGTCTTTCAGTAATAATGCAAATGTTTGGTGAACTGTGTGGGTCTCTTGTTTGCAGATCGATGCCTATTGCGATTTTCCCAAAGTCTTTGTGATTTTTCCGTGTTGCCTTCCAGTGAACAGCTAGTTCCCAACTGCAACACGCACAGTGTTCTTGGAGTCGATTTCTTTCATGCATCCTCCTTTCTGTCTTCATTACTTCTCCTGATAACCATCAGTGCAGGTAGTCACTGACATTTAAGCAAATCCTAAACATTACGTTTTCATCAGACTGAACACGATTTGGCTCCTTAACTATTCCGGACCTGCTGCCCTTACGTAAAGGTCTCCTGTTCTTTGCAGAGGGTTAACAAACACTTTTACTCAAGGCAAGGGGTATTCATTATTTTCATTTTAAGGTGTCTATTTCTTATGTAAGAACACTCAATTTATGCCATTCATTTTGTGACGGCTACGTTCTTGGACTTCAAATCTTCTTTACCTCCCACCCTGCTAAGCAATTCTTCTGATTCTTATATCCATCCTTTTTAATCTGCTGGAGGGTAAAATATAATTTGTTCCAATGAGCAGTCTATAGATTTCAGAGCCCACATGGGCCAAGCTGTCTTTTGAAGATGAAATCCAAAGGATACCCAGAACACCTCAGGGCAATGAAAATACAGGTGACACTTTTTTAAAACCAAGCTGACTTCCCTCAGGGATTAATGATGGAGAAAAAAAATCTTGCCATGCATGCCCCCTGCTACAGAACCAAACTGAAAGAAATTGTAAGATCGGGGATCACAGCCGTTGCTTGGATGGCAAGCTTGAGCCAAACAATTTCCTCCTGTCTATAAAGGGAGATGAAAAAGGCAAATGAAAATCAGAAAAACTAACACATCATCTGCTTCCCTCCCTCAGGGAGAGAAAGAACAATAACATAACAAACAAGAAAGCGTTTTCACAAAGAGTATTTTGGTGATGCTAGCTCTCAGCTCTATGCCAGCAGAGCATTAAACTAACGTACCATAAGTAGGAAGATCCTGGGACTACGAAACAGGGAGCCGTATGTGTGAACTCTATGAGCAATCTCCTGGCACATCCCAGAGATAAAGATATTGGAGCACTAGCCTCTATAAAGAAGACTACCAGTGATGATAAAGTTGTCAGAAAAGTGCACATACATACACAAAAACTGCAGTAAAGAAGTGTGCTTAGGCACCAAAAAAAAAAATTCACAACAAAAAACATTCTTTCAGCAAATAAAAGAAAGACACCACCCTGAGACTGGGCAAGTCATCTGAGCCCTGTCAGATTGGTGACTCTGTTATGTACCACCGCTCAGAGGGCTGGGCATGCACCGTTCCCTTGCAACAGCACCACACTCAACGGTGACTAAAGAAAAATAAATAACCAAAAGGTTAGAGGGAGAGAAAAATCAAAGTTTCATTGTTATAATTACACAGCACAATGATAAGGGTAATTTTTCTTAAATCAGAAAATAAATTCTAGGTTCAAGTTCCCTGAAGGATATGAAATATTAGAGGATTTTTCATGGTGTAATCACAAACTCATTTCTCCAGCCACTACTGGCCGTGTCTAATTAGGGCAAAGTATGTTAATGATACAGCGGCACAGCCCAGAGACGTCTTCACTTGCAATATTAATTGCATTTAGGGAAAGCATGAATTGTGCTTATACAAGCTAATTAGTATGGGTTTGCTAATTAATACTGGAAAGTCAAACTGCCTTTGTCTTGTCAACTGCAATTAGATGAAGTTGTTTAAATTGCCTTGCTTTTTGTTTTTTTTGTTCTTCCAGTAGTAAACTCACTTTTAGCTGACAAGCAACGAAATCACGTGCCGGAGTACTCCGTGGCAGTTAGTGCAGCAAGTCCAGCCCACTTTCCTCCAGTGAGACCTCGTGCCCTGGCCTAGCACCATGGCCCCAACAGCACGCACCACCCTT
The DNA here is from genome assembly GCF_000687185.1 of Egretta garzetta. Classification (NCBI taxonomy): domain Eukaryota; kingdom Metazoa; phylum Chordata; class Aves; order Pelecaniformes; family Ardeidae; genus Egretta; species Egretta garzetta. The sequence goes on from NW_009260696.1 coordinate 205,767, forward strand.
TGTCTCCTATTGTCCCCATGGACACAACTCCCTGAACTAGGGCCCTTTCCTCCCAAGGACACAGATACTGTCTTATTGAGGCCACGATCCTATCAGATTTATCCCACAAGTATTTTACTTTTAAATATTGCTATGTAAAGAAATCATTATTTACCAGGGCATCTAAGATGCTCCCCATCGCATACAAGAAACCCCATTAAACTCATCAGGGAGATCCAGTCACCTGGTTCACTAGCCCTAGAGCACACCGCTTCGTTTCCAAAACATTCTATGTTTCTGATTTCCAGTGCTCTGGGGAGGGTGGCAAAGCCATTTAGTGCTCTTCAGGGTGGCAGCAGAGATGTCATCTCCACAGAGGTATATCGCAGAAGCAGCCCAAAGACCCAGCAGGCTGTAGGATAGCACCTGACAAGTCTTTATTCTATTCCACTTAGGGCCAGAAGCCTGTTTGCAGAATGGCTGATGAAAAGCAATATCCACATCTGTCAGCACACAGAGCAGGATAAGACCTTCTTCATCCCCCCAGCCACGGAGGCTGAACATCAAACTAGCAAGCAGTGGGTCACGGGTGAAAAAGGGGGAGAGGGATGAAAAGGAAGGTGAGGCACCAGGAATTCAAATACACAAACAACTGCTGAAGTGACAGCTGTAAAGGAGTCTGAAAATAAGTCACCCAGGTGAGACGCTGATCTGGAGAGGGGAGACAAAAATCACAAAAAGAAGATTATATTGGTTGGCAGGGAGGAGAGTGGGGCTGATGGTGCAAGTGCTGGAGCCCTGGGCAGGCAGAGAAGGGAAGAGCCCCATCCAAAGGAGAGAGACCTCTGCCAACTCCAACGTTGTAGAAGACAAGAAGTGACACATCTTTCCCT
>NW_009260696.1:206653-212381 GCF_000687185.1 Egretta garzetta
CCGGGGGATGGAGTAGAGCCATCTACCACCAGTCAAAAGAAGGTACTATACTGTCACATTTCTCCTCAAAAAGAGAAAAATAGGAAAAACAATCTCTCTTCCTCTGTTTGAAGCAATTTTCTTATATTTGCTGAACAAAATTCAAAATGCTGAATCAAGCCCACATCTCACAATCTGTAATCCATCGTCTAAAGCACTACGGAATACAGCCTATTCATGTGAGATTGATGCAAGCTTTACTGGAAGATCACAAGACCTGCAGTTTTCCACTGGTAACCCTTGGGAATAGGCACTCAACACTGACTGCTGCTTTATCCTCTGCTGACGGATGATGCACAACACCAATTAATGCTTTAACGCTGGAAGTTCCAGTTTCTCCAGCTCTCTGCTAGCCTGTTTAATAAAACAAACTTTTGAAGGCAAACAAATAACTCAAATCCCAGGCTTAACGAGCCAAAAAGAAAAACTTTGAAATGTTTAAAAAAACACACATCAAAACATTAGAAAATAACAGCAAATTTATCCTCTGATATGTCCAGTGAGCACAATGCAAAATTGATTGTATAGAATTTAAAACTGTAACAAGGCAGCATATAATGAGATCAGATGGCAAACAGGATTAATTCAGTTTTCTCTGGAAATATCAGTTCTCACCTGCATCACCACAGAAAGCGGCTGAGCATACAAAACTGTTTGCCCACACTGTAAGACCACCCCAGAATCAGAATCAATTAACACTCTCATTATAGAAAATCTGATGTTGAAACAGCAAGGAGAACAAATTAAAAAAAAAAAAAGAAACTAGCAGATGTATGGCAACCTATTAATAGTACAGCAAGGGCACACCAGTTCTGCCCTTCAGTGCCCTAGCAGAGTTAAGCAGAAGTCTAAAAAGACTAGTGTTAGCGCTGTAGTTTATGATTTGGGTTTTTCGATCAGAGGTCTATTTAGCACCCACTTTATAGCCAGTGATGCATGCCCAACTTTTCATTAGTAATAAAACTAATCCAGTGTAAAACGCATCTACGCAGTGAGTGTCTACACCGTGGATAGTGCTCAGGGTTTTTCTTGGGACTAGAAAAAGTTGCAGGAATCCCACAGCTCGCCCATTAGCAAAAATATCGGTTCACGAAACAGCTTAATGCTGACACCTCGTTTATTTCTGAGTATGAAGAATTGTATACAATAGTCATGAAACTGCACATAAACCTCCCTACTGCCTTGTTTTGTGGCCTCTATTATTTTTGGTCCTTGAGGGAACTGCCAAAAAAATAGACAAACCCAGCAGAAAATTAACAGAGATTATTAAAAAAAACTAGTTTGTGGTAATTCTGTCGTATCTCATCTGCTTGTCCTTTTCACACTTGAGACTGAATCAAAGGCCCCCAAAGAAAGGAGTTAATTCAGTATGAAATTAAATGCTTGCTTCTGATCTAGAACTGCTAACAAAGAGAAAGCAAATTGCCAAAAAAAGGAAGACAGACCACTAGATCTCATCCAACGCTCGTTCCAGGTGAGTATGGAGACAGAGAGTGCCAAGTCTAGCAACAGTGATATCAACTTTTACAATGCTTATTTGCTATTCATTTCTGAATATTTGGAACTGATCCACTGTTTAGATGAACTGAACTTTGCATATGTTACTGCTCTGTAAAACCATTAAAAAACCCCAAAAGATGAACACTTACCATCTCTGCTCTTTGCTTATGATTTCCCACTTCTTCCAGAACTTGAGACAGCTGAGCCTTCAAGACAAAAACAAAATAAAATAAAAAAAAAAAAAAAAGAAAATTAAGACTAGGACATATTTTTGGAAGTTTAATAAGACTGCACACCTCCCCCCAGATAAAAAAGCCACCAAGGGGAACATGATTTTCACACCACTGAAAAGGCATTACTAGCGTTGGGTCTTGTTATGCCCTATTAGCATCCCATTCCATGACACGATGCCGTCCCAAAGAGCCCACAGCCTACATACACAAGAAAGATGAGGTTTCTTGCAGAGGAGAAACCCACTGGATCAGCTATCCCAAATTTCAATCCCATAGTCCACTCAGAGAACGGTGCCTCCTCTCCATTTCTTCGGAAGTTGCATAAAGAGTGGTTTTAAACCCACGCAATTCTGCCAAGCTTAACTTGAGAGAAAGAAGAGGCTTGCTGCACGGCTCCTGGAAGGTGAGCTTGTGTGTGAAGAAAACTTCATGGGAAACGTCTGTTGAAGTTCTGGGGTATAGGGTTGGTTCTGGAAGCCTTCAATTGGTTGTGGTAGAATACAGAGCAAATCCTCTCTGGAACATAAACCTACTGAATTTCTGTGAGAAAAGGTCCCAATGCAAGGTTTTTTTCTTTTTTAAAAGAAAATTTGAAATTTAAAGAATCTCAAACCAGAGTGGAAATATCTTGTTATACCTGTATAATTTGGGGAGAAATGGGAACCTGACTCAGAGGAGGAGCTTTCACAGAGTTTTGTTTATGAAAAGGGATTTTAAACGAAATGAGTATTTCGGAGATAAGAGAAGCCACATATCTACTCGAGTGCTGTTACTTCCCACATCTTTTATTTCACAACACCTTGCTAGCCTGCAATCAGCCTTTCTCTGGTTAGCAGAAAGCCCAAAAAATAGTCCCAATGGATGACAGAGAAGCTAATTTAAACAACAAAAACAAACAAGACAAGAACTAAAAAAAAAAAAAAACTTTTCCACAAACCAATTCACATAATTTCAAGCAGATATTCATTAAAACCCTCCAGAGTCCCTCTAACAATCTCTCGCCACAAATGAAATGGGTCTTTTGAGTACTACATCCCAACCAGAGACAAACAGCAAGCAGTTTATTACAAAGAAAAGGAAAACATCAAGCTCTGAAGGCTAACTGCACTGAAATGCAAGCAAACAAAAAAAATTACAGTCTTAGGGTTCAGCACAGCAGAAGTTCAATTTTGCAAACAACCAACGAAAGAGTTCAAGACTTCCCTGGCCCCAGCACTCAGTGGAAACTGAAAAAGTTACAGATTCTTGCTGTGCGGAGCCTGGGATGATGTGACATTATTTAAGGAACAGACACTCCAATAAGATGAAAAGGGTTTTAATACAAGCCTGGGACCTGGCACAGGGAAATGAAACACGTTCATTAAACACTGCGGGAGATGCCAGTCCCAACCAAACATGGAGTGCATGTACAAGCAAGTGAGAAGAAAAAATGAAATTATCACCAAGTTTGATGCTGAAACATCAGGAAACTATAAATTTGCAGACATCTGGGAAAGACTTTTTTCCCCCACTACTACTGAATCAGGTAGAATTACACCAGCAGGCTGGAGCCAGAAAAGAATCCCATGGAGAAGAATTAGAAAACATCCCCTCAGAGATGTTATTTATGAGAGATGCTAGCATAGCCTTTGCAAAACACCCCAAGGCTGACTGAATATTTTTTATCAAAAACCCCACAATTTTTCTGTATATTTATTAGCCTTATCTATATGAAGATGACCTTCAGATGGGAACTACTGGCCTATTCAAAACTAGATGTAAAGAGTCATTAAGAATTACATATTTGCTTACAGTAGCTACCACTCCTGAATTTGAGGGTCACTTCTCTGTTCAGCCTCCTCTTAGTACGGACTTCTACAGAATCACGGAGTCATTCAGAATGGAAGAAGCCGGTTTGATGCCCTGCTCAGAGCAGGGTCAGGTACATCAGGATGCTCAGGGCTCTTCGTCAGCTGGATTCTAAGAATCTCCAAGCAGTTGAACTCCAAAACCTCTCTGAGCAACTTGTGCCAAGCTTTGGCTTCACAATGGGAATATTTTTCTTTTTAATATTACAACAACAGCACTAAAAGCATTTAAGTAGAAAACTTTGATAAAATTCAGAAAAAAGGGATAGAAAAGACCCTGGCACATTTTACTTCAGGAAGAGGCTGCAAAAACTTTTAGACAGGAGAGCAATAATACAAAGGGATGGGAGAAACTGGAAATAAAAGCAGGAAATATTCCATCATTTATCTTATATATAATACAGCTTGGGGAAAATAACCAAATACAAACCTCTCAAGCCGCTATGCCAGCAGAGACCTGGAAGCAAACCTGGACAGCAAGTCCAAAACAGCGTAACGGCAGATCAATATGATCTGGAGATGCAGTTGGATAAGAACTAAATCACAAAGTAGGTTTTCTTCATTGCATTTATTTCCAGGCAGCTCATCTCAAAGGGAAAGAGCAGCTAAGTAGTGGGAATTCAGAGAAGAGCAACTAAACTTACTAGATTGCTGAAAGAAATGATTTATGAAGATTAAAAGATTTTTAAACGTATGATTTGACTACAACTCTCACAGAAGAGCAAAAGGGACATATTTAATGCACTGAGAGCTGTTACAACGATATAGCTGGAAACAAGGAGGCTTTTCCAGCACAGCTGATGTTGTCCGATGAGCTTGCAGACCGGAGCGGGGACCTGACCGCCCGCTCCCTGCCCGTGCCCATGTACACAGGCAGGCACAGAAGAACAAGACAAAGCCCAAACTTTCGGTGGGGTCCCCTGTGCCTGCTCTCGCCTGGCTGTGAAACAGATGATCTGAATGCTTTATCACATCCAGTTTGTAAACATTAGCCCTACCCCAGACTTTTTATTAGCTTAAATCAAATATTGAACCTAGCTCAGCTGCTAGAGGACAGCTGCTTGCAAAGTGATTCACTGCCATATTCCTTCTAGGCCACAAGAAAATACAACCTAATCACCAGCAGCAGCAAAGATGCACACATTTTTAATTACGAAGAAGAAATTAGTCTCTGAACTTATCCCCACATCTCACTTAATCAGAATCCTTGGGAGGAGCTGCCAGCCACCCCAGCCATGGAAGGAAGGAGTTGCAGAGGGCCCTGGAATGGTGCCTGACAGCGTGCTGAGCCCCTGCACCCAGCCCCACTTCAGGCATTTACTGGGAAAGACCTGAAAGAAATAGTGTTATATTGTTTCTTGGAATTTACCTTTTCAGGAATGAACTGTTGGATTTCTCCATTCAATCATCTCTGGCCACTTGCAGCCAACAGAAGCATGAGCAATGAACCTCAGCCACTTCGGGTGGCCAGGAAGGAGATGGTGTGCAAGAGTCCTTGACCCCTAGACCAGCAGGTATGGGAGGGCTCTCTCCAGCAGATGCTGGAGCAGTTCGCCAGCCCCATCTCCAAGTTTCGCGCTGGGAAAAGCAATGTCCTATATATACATAGCTCAGCTCTGGTTTACAGGCTTTTCAACTGATCACATTCACCTGGTATCTCAGGAGTCTCTCAGTAAAAGAGACTTGTGTGGAATTTTCAGCCTGTGCATAAAAGTTAACTTAAAGCTCCAAGGAAATTCTCATTACTTAATACACATGTTAAATTCCCACGGATCACCGAGCTCAAGCATTAAGAAATCTGATAAGCAAACAGATATTGAGTTTAAGAATCAGATATACAAATACATGTAAAGTCCAATTTGCCCACTGAAGGCAGCACAACCAGGTAAAAGCAAATCCAGTGAGTAGCATAAGCAGAAAAAAAAAATCCTCTCCAGTATTCAGTCAATTACTTTAAGCCTCCAAAAAAAAGGTTTGTCAATTCAAAACATTCATCTTACATGTCAACAGAGTCTAATCTACTGTCAGTGCTACTGTCATCTTCAAAAGAGAGTGGCGGGAAGGGAAAGATAACCTGTGCTCCGGCCTCGCTGGGATACAGCAGCTCAG
>NW_009260696.1:212414-226486 GCF_000687185.1 Egretta garzetta
TCCAAGGAGAGGAACCGATTCGGCTCCTAAGGAGACATTTCTGAATTGTTTAGCTTGCTTCCCTGCATCAGTAATTTAGCATCTCTACCTTCCAAAAGTCAGCCTTCACTGACAACACTGGAGGAGGCCGGGCAGGGAGGGTTTAATGAATGAAACTAAACCAATCTGGTAGTTACGAGGCAGGTTTTAACACCAATTGTATCAACAGCCCCCCGCTCTTCTCTGGGGGCTGAACGTGAGCCGACTGCCCTGACCGATCGGCAAGCGACTCAAATGTGAGACTCACTTGTAGGAAAAAATTAGCTACTCAATCTCTAATGAACAGTCTTTCTCTACACAACAATACCCTCTGCTCTACAAGCAATTAGCAAATCGAAGCGCTCTCTTTGTGGACCCGCATTAATTTACTCCTCGATGTTGCACATTAAATAGCTCATAGGTACGGCACAGCACAGTAGTAGCAACAGCCAAAGCCATAAAATTAAAGCTTGCTTCAAACAGTTAGGGAGGCAAAATTATGCATGCTGCATACAGGGAATAAATCAAAACAACCTTCATTTGGAAACATCATTTTAGTCTTATGCTTTCATCAAAAAACATGATTATCTTAACAGTCATATTAATACAAAGTAGGTGCTTTACAAGGGAGAGGAACAAGCAGCACATTCACTACCTCAAAATAAAGAGAGTCATTTTTATTCTTCCTCATCAGGGTGAATGGAATACCTGGGAATATACATAGCCGCCTATTCCAGGGTTGTGCTTTCACAGCTATGAATCCCAACTGCGGGGCCCCAGAAGGAAGGGTGCTTGTTGGAAGGGCAGCACCGCCGCATGGGAGGGGAAGAGGAGGAGGTTCAGCCTGGCAGAGCTGGAACACAGCTGCAAAAAACATGGCATTTTCACAGCACGCCGAAGCCCAAGATACCCTTAGCAGTATTTTATATGCAACAGTTGTATGCAAATTCAAGTCAAGTGTGAAGATTGGCAAATTTAGGTATAATGTTAATTAATAGCTATTTCAAATTAATTAACTTCTAAGATAAATTCTTGCCTCTCCTCTTTGAGAAAGTTAACACACGATTTAAATTTACAAGGATATATCGGCTTCCAATCAGAGAAATATGGAATCTTGTATGTTCTAACATGCCAAATAATTTCAGTTTCCTTGTGCTGGCTGCCCCCCACTCGCAGGGTAATTTCACAGTAACTTATTTATCTAATCACTTACAAAAGAAGATATACGATGAAGCTTCTTGGCTTATGCTAGATAGCCTTAACATGTGGCTGAAGTGCTACGTCACCTACAACAGGCCAGCTTATCTTATCTGATGCCATAGGAACGAAGGAAAAAAAAAAAGCACGGCATCACCTCTTTCTGTCAGATCCAGGAGACACAAGGAAAATAGGGTGCATCAAAGCTGCAGCTGAAATACAGAAGGAAACCCCAAAACATGGCTGCTCTCCCAGGACAATTCTGATACAGAAAGCAATGATTGCAACTCTTACAATTTAATCATAAATTTAAAACCATAGCGCTCTGCACCATGCTGATGAGTTACATGGAACAATAGAGGAATATCATGAGAACACTTGGAAGAGAAGGTTGCAGTCACTAATTATCTTGCTCACAAAGATATTTTTATAAGATTCTGGCTTGTAGTGAAAACAGGAGGAAAACTTTGATTTCACAAAAGCCACAGACAGCTTATATATGGGGGTGGCAGAGACTGAGACAGAAGTAACTCGTCAGCCACTTGCAGTTAGACTTCAGTTTATTTGCATTCTGTGATCCTGCATATTAAAATATTGTGAGAACCGAAATGAAATTTTCATTAGTGTTCAATCTGAAATCTCACCCATGGGATTCAGCTTTCAACAGTTAATGCATGCATTTGCCTGTTTATACTTTAAAGTTATATATCCATTTATACCATGCTACCTTCCGCCTTCAATCCATTAGCACACCATTACTGCAGATTGGTAGCCGTACGGTATTGTTTTAGCATCTCCGAAGTGCACTACAAAATTACACTGGGTTAAATGGTCATTTCTAATTTAAAATATTTTGACGCTTTGTAGATGAAATTACTGATCTTTTATAAAATTGCACCAGTTGAGATCACAATCAGGAAGCCAGTTTAGTATCAGATGTTGCTAAATGTTTTCCTTGCTGCTTTACAGATTCAATTTTGCTGTTCTCAAGAAAGTTCTCCTGGTTATAAAGTCAAATGCATATCCTTTATAAAGTGGGAAATAACAGCTACAAATAAACTCTGGTGTTGTCTCAACTGCATCAAAACCACTGTGTTATCTTCCAGGAGCTGGATTGGAGGCGGTGGGGGGCTCAGTCTGATGCAACGGTGAAGGGGAAAATTCCCCAACAACTTCCGAATGTGTTTCGGAAATTTATATACAGTGAAGCGACATTGACTCCGACTTGCAGAAAAGCTGCAATAGGCAAAGCAGAGACCATCACTTACTGATGTGATTTATATTATGTGGATAGGCTTCCAGCTCAATGAAAAGCATGTGTCACAGGCCACAGCTTATGTGGTTTTCCATGTAATTTAGTCCTTCTGAATTTTACCCCAAGCAAGGACACAAAAGACAGGAAACCAGAATGCCTGTAAGCAAGATGCGCCACATCTCCAGGGACTCGTGCTCCCAGGCATCTCGGCAAACCGCAACACCCAGGGGCTGAAGGCTACTGCTCTGTGCAGAGTAGCGAAGGGTGTTTTTCATCAAAAAAGCAAGAGCTGCTACTTCGTTGAGAACCAGTTTTCTACTGGATTTGATGTGCAGCAGGGAAATGCCGCCCCCAAGTGAGAGACAAAAAAGCAGCTGGTTACCAAAATGAAGGGTGAATAAAGCAAAGGCTCTTGGGTGCTAAACAAAAAAAATGATACTGCAAATTGAAGCATCGCTGAAGTTGTAGTTATAATTACTGAAGATACGGGGGAAACATCTGCAAGATAGGGGCTCTTGTCAACACACTATCAAGATTTACTGGACAAAGAGATAATAACCAAACCTTTCTCTTACTCTCAAGTCTCAAGGACAGAGCAATCTCTCTTCTTCTAAGAGACACAGTCACTTGGTAATGTCGAGAACTCTTGACAGTAAGCTTATTATAATGAAATCACCCCAAATTCTCACAGTTGTGCTATAAGAAAGGGGTGTAAACAAAGTCACTGTGGAACAACTGATAGAAGGAAGATAGTTTTCAAGCAGAAATTGCCCACATCCTTATTCCTGGCAAGTCACTTGACCTACTTAAAATAAGCTGCATAGTTCTGCAGCAGAGACCTGGCTTTTGTTTCCACTCTGCCTAACAACTGCTGAGAGACCCGGGGCAAAGTAGTAAACCCTCTGAAACTCCTTTTTTCCCTCCTTCTCCAAGTTAAAGATAATATTCACTCTGTAAAACCATCCAAACCCCTTTGACTGAAGGTAATCTCTGAGCACAAGGTGCCACTACTGACACAAAACGCACCTGATGGGCCGCACCACCCGAGCAGTAAAAGGATTAAGCACCATATTAAGTGCAGAACTCGAGCACCTCCATGTTCAAAGGTGGCGGTAACCTAATCTCCCTGATCCTCAAAGCAAAGGTGACCTTCACAACTGCAATAAAATGTAAAACTTGGGAGAAAGATTCTGAACTTCTCAAAATCTATTCTATAACACTGGTCTCATAATCTCCCAGGCAGATGCTGTCAGGTAAGGGACACAGTACCAAAGCAAATTGAGAGATGGAAAAATGCACAGAATTATATTCAGGAAAGGATGAGTCCCTGGAGATCAGACAGCCCTGTGCCAGACTGAAGCACTTACAAAGAAAGCAGGTAGGTAGGAAAATAAAGGGCTCAGGTGTTACCAGATTTTTCACGTGACATAAAAGCATTAGACTTGCAAAACCATCTCAAAACAAGAGCAAGAATTTGTTGGTTTACTCTCTGAGCTGCAGCCAAGGTTGAGGCCAGATTAAGGGGCAACAGCCGAGCGACTCCTCTCTCCTCCTGTTTTTCCTTGGTGTTTTCGTTCAACACCTTGCTAAGAAGGAGCACAGAGACCAAAAGATTAGCACGGCTCTGCTGGGAATAATACACTTCTGCAATAGGTCTCCTTCCCTCCATCCTAATCAAATGGTGCTGCAGCCCCTGGGGAGAGAATACATTGCCAAACAGAAAATGTGAGTTTGCAGCTGCTTCCTCAAGAGCAAAGGGCAGCCTGACTGATGAAACTCTGCCAAGCCAATTGCTTCGAGCATTATGCAGTCGGCCAGTACAGCATCTCCCGGACACACACGAGTGACTGCCGGATGCTGATGGACTCTCCAAAGGAGTCATTCATTCCCCATCACTGGAACACCCATCAGAAAGGCCTCTGCCACTAATATTCTCTTTGCGGGCTCAGAAATATTCCTACCTCAGAAAAGCAGCTGAGTATGCAGTCGTAGCAGGGAGTCCCTTCTCCCTTGCTACTCCCCTAGCAAAATTTTTAACCCAACAGCAGAAAGATAACCTGGCATAAAATCTGTCCACTGAGGGTTGACCACAAATCTCTTGCCAGGAGTAAAACAGATTATTAATATATTAGTGCAACTAAAAAACATTAGGAGAGTATCAGCCCATTCCACAGGGAAATAGCAAAAAGGGAAAGGAATACAAATCATTTTGGAGTACATTAAAGTGAATTAATTTTACTGTGCTGTGATCAAATCTCTAAAGCTGAAATGAAAGGATACCAGCACCATATTCTGAAACGAATGTAGAGCCTCTGGGAATCTCGTTGTTCATCGCTATTTAAGCAATCTGGAAACAGGTTGCGATTCTGGGATCCGGTGAGCAGGATGTTTTCTTCAGGCTGCATTAACCCTTCTTGAACTGGGAAGCAGTGCTAGAGACTACAGGCAGAAGAGAGTAGCTAATGGGAACAGAATCCCTTGCAATTAGATTACAATAATGAAGTTGACTGAGGAAGTGGGGAGCAAATGTTTTGTGAATCTGTTTAATCTTCTGGCAAAATTTTAACTCTGGCAATTTATTTTTTTTCCTCCCTCCTTTAGATTATCAGCAGAATGAGTTCAGGCTCCAAAACTCCTGTCTTGATAAAAGCAAACATTAGCACTCAGAAAAAGAGAATCTCAAAACCAAAATGTTCTGGCAATATGACACCCAGCACCTCTACCAAATTGTGAGCTTTTCTGCCACTCCTTCCTACTAATTTTTTTCAATGCCACCTCCTTGGACCTAAGTTCTTCCCCTGTCAGTTGCCTCCATCTAGGTTTGACAGCTAAAGGGAAAGAAATTTAGTTGTTGAAGTCTGTAAATTGGCAAACAAAAATGTTCGCTCTTATCCATTCATCAGAAAAAATGGTGGAATTACATCTCCACGCAAAAAAGCCCTTCTAATTTCAGCCCGATGAGTCAGCACTGCTGCATCTCATCACTACGAATGATTCATTGTCACCACACTTCTCAAAGTCAAGAATAAAGGTATTCACCCCAATTCACTGTCATCTTAGAACTACTCTGGATTCAGGTACTGTGTTTGCATACAGTACTGCTATAAAGATTTATATGAGTGTGTCGCTTTTAATTTAAAGGTATAAGGAGCTATCGTCAGTCCACCAACCATAAAGCAACATTTTTATTTTTTTTTCAGTGGGCTGACACTGGAATACCTGGAAAATACTCTTGCTTGCCAAGGAGAGGTCTCTACACCCCTGTAAGTCTAAGGGTGGCAATGCTTCTGAAGACACAAGTATCTTTGGAGAGAAATATTAATACTTGGTTATGAGAGTTAAAAGAAGCTTTTCAGGGGAGTTAGAATCTGAATAGAAATTCAGACAAAAGCAGTATGGATGGAAAGGCTCTGCCCCGAGTGGAAGCAGTAGTGAGGAAGAGGGGCTTGTGCATGGATTAGACCCCAGGCAGAAGATCTGTAGCTGGATGAAACAAAGAATATTGGAAGCTAAACAGCAGCACAGCTGTGGTTTTCTTTTTATACAAGTCTCCTAATATCACAGTTGTTTTAATAGTTAGAAAGGTTAACTACAACAAGGCTACTGAACAACTCACACTGGCCTTCGCACCCCTGAGTACTCAATGGTAGCACCTTCCTCTAAGCCGCCCAAGGCTGTTTGGCAGCTGGTGATGTGTGGCAATAGTTCAGAAAAGGTGTATTTAATGATATACGTGTGCTATGAGCCCCATCCCTAACTCTATCTCACTGCTATCCACACAAACACACTCCCAACAGGAGCCCGCAGTCATGCCGGCACATTTCCCAGTGCAACTGTTTTGAGCCAGCCGGCAAATGCCATCGGGGAAGTGAAGGTCCATGTTTAAATCAAACTTTTTTTTTTCTTATGATTTAATTTTAATCTAGTTTGGTTTCTTGTCGTGGTTCTCTGCACTACTGCACAGGTTGTGCTAGCTCAAATAAAGGTCAGAGAGGGGTTTAAGCCAGCACTGCCCTTGGCTTGCAAAATTACAGCCAGCATATTTTTGGCATCCAGCAGAACAGTGGGTAAAGTGCCTAAGCCTCAGAGGGTCTCCAACAAATTTGAAACACTCTTGGAAGTTGCTAGGTAACAACGTTCACCGCCGGACGAGACTGTGCAATGTTTGCTCTGACAAAGCAATGCTTGTATTGCCCTTGCTTTTGCCCTGGGAACGCGTTTGCTGAGGACCTGTCTCCTCTGTTGTCAGAGTATCTCCAGTCTCTAGTCTGGGTGTGTAGTTGGATTTTGCTCAATAAAGCAAACATTATATTTCAAACCTAGCTATTATAATTAGCAGAAGCTCATTGCTCAATTCCCCTTCCAGACAGGGATTTCCAAATGTCACAGTGTGCTTAGCACAGCTGATCTGTGCCGACGGCTGCTCTAAATGCGACTGACCCAGAGGATCCAAGAGCGAAGAATCAAGTCCTATCACGAGAGGCAAGATGAAAAAACAAAGAGGATAATTCTCCTCCTTCATTCTGTACCTTCGATTTCTTGTATTATCTGTACAGCACTGTGAGCAAGGCAAGTTTAGCAGAGAGACTCTCCTCTTCGACGCAGAAGGTATATTCACAGCTGAGGCCAAGCAGGAATTTCATACCTGTTCTCTGGGTCAGCCCCCCAGATGACTTGGCCTCATCCTTGTTGTCCTGCCAGGGTATAATGGCATAAAAACAAAGGCAGTAAAAGGGGGGAACAAAAAAAAGGAAAAAAAACCCCCAAACTAGTACAGCTACTGGCCGCTAAAACCATTTTGCAGAGGCTCTGGCAACTGCAGAGACCTAGTGTCCTGGGTTTTGGCTGGGATAGGGTTAATTTTCCCCCTAGCAGCTGGCACAGTGCTGTGGTTTGGATTTAGGATGAGAAGAATGTGACAGCACCCTGATGGTTCAGTTGTTGCTGAGCAGGGCTTACACTGGTCAAGGGCTTTTCAGCTTCACATGCCCTGCCAGGGGCACAAGAAGCTGGGAGGGGGCCCAGCCAGGACAGCTGACCCCCACTGCCCAAAGGGCTATTCTAGACCATATGGTGTCACACTCAGTATAGAAACTGGGGGGGGGCCTGGCCGGAGGGCAGGGACCGCTGCTTGGGGATGGGATGGGCATTGGTCTGCAGGTGGTGAGGAATTGCATTGTGCATCACTTGCTTTGTATATTCTATTATTATTACTATTATTATCACTATTATTATTCTTCTTATTTTCCCTTCCTTTTCTGTCCTATTAAATTGTCTTTATCTCAACCCACAAATTTAACTTTTTTTTTCCCCCAATTCTCTGCCCCATCCCACTGAGGAGCAAATGGCTGTGTGGTGTTTAGCTGCCTGCAGGATTAAACCACAACACCCAGTTTAAAACAGTATTTGCTTTCTAGATCTGTTATGGAAAAGCAAAACCAACCTTAGTCCTTAGCAATAATATGTGGCCATTAAAAAAAAATTGCAAAGTATCTTTTCCCAACACATACCTACCCACAACAAAGAGCTCCAACCCTTGAAGAAGAACGCTAGCTCTTACAATTTCCAGGTATTGCATAAATCAGTGGTTTCCAGCCTCCTTGCAGACAAGCTTCACTTCAAAACTCTGGCAACGCTCCACACCTCAGCATGTCCCATGGAGCCAGCGAAAGTCCAGCTGAGTTTATTAATGTAGGTCTCACGCAACATCTCACCCGTGATGTACCTGTGCCTCACCCACAGCTCCTGCCTCGCTCTTCGGGATGTGCCAAAATAAACTCCCTGCGCCTCTCCCATGCCCCATGAGGTGCTGAAGATGATGAGCACCAACCCTGCTCAACAGAAGGAGAACCCAAAGCACAAAGATCATGTGCCCTTTGCAATGCCACAGAGGCAGCCACAATTTACAATTATAATGTTATACCTCATTGGTTTTCTACTACAAACAGAACAGGATTTAGAGCCAGAATTTACCTTAAGTTGTAGGGGGAAAAAAGAGAGGGGTTCACAGTACCTCTATCCAAAGACATTCCTTACATTGAAAAAGTTTAAAATCCTCCAAGATGACAATTAGAAGCAAAAAATTCTGTAAAATACATTTTTACCACTCTCAAATAAAATGAAACATCCCTGCACACCATGGTCATGCTCCTCTCACTTCCTTGAAGAGGAGCAAACTCTTTTACTTTTATTTGAGAATTTATTAAAAATAAACAAATCCCAGTGGAATTTAAACACACTGCAGAGGCTCCAGCAAAAATCATAAAAAAGCAAACAAACTAAAAAGATCGTCTCCTGGCACACTCCTGAAAGGATTCACTACATTTGTAATTGACTGCCACCGTAGCTTAAGTGAATAATCTATAAATAGGCAACAAATGCAAAGCAAGCACTTGAAGGAAAGAGCAAGATATTTTTTGTTTTCTCTTGTTATTGCTTACTCATTTGTTGGGAAGGAGGTGGCTAACAAGGTAGAAGAAACGTGGTAAAAATACAAAGGAACAGAAAATGATGGGGTGTGGGAAGGAGGGATAAAAAGACATGAAGGTGCTCAAGTGCAGAAATACACATTTTGGCCTCTAGTTTTCCACAGGACTGAAGGATGATGGATGGGAGAAGGCACATGGCTACGTCGGAGCATCAGTTGGCAACTGTGCCACGCTCGAGGTAAGCAGGCACAGAGAGGCAGGGAGACAAGGAGGTAACAGGGGCAGCTTCTATCACCCACAAAACACGACACCCCACCATGATGGTGCAGCTCATTCAGAAACAGCGCTCAGGCTCGACGCTGTGATGGAGCTGCTTTCTGTAGGCAAACTGGCGCTGGTATTTAAACCGTGAGCACACAGGCAAAACACGCTTGTGACTTCAGACTGAGGATGTCCTCAAGATCCCCACAGACACACAACTTGCAGAAGGCTTTTATGTTATCGTAAAGTCTTACCTGAAAACTCAGGCTCCTGTGGGCCATCTTGGACTAATTTCTAGTCTTTTCTACATACCAGATTCAACATACTATTAAGCACAGCCATTAAAGTAAAGGACTGGAAGCGTTCATGCAGCCGTCCTGTGGTAAGAGTTGTCCAAAATAGGAGGGGACTCAAAACTATTAAGGTTAAGCAGCCATCCACATCACAAGAAAAGCAAAATCACTCATGTCAATGAGCAACAGAGCTGGGGGAATCAGAGTCATTCCCAGAGAGGATCGAGTTTCTGGAAACCATTTGCAGGAAAATTCCCAATAAACTCCATTTTATAATATTGAATAACTATTTCTCAAAATAACCAGAATTTTTATTTCACAGCTCTTGTTCTAACCTGTCTGCTCACTCTCCTCCTCTCTCCCACAGCTAGTCTGACTGCCCACCACAAAGTCTCCAGCTTTCTGGCTTTCATCAAAGCAGCCAACTTAATTATCCTTTTTAATTACTCCTCCGGATCCTATGTGGCTTCTTTCAAACCTGAAGGAGGCTCTCACAGAATTCAAGGAACAGAAAACCTTCTGGTTTCTCTTTCCAAAGAGTTTGACTAGCTTTAAGGTCCTGCACTACTCCTGTAAAGTCCTTCCTTGCAACCCCATGGCAGATCTTGTCTGGCCCATGGAGTTTGCCAGCAAAGCAGCAAAGAGCCTTCTCCTCTGTGGGGCTGGAGGCTTACCCCATGCCAGCTCTACACAGATTTACAGCTTTCTTGGAGTTCAATTATTCCTTCCTGCAGGGAGAAGAAGGCTAATCAAAATGGCCTGTAATCCAAACTTTTAAACTCCAACAGTGAGTATCTTCCCTTACTTGAAAAAAAGACTTGGAAAGGGTATGCAAGGGGTAAAAAAAACCCAGCTGCAGTGACAGGAACAGAACAAGTAAACAAACCATCCTTGCATAGCACAGGCGTGATATGTGCTCTGCGTTTGCCAACCATCAGTTTAATTTTCGTTGTAAAAACTTGCAGGAGAGTTACTGTGAGGGAAAGTGCTGGCTTAAACAATGTGGGGCTGAAGTCCTTTGTTCATCCATAAAACAGAGAGAGCAGAAGGAACAGAAGCGTGTATTTCCTTGCATTGCCTCATCAGTGCTTCTCAATTTTGGGCTGAAAGGATTAACTCCAGAGGGAGCACTGCAATTTTATCTTAGACATGGTCCATTCGTTCCTTGGCCCTTCTGCTGAGACTGCCAACAAAGATGCCAGACAGGATGATATTTTTGAGATGCGAGTGTTTATCTTCTTTGAGTGAACCAAACAGCAACTCATTTCAGGAAAGCAATCCAGCAACTTGCAATCAGTTCTCGCTCTAGCAAATGCAGACTGACAAGGCAAAAGGTGAAACAGCTTGATGGTCCCATTAGAAACCTTTGAGCTTCCTCGCACCTGAATGCCTGTCTAGCAAAGCCGGGTTATAGAAACATAAAAGATCTCCATTTGGCAAGGAAAGGAAAGAAGCCAGAACATACGCCAAGATAATCTCAGTTATTAGCTACCACCACAAAGATACAAGATGTATTGAATTGCTCCTCCATCGCACAGCATGGGATGCTCTGAGGCTGGGAGTTCTATTCCAGAGGCATGTACAGGCTCGCTGGTGGACGGGCACTACGAGGGACGTGGTGAGTACACACACGGCCAATGCTGCAGGCAAAATTACATCAAGCACCAGAGCCGGGGCAAGGCAACGTGGAGCATGACAGATAGCTCCCTCCCATAAATATCTGTGAGTAAGAATTGCAAACACTTTTTCTTTAACCTTTTGCTCATGCTTAAATTTTCTTTCTTCTTAACCAAGCAGATAAATAGCTACGAAGATTCACCTTTGCCTAACTGTGGCTGACCTCAGGGCAGCACCAGCTTGCTTGTCCATCCTAGGCAGATACATGCCAAAATGGTGACTCAGTCTTTGTGGATGAGTCCACATAGGAACAGTATATAAAACGCACATTTGTTTTAGGAGTGGCCACATTTGTGCCATGCAGCAGCTCCCAGATGTTCATGAAGAATTGAGTGTGACCTTCTCCCTCTCTCAATCCCCTTTGCTGTTGAGAAACAAGAACAAGTGGAATCCAAAGAGCAAGTGCAATGCAACAGAAACTAATATCCACAATAATTACAGTAATGTGTAAAGTGTTGATGGGCTGTAGTAATCAGATACAATGAATTTGGGTCTTGCCTGGCCTAAATAAAAAGGTGCTCATTATCTTGAGAGGAGATGCAACTTATGAACGATAAGGTCATGCTGCACTGTCAAAGATAAATGTCATTTCTCTATATAGCTGTGATAGTCTCACCTACTGCCTTCAGAAATATACGCAAACAGCAAAGCAATAAAAAGCCTGTAGAATTAGCCTGCGACACATTTTAAGAGCCTGAAGTCAGTTATCTAGAGCTCTTTAGATATGCTTTCCTGAACATGCACTAGGAACACATATGTATGTATACACATGTATTTACATTGTGCTTTTTGGTAGTAATAATAAATTAAAAAAATTAACTGACATAACTGACACTTTCAAACAAGCTTGGATATGTTTGGTATCATGTATGTTGAAAGAATTTAAGACTAATCATGTATTTTATACTGCTATAAACATCCACAGGGATTACATGCATCTGCATAGGTAGTTCAGTGCTCATCACAGGCCCTCAGGCAGCCTCTGCCAAGCGCAATGAGCAACTTTACTTTAAATAAATACCATGCATAATGCTAACAACTTCTCTCTTTTCAACAGCTCTGCATGCTGCCATGCTGCAGCTGAGATACAATTAAGTACACTCAGATGATCTTTGAGCAAACGGCACAGACAGAGCAATCTCCACCTAGTAAGATCGGCGGCAGCAGAGCCCCGGGTACCTCCAGCCGAGGCTCTTTGAACCAGGGGGGTGCCCTTGAGGCACTCTGCAGGCAGGCGCTTCTGCCCTTTCATACCCCCACGCACGGAGGGCAAACAACGAGTGAACACGGCTTAGCCACTGCTTGAGTGTTCCCACCTAGAGAAATACGGGGTTGTCACCACAGCCGTGAAGACATTGCTCCTAGCTGTCCATAACACCTTCCTTCATACAAAAGGTCACAGAATGCTTCAGAAACCAGCAACCTTATTTTGCCAGATCCACGGAGGTCAAAGGAGCACACATTTTATTTGAATATTTGAGAAATCGGGTCAGGGAAGTGATCTATCCTAAGGCTGCATTTTCCACTAATGAAATGACCTCTTCTAAAAGGGAATAAACCGGATGATTAGAAAGTGAAGAACACTGCATCTGTATGAACTGCCAATAAAATTAAGAGTAGGCAGAATATAATTGCCAAAGGTAGGGTTGGTAACAACTAGCTTAGCAATAATATGTGCTACATCAAGTAAAGATCATTGGTTTATGGTCTCTACCATTAGGCCAGTTCCCAACGGCATTGCACCGCCCTGACTTTCTCTTCTTAAAGAAAAAAATCAGAGTTTGTGGGCTCTCAAGAGATGCTCCCATAAATTAATACTGGTACAGACATTCACCATTTCTTTGTGTACATAAGTGATGTATGGTGGCAGCCTTTACACAAAGAAGCCTCAAAGAACTCAGCCCTTACACAAGACATTCTGCTTAAAATAACCTCTACAAAATAATTACTCTGTTCACGTTCATAGCTACTGAATATGCCACTGGGGTTTTATACACCAATAATAGTGTAACATGTAATCTTCCAAGCTTCTTATTGACCTCCTTTAAACATTAAAAATATTTAGGTTTAGCAACTCTTCCAAGAATCAGCTTTCCAATGGAAAATGAGCTCTTTCTACAATTTTCCAAAAGGAAGTAAAGTTGATGTTACAAGAACTCATGTTTGCGAGTCTGATGTGTGGAATGCAGGCAAGAGAACACAGTATACAGAAAAATCAATGCTTTAAACCACAAATCGGTTCCATTTTTAATGTGGTCTTGAATAGAACTGAAATTTGAGTATACATCTGTCAGAGCTACAGCCATTATAGCCATTTAAACAAACTGAAATCATAAATCAGTTCAGTATGTCAAATCGATGTGCCATGCATTTCCTATCTATGTTACTGTCACCACAGCTGGATTCGTGGCACATGTACTGTACACTGGTACTGCCTGTTTTATTAAACAGCATAAATAAAATTCAAGAGAAAAATGTTACAACTTGCATTACAGGAAGACTGTGGCTTTTTCCAAAACTTAGGAGTTCCAGTTTGTTTTGCTAAAAAGCTTTTAGCACAATCAAAGCACGTTTGACATTAACACTGATTAAAGCATACAGATAAATTGCAAAGCCTCTGAAAAAACAGAATTGTTCCTTACAATTTACTTGGACCACCCCTGAACAGAGGAGATCTATATCAACAGCTTAGTTTTTATTCACAGCTTGGTGAAAACCGCTATCAGCTGGCTTTTTCACTTCTTCACTTCTTCTGTTCCCAGCCTTTTCCAAGTATTAGTAGGCTGGTCACATTTAAGAGAAAAGAAAAAAAGAAAAACAGAGAATTGCAGCCACCTTCCTTTAAATTCTGTTCAAGTTATGACTTGCAATGGTGCCATACTCCAACTCATGACCTTAATACGAAACCAGAAAGAAGAAAGGGAGAAGCTGCAGCCTATGGAC
>NW_009260696.1:226643-244993 GCF_000687185.1 Egretta garzetta
GAAAAAGGAAGGGGAGAGGCTGCAGCCTATGGACAAACCGGTCCATTGGGAAAGACAGGGAGAACAGACAGGAACAAATGCAACTCGTAACTATGGGGAAGAAAGTATTAAGGGTGAATAATTGAACCTGAAATAAAACAGTTGCAACTGCCTTTTGCACTGGGCACCATTCAACCAACTGCACTCGAGTGCTACGCTGAACCAGGCATTTTAGACTAATTAGTTCCCTGAAGAAACACCCCTTCTACTACTGGTAATTAAGGCCAAAATAAGAAAGAATCAATGGGCTTCAAGAAGAAAACCAAGACAGCAACTACTGTTGTTCTAATTACCACAATAACCAAAGTATTAAGTGTATTAAAGTGGATCTTACAATTCTTGCAAACTGCAAAGAGCAGAAGCGTTAAGATCCACAAGAGCATGGGAACAAGTTTGTGTTGATGTTGTTTTCTCAAAGCACTTTTTCTGTTTATATATTATAACTATTTGGCAAGAGGATTTCAACAAAACTCAGTAACTGGAGCCCACAGAAACACAGTGGGCAGAAATGTGTTGAACCATGTAACAAGGCTGCGCAGAGGCCCTGCAGGAGATCTTTGGAATCTTTACAGCATGTTTTTAAATAGAAAATAATCACTGAAAATATTAATCCCTTTTTCTTACAGGAGACCATCATCGTGAATTAAAAGATGACACAAAACCACTTACAAATACATAATTTAAATCTTAAATTATGCAGAGATTATGTAATTATTCTGAAATGAAGCTCTTCAAATCACAGAATTCAAATCCAATCATTACAAAAATCAACAAATCTCAACAAGTTCAGAACATCTCTTAAGACGCCCAAACAAGCACTATTTAATGTCATTAATACAACGTAGAGTTAGGGAATAGCTAAAATTTCTGTGGCGTTTTCCATATAAAACTTTCTCCTGATGTGCAATCTTAGCTTTTACTTTTTTCCACAAGGTATTTACCTCCTTTCTCCCCTGGAATTGCTTGGTTTCCAGAAGCTGTTAAGGCTTTCATCAATGCGAGAATGTTCCCAAGTAGTAGTTCTAATAATTAGGAGACATTTAACATCAACCTTATGCCTGTGCTAGCACTGAAGCCTGAATCACCAATACAGTTCAAAAAAGAGGAGATGCACTGGCAAGAGAGCACCTCTGGGAAATCCAACAGAAATGAACCCAGCTCTTAGTCTGGAGACAAACCGGCCAGGACTGGACACCTAATGAGCCAGGCACCAAAATATTTCTTGGGCGGTGAGCTGCATGAACACCTACCACACACTCCAGGCAACTTTGAGCTGGAGTGGTCCAGAGGATGTGGCATTGTCTCCAATGGGATCCCATCACCCTGCTCCAGAGAGAGACACGTACCCTGGAAGCTGCTGGGCAGCTTTGCTCATTCCCATCCAAGGATCACTCGAGTACCCCTTAAGACAAGCCCTGCTACCAGACACGTGGCACAGCAGTGGCAGTAGCTGCACGGTGCGTATGGATGAGACCAGAGGGATGTAAAATCACCACGCTTTCCAGCTTGGAAAAAGATTCAAAGAGGTTA
The DNA here is from genome assembly GCF_000687185.1 of Egretta garzetta. NCBI lineage: Eukaryota > Metazoa > Chordata > Aves > Pelecaniformes > Ardeidae > Egretta > Egretta garzetta. The sequence goes on from NW_009260696.1 coordinate 228,213, forward strand.
AATCACTGAATTAAATGCAGAATGCAGTTTGTCTTATTTGTTGAATGCTTCCCTAACATTGCAGGAAAAAAAAGGCAATTCTGGAATTGTGGAAAGCAACACTGGACAGTGGTGCAAGCACTGGAGGAACCTGCCCAGCAGCCTCCCTACTGACCCCAGCCCTTCCCTCCACGCTGCCTGGCTTGCACCAGCAAGTGATGGAGACCGATACAAGACGTAAAAACATATTTCTACATTTCAAAGCCCTCCCTTTGAAAAGCTAGCAGCTACCTGTTCCTAACCCCATTCCCCAAAGATGTTTAATTTGCCTTTTTCCTTCCATTTTCTGCCTGTGAGGGAAGAGACATGTTATCACTGCACTACTTGCATCCCGATTCCAGCCTCCTGCTCCCCCAGCTGCAGACTGACAGCAGGAGGTGATATGCACCATATTGCACAAAAGCAGCTCTTTTATGCAACGTTTTTGTCTGCTGCCATTTGCCGGGGACGGGGCCACTGCTCCCGCTCCAAATGTATTCTTGCTTCCTCCTCCACCTAAAGACATCTAATTGCAAAGCCTGTATCTCTAGCCACAGGCATGCAAGCTCTCCAGTGTAAAGCGTTTCAGAGCTCTCAACACTGTATGAAATGCTCTCCCCTGTTCTATTGTGGTAAATATGACTCATAACTGCACATCAGTTATCTTCTCTTTCCAAAACATCACTAAGAAAGAACCCAATTTTAAACCTTCTATAGGAATTTAGACCCAGTTCATCTGTTTCTCTTGTGTCCTATAGCCAAGTACATTTGAAGCTAATCCAAATTCCCCAGGTCAAGCCTCGTTTGTGCTTGGTTATTTGTAACATCAGTGGAAGGGGCTACAGGATTTGTTCATACCAAGAGCATTTTCAGGGGAGCACAGGTTAGGGGGGAGGGAGAAATTTTTTGTTGCTGGCATCTATCAGTCTCCCGGGGGCCGAAGAGAGACCCTTTGGAGGCCAAGTACAGGAGCATCCCCACATCCTCTGAGCTTTGTGCCTCCACAGCAGGTTGATTATATTGGCACTGTCTTACCTAGGCTAGGTGTGCTTCCTGCAGACCAAAACGCTTCAGACAGCGAGGCTGCAGGAGTCCATCCTAAACTCCCCGCATTGCTAACACAGGTGATAACTTATATTTATCACTACTAGAAATTTTTAAGTTCAGAGAGAGTCAAGACACGATCTAGTCAGTAAGAGAACTGGGGACAGAGTGTCACAGGCTACGATTGCATCAGGAGCATGACTTTCAGCAAGAGGTGATGGAAATTACAGTGTGCCCTTGTTCTTACTGCACTCGAAGCACGAGAAGGCAGCGGAGCTGGAAAATGCTCTTCTGTCCCATGCACTTCAGTAGCCTACTTCAATATGCAGTCAAGGGCGGCAAAAGGGTCCTTACAGTTGCTCATTTTTCTGCAACTGGCAATTTTTTGTGGGGCTTGTCTGTAAAGCAGCTTATCATAGGCTAAAGGTGCAGATATTGCCTTAGTTAATGATTTAATTTACTCGGTGAAAGTTGGTGCCCAGACATTCTCCATTCTTAAGAAAGATGGAGGCTTGTGGTCCCTAGGAACTGCTGAGTTAAAGCCATTTTTAAACTGTCAGAGCATCCACACACTAAAAATAGCCGTAAAAATCATCTACCTGTAGTGAAAACAATGCTGGTTTGTGCAGAACACCTCCGGAATAAGGCAGTAGCATGGACTACTTCTCTTAATCAATTACTAACTTTCAGGACAGATCCAAAATGGGGAATCTCCTCAAAAAAATGAATAGTAATTGAGTTTCAAAATCTAGTTCAACCAAACAAAAAGTCTCAGATATGCAGAGACAGGCTCTGCTGCAGCATCAACCAGTTTTAAGAGGCTCTCTTCCTCCACGGAGCGGGGACTGTCACCTTTAACAAATCATCGAGCCCCTCCGTGACTTGACTTCCTCATTTATATGACGGTTATTTGCAAGGTGCTCTCCCAAAACACAGCCACTGGCAGGTGTAAAAGGGAGGGGAGGAAACGAATGGCTCCCTGACTTGACAAGGTCACTCGGGTCTGAAGGAAGATGAAACGTGTGAAAGAAGAGAGAACCCAAGATAATCCATTTTGCAGGACTGCTGGAGGACACGGAGCCTGACCTACTCTCCTTTAGAAAAGAAAAGAAAAGAAAAGAAACATGAAGGACTGCAGTGGTTCTCGGGAACACTCGAGTCTGCCAAGAGATGCCAAAGTGTTCAGGTTCAAAATGCTATTTCGATGAGGTGTTTGCTTTGTCAGAAAATGATGTCCAGCCCTGTGACTGCTTCAGCAATCAGTGGTAGCTGATGCATGGAGCACATTAGCATCATCTCCAGAGAGCGCCTGTTTTCTCCCACCTGAGTCACAGATAAGATGCTACAGTGACAACAGAAGTCTGGGCAAGTGAAACATATGCCATTCTGGAGTGGCAGGAAAGCTCTAGTGACTTGGATTTGCTCCTTACGGACCTCTGAAGCGAGCAGAGTAATCTTCTCACTGCTTCTTACAGTTGTCACTGAGAAAAAACAGTGCACAAAGGTTGGATGGCAGCAGCGAGGTAGAGAAAGCAGGTAGAGGAAATCTGAAAATTAAAACAAACCCTTCTGTACCTTGCACAGATGGGAGGAAATTTCTCTGTAAAGTTCCCGTCACCACAGAAACCCCTTCTGCTATGTAAAGAAGCAATTTACCTTTGAGGGAGAGAAGAAATTCGGCAGAGGAGGGATAAAGCAAGATAAACATAAAGTGTGGATCAAAGACAGAAAAAAAACAGCAAGTAAAAAAGTGGAAAAGCGCTGATGGGGGAAGCTGGGTGAGAGACAAGGAGGAACTGTTAACTGCTCAAATAAACATTTTATTGCATCTGCACGTAAATTTTAAGCACTTTAAACACCAGGGTGACTGCTAAGTAACTCCCTTTGCAAGGAGCAGATTTGTGACTAACATGACAAGAATCAGCAATGCCCAGTTTTCACTGCCAGCAGATGCGCTGCAGTTATCAGGTGCAGATAAGGTGACAGTATTTGGTCAATGAGTTTTGAGGTCACCAGTAATGCCCACGGTGGAACAAAAACACAGAACATATGGCATTTCATGTGCCGAAACTGTCAGACTCATAATTAACTGATTAGAGTACATATGGTGCTCACAGACAGTGTAAATCTCTCAATGTAAAAAATGCTGGAGACCATTGAAGGTGTCAGCATGAGTCTTCCTTGCAAATCTCTCTTCATTAAAGTTTCATATGGAGCCAAGCGTGTTGTAATAAAATCGCTATTAATGGAGTTATATTTATGATGATTTCTCCTTTGTGCAGCTGGATTTAACTTTTCAAACACTAAACTCCACCTCAGAGCTTTTTCGCAGTAGCTCCTGCACGCACAGAAGCTTCTTGTTTTGTCATATTTACCTTGAAATTAGAAGTAATGGGAGCTAAGGTAGTAAAAGTTAACCAAGATTGGCAAGAAAACTGTTAATATCACCAGTATCAAAACAAAAATTCATGCCATGATATAAATACAGCTACAACTCTGTTTATTTTAAGTATTTATAGCAGGCTGGCCAGGCACAAACTCATTCCCTCTTCAGTTCCAAAACACACTTTTAAAAAGATGGTGAGTGACACTTCATTAACCACATGAAATAGGCTGACACAGCCTGCTTGCTTTTCCAGCCACCATTTCAGATGGCATTTTTCTTTGCATTTCCCCCCTGCTTTACATTCAATACTCCGTAAAGTGCTTTCTTGAACCTCCCCAGCCAGATCAGCATTGTGGAACAGGGGGTCGAGCTGGGGGCAAGCAGTCCCACGGAGGATAAAGCAATCATTTTCAGCCCCAGCACAGACTTTTTGCATGTCCATGCATTAGAGATCCAACTTTTCTCATCAGTCATCAATGACAGGGATTTTAAAAGTTCCCCATCAGCCTTTCTTTGTCTTCCAGTCCTCTGCCCCATCAGGCTCTCATAGGCCTAGTACTTAGGCAGCCGCACTGCATGTCTGAAGTGATCTGGGATGAAAGCATCCCTCTGTATTTCAGTCTCTAGGAAGGTGCCTGTAATCCAGGCGATGGCTGATAGGCCTAGTACTTACGCAGCCGCACTGCATGTCTGAAGTGACCTGGGATGAAAGCATCCCTCTGTATTTCAGCCTCTAGGAAGGTGCCTGTAATCCAGGCGATGGCTGTGGTGCAGGTGCTCCCAGGTGCTGCCCTGCCCAACGAGGGCCGGGGAATGAGGGAGTCAGGCACGACCCAGCGTATCACCTAATCCATCCTCCCAGCACACATTAATAAACTACTCACACACAACCCTCCAGGGCTGACACACTCCTCTCATTCCCTGTGTTCTTTTTAAACAGCTTCCCACCTCCATTTATACATCAAGCAAAGGACTTATCAGAGACCTCATCTCCCTAATGAGTTAAAAGCTGTTGCGTCAGCCCAAAACCTTCCTAGTCCCACACAGCTTCCTCCTCTTTCCTACTGCGTTATCACTATCACTCCGTCTTCACCAGAGAGCTTCCTGCCTAACAGGGTTGCTGCTGGAATGGATGGGAAAATCTCCATCTTTAGAGTAAAGAGAAATCCCTGTCAAGAACTTAACTTTTTCCCCTCTATGGTTTGTTCAGAGTTGGGGCTGCTGGTAACAGATTAGGGAAGCCAGAAGAAATAAGGAAAAAAAAGGTATCAAAGGACACTCTGCTAGGCAGCACAAAGAGATTTTGGTAAATTAAATACTTGGTAGAAAAAAAAAAGAAAAAAAAAATCTGTGATAAAAGAACTCAGGAAGGAGAAATATGGTGCATGGTGCGAATTTTAAGGTTTATGAACAAAGCCGAAAGGTAGAAGCTACAAAATGTAATGCAAGAGGATGCATTTGCCTCAGAGGCTACAAGGGCTTTTTTAAACTCAAGATGTTCCTGGACCACGGCGATACCTGCAGCCTCCCCAGCAGAAATGCAGTGCACGTGGACTGTGCAAGGGCTGCTCCTGCAAGAACCGCTCCTGCAAGAACCACACAGCATTCCCAGTGTACGCTGAGCTGCCAGAAGCACTCCTCTGTGGGCATAACTGTGGTTACCTGCAGTGGTGTATCCTCTGTTAACTAGTCATCTTAATTGCCTTCCACTCTTAGTTAATAACTAACTTAGCCCAGCAAAAAGTAATAGCGTCAGCCTGGCCTTTGCAGGTCAGATCTATCACTCTCTCTCTTTGTAGCCTCCCCAGACCTCACCTGGAGCTCATCAGACTAGTTGGGCACGCCGCTGCTTTGCTGCCACGTGCATGATGCTCACAGACTCACTCTTCTCATTCTTCTGTGCTACTCCACCAGCTGGTTGCGTACTGCCCTCCCAAGCCCATCCACACCAGGGGCTCCCAGGATGCCCCCACCCTCCTGCCATACTGACTTAAACGCGGTGAAGTTCCCTTTTTCCTGCCCTCCCCAGAGACTGTTTCTCCCACATCTCAGAAACAACTGAGGCTCCAAGGTGCCTCATTCCTGCCGTCTCCTCTGTTTGTGAGATGAGTCATGCAGGTGTCAACATTTCTAAAATTTGTACAGAGGCTCAGCAGAGCTGGGAGGGTGCAGAGCATTTTGTTAGAAGTTATTAATAGCTGCTATCGACCAGTTCTTTGATCTACAGGCAGTTGATTACAGCTGCTGCTCCTGATGATGAGGCACCAGGAGTCCTGCCTGTACCTCAATTTCCCTTTCCAGTTTTCAGATTTTTACTAGAACAGAAAACTTTCCCCCAAAATTTCAAAATAGATGGGATTCAGCAGTCAACACTGCAGTCAGATAGGCAAACACAATCAAGTGAAGCGTAAAATTTCACTTTACAAGGGGAATATCAGGTCTTTGAATCCTGCTTCTAGCAAAGTCTTTGAAAGGCTTAAAAGGTTGACATCACACAAAACAAGTCTCCAGAGAACACAGCTCCTTTCTGAAATTTTCCATGTAGCCCTTAATCCATATCCGTGAAAAAGAACTTAGAATTTGTTCCCTATAAATAATTAGAGGGCTGTAGCCATTGGTTCCCACACTCTTCCACGCTTTCACCTGAAGAAGAAAAGGTAATTTGCTATTGCCCAAGGACACCATGCACATTTAATCTATTCGGTGAAACAATTTGGGAAATCTCCCTCCAACAACCCAGAGCCACTGTTGGAAATGAGTAAAACACCAAGATAAAACAGCCACCTATCACTTTATGTCAGTGTCACCTAATCCTGCTCTGTCTGGTGGTAAGCTACAGGGTGATCAAAAGACAACATGGAGAAATATTCTGAGACAGACAAATTCAGGCAAATTTCCGTTTCATCTGATGTTGCCCATTAACTTCCCTGTCAACTTTGCAGAATTCATTTTCTGAGAAACAGGTTTGAAGCAGGTCTATACCATGATACTGATCTGTACCGCACTATGCTGCTCTGGTTGCTGAGGCTTTAAAAGTCATTGGAGCCCGTATTGCCTGACTTAAGTCGCCACCTATCAACACAAGAAAAGAGCGTTTTTAAGGATGCCAGAAGCAACAAAGAGGTTTGTACACAGCGGGACAATCCACTCTATGGCTTGAACATGAACCCGAGGAGCATGAATTTCTACAAGTTTTACTCCACTTGAATTATGGCATCTATAAATCTGTATGATGGTGGAACTAGGCATGAAGAAAGGAAAACTCACATACTTATGTCTATTGTAAAGCCTACGTAATAAAACTGCCAAGCTTTAAGATCACAGACATATTCCAAATATTTCAACTCACAACCATAAAGCCCATTCCACTACGCCAAAGTACAACAGAGAAGAGGGGAACTGTTTGGCAAATGCGTGTTAACATTTACCTCATCACAGTCACATTTCGGATTACAAGTTTTCAAAAAGAGAACTGAAAATAAGATAGGAATTCCTTCAAGAAGTACTTCAATCTTTGGAAAGCATGGTTTTTCTTAAAGAAAACCTAGTGAAAAGCAGTTCAGAGTTACTGGTATTCTGGGGGTTTCAGGCCCAATGCCAAGAAGTGAAGAATTAACAGCAGACACGTACTTTACTTCTTCAAGCCTCAGAGTAAAGCTCTTACAAACACACTCATGCTGTGTACAGAAGAGCCTTGCTACACAGGCGATGCAGTGAATCCCTTTGACTAGACCACAGAGAAGACACCAACCTTTCATTGCCCCTTTGCTTCCCCTCTGTACAACCCTTTAGCCCGCAGGGACTAGCTGTCACTCCAGCTATGCCCAACACAGAGCAGACTCATCACACCCAAAGATGATTATTCCTGGCTTCTGCCAGCTTTAGGTGCAGAATAATAACTTGCGGGTCTTATTGATCCTGGAATTTCGAAGCCTGAATTTTGCAAATCTGTCTTCTGCGAGAGCAGCTCACATCACTAGGTAATTCAATCTTAAAGGTCTCAGCTACTTCACCCCTGGGGTTAGAGCATGATGCTTTTTTATTACCTCCAGCTCGGAGTTATGAGCATGCAGCTTCTGCACCATCTCCTCAGCCTCACGCATACGCCGGTTCAGCTGGGGCGAGTGCTCCGAAGGGGTCAGCTCGCTGTCATACGACTCCAGGATTGCTCGCATCCCATCACGCTCCTGTCAGGAAGAACAGAAACCACCTTTAGGGATAAAATCCCTGACCTCACTCCAAGGAGAGGGTTCCCAGAACAATATTCTACTTTTTTCCCCATTATTCTTTTACAGGGCAAAGAAAACCCGATGGATATACACTCATCGTCTTCATATTGGCATCAAGCCACAGATGAACACACAGTTCTAATAAAATAAACATTGCTGCTCTGAAAACTGAAAAATTAAGACTGTCTTGTGTATATAAAACCACATATCCCTTGCAGGAAAGCAGCATGCATACCCTCTAACAAGCAGATGGCAACTGAAAACAGAGCCTGCCTTCTTTTTGGAGACATTATTCTAATTCAACATGGCTGAATGGGTTTCTTCAGCAAAATATTTAGTGTAGTACTCAACATTTTTCCTGCCAAAGAGTTCCAGCAATGAACGAACAGAATTGTCACAACAGAAATGAAAGAGATTTGACAATGAACAAAGTAGCTGAGAGCAAATATCCTCTAAATGGTATGCGACTTCTCACTCGGTAAACACTGAAACACTCAGTGTTTATAATAAATATTTTTTCAGAGGTTAATATCTCACAGACAATGTGTTTGGCTCACTTCGCTCTTTGCTGGCAATTAATAACTGAGCATTTGCAGAGAAAAACGAAAAAAGGATCCCTATCTCCTCCCCGAGGGCACTCACACTCCCAAGCATAAAGCTGAAAGCTGAAGGTAAAACTTTGTGCGGGCCCCTGGTTGAAGTGTTTCCTAATGCATTCCCAGCTTCAGACAGCACCTAGCGCCTCCCTCCAAGGCACGGATGGAGAAGAAGAAAGGGGACAAAAGGCTGAAAATTTCAGGAAGTCAGGCGTGTTTTAAGGAGATTACCATTTACAGTGCAATATGCATAGAGGGATTAGCCAGCCGATGAAGTGTTTTATCTTTTGACTGCACGGAAAAACCTTGATGTTTGTGAGGCTACAGCACAGGGTCAAAGAAGCACAGGCCCCTGGCATAAATCCAGAGAGCAAAAACTCCCGAGGAAATCTGACGGTGCTGAAGTTTGCTACCTCGCCCCGTTACAGAAATGCACGAGCGCTCTGGTGCACCAGTTCTCTCGTGTGAATTCTGCCATCGCAAACATCCAAAATATTATTAAACGATCACTCAGCTTTATAGCTGTGCGGTTCACACCCAGACCAGGCCAATTGCCACTACACTGAACCTGGAGCACTTCATAAACCCAGCTTGGCCATGCTGAAATACTCCGCTGGGATCCTGCTCTCTTGGGGGGAATCAGGAATTTCCAGGGTAGGAAAAAAAAAAAAAGGTCCTTTCCCTCCCACCCCCAAAAGAAAAAGGCTGTATTTCAGATAGTGAAGGCGACGCTAACAGCTCAGCCGAGCAAGCCTGTATACAAAGGTTATCTCCTCCTTCAAAATGTAAAGGTCAAAGACTGAACGCAGTTAGCAAGTGTACGGGCGGGGAAGGAAGATCCAAATTCAAGGTGTGAAAATAAGACAAGGGGCACTGCCAGAGGTACAGTGTCTATTCAGAGCATGTCGTGGATTGAAAGGTCAGCCAAGACGATTGGGTTCATCAGCAGGTAAAAGGACCCCAAGACCAAAGGAGAGCCTGAGGCTACAGGAGCTGAGTTAATAAAATAATAATGAAAAACAGGTTTTAACATAAATAGTACTGGAAGCTATTACGAGCTCCTTGCTCAGGCCTGACTGAAGAGAAATATTTTTCCAAGGAAAGAACAGTTTTGCCATAGTTTAGAAAGAGTTATTCATCTGACAGACGTATGAAAGGAAATACTTCCATGTTTCTGCAGAAGAAGAAAACCCAAACCCAGCCACACCGCACCTGCCTTGTAATGAACTTGTTTAGCGGAAAGGCAGCAAGAAGTGCAGGATCGCTCCATCCTCCTCCTCCTCCAACGTACACACCTAGCACCCAGTCTGCCCAGCGCGCTCTCCATAAGGCAAACTGCTTTTGCGCAAGAGATGGGTTTCATTCCCCATTTATTGCAGAATCGTTGTCTAAAGCACAGAAGAGAACGTAATGACGGTGCTTAGCGAAGGTATTGGTCTGATCCTTGCATGTTGTTGCAATTAGATCTGCAATTACAGCATCCTCTCTCCTTCTCTGTGCTCCTAGCTGCTCTGCTATCCTAATTTTCTACTGAGCATCTTTCATCGATGTGCTAATTTAACACTGCAATGTTCTCTCCATTACAGCAGAGCAGTCCCCAAATCTTCAACATTTTTTCAACAGCAAACAGGACCCCTGGCAATTCCCATCGCACTTGGCTTCCAATTAACTGCTGAACATTAGGTCATTCGAGTCATCCCAGCAAGACCCTAGCAGTTCCCTGAGCTGTTCAGCTGCAAGGAGGACAAACTTCTGCTTTCATCTTAGGAGGGGAAAACTGCATGGGAGCAGGACATCCCTACAGGCTGTCTTTTCCCTAAAATCAACGACAGACCTTGCCCTTCAAAGCCTTTCTCTTAAAGGAAGAGTAAACTTCTCGAGAAAAAACACACACGGTAAACACTGCATAAGCTGTATTGGAAAAAAAGGTACTGAAAAGCTGAAATAAAGCACGGTACAATTAAACACTTGATCCTGGAGTTTAGTTCTCCTCTTTAATTATTTCTAAATATTAATTCTGTAAGGAAATCAATTCTCAGCTTCCAACAAGTGGTCCCCAGCTCCACATTTTAAATTTCTCCCCATCAAGAGCACTTACTGAAAGCTTTTCCCTCCCTCCTAAAGATCTTGTTAGTTTGGCAGGAAACAGAAGTTCTTGTTGAGAAGTCCTCTGTCTAAAAAGATTCTCCAAAATGTAATCCTGATTTAGTAATTGCTGCAATATCTCCTCATCCCACATGACAGGATATTCCCCAAGCCCCATCAAAAACCTTCCCAGGGACTTTCAGGTGCCCTTTCTAACCTTTTTCCAACACCTCCAATTTCCTCCTTTCTATCAGGAGAGTATTCATTACAATTATTAAAAAGCAGTTCCTCTGGGAATTTCCAAAATTTATCCAGCACAGGGCATCTCTGCTAACTCACCACGGACCTTACACTGGCACACTTCCAGGTGTTCTTTAGCTTGACCAGTTTCAAATCAACACCAGAATAGAAATGCAGCTTATTCTAAACATACCCTAAAAGCAGAATAATTGGGTTTGAAGTTCATTATACACCCAGGAAATTAATGCCCCCCCCAGCAAACTCTGGTGCTGCAGCTTGCAGCTGTATTTGAGGAGATGCAAGTTTGAGAGAGAGGAAGGACACTGATTTTTTTTCAAAGGCCGACCAGTTTCCCTTCCTTCTGCCAGTGACAGCCAATTCACCAAAAGAATGTGTCTCCTACTATTGCATAAATAACTACAAAGAAAACGTGTTTTATTAATCCTAACCACAAACTAGAGCTAATCCCATGAAGATCTGCTACAGCATGGCACCTTTGCAAAATGCTGTCCCTAAAATCAAGCTTCACTTGAAATGAGGAGTAAAGCCAAAATTTGCCCTGGCTGGCGAGTAGGTTGAAACTAAAGGAAAGTTTTCTTCCCCAGCATTCACATGTGCATCAGAGGGCTACCAGAGGGGTTTACAAACAGCAGTACTTTGGGTTAATTTTAGGGAAAGTTCTTAGAACTGTTCATTATAAGCACCATAATCACCATCCTTACCAACAACCCCCATGTCGCTGAAGCAGTGCTACTGCACGACTCCAAGGGCAGCCCGCAGCCTCCAATATACACATGCTGAGGAGTATGAGAGTGACTCCTGCACGTGTATTGGAAGCAGCTGAAGAGTGAAATACAGGCAAAAAAAGGAAAAAAAAAAAAAAGCCATCTTACAAGTCTGTGTAATTACTGAAAGATAAAGTCTGGACATTACTCAGTCTATGTATATCTGCTGTCTCCAGATCATTTATGACAAACTCACCCCAGACTTTCTAATTAGTTGAAGAAAAGAAAAATCAATAAGAAAGAAATTAAAGTTACAAATCTAACTGAAGTCAGTCACACACCCAGGGAAAATTTGTTCCTGGGGTAAAGTTTATCTAGTGTCATAATTTTATTGAAATCCTATATCTTCCTATTGACTTTTATCGTTTCAAGCTGGATGCCAGAGTTACCATTATTAGAGTCTCAGTGTTGCTCGAAGGCCTGAGGTTTGGGTTTGGGTTTGGTTTTTTTTTTTTCCTTTTATAAACAAGCTGTAATTGTCTGGTTTATTGATCAATAAATCTTTCAACTGTCTCTATTCACCCGGCTTCTGTTCTGGTAAGTCTGCTGCACCATTCTCTGAAAGAAAATATAGGGTTGTTGTTTTTTAAAGAACAGATTGTTTTGTCATTAGCAATGAAAGAGCAGGAATTGTGCTGGTCGGTTCCGATAATGGCTTTTTAATGACGGATTCTAGTCACAGTAAAATCTGCTTTATTTCCACACGAGTGAACTTCAACTATTAATCCACAACCCAAATGCACAGCTCGCTTGCTCTCTCACTTCTGCATGGGTTAGAGCCTGGCAGAGCAGACAGACTTTGTGAAGTGGAATCATAATGATATTTCCCACTCAGTGCTTTTTTGATGGTACAGAAATATTCCTGTTCCTAGTGTTAGATGAGCTTTTTGTTTAATTAATGATAATTTCTGGAGAATGTTAATAGACTGCTTCATTATAGGAAATCAGTGGCAAGATTTCCCCCTCCTCTTCCTCTCCAGACTCCTAACTCCAAATTAGTCATAATAAGAGAAAATTTCGAGACTGAAGAAAGAATATGGAGCTTCAACATCAAACAGATGCTATTTGCAATCAGGTATAATTTAGCTAACTATTCCTTGTAAAAACACAAATAAAAGAGAAAGATGACTGTGTAACAGAGGTCTACGCTTTCTTGCTTTAAGCTATACAATTACATATACAAAAAGGAGGAGATGGTAACTGGGGCTGGACCAGATGTTTAACATAGTAAAATCAGCGGTGTGAGGTGTGGGAACATAAGCCAAAATATGGTCAGAAATAACTGAAGGAATACTTAAATTTATTAGATACATCAGGATATTTCTAAATATATAAAGCATATAAATATATCAGGACCAATTGACAAAATATGTCTTTAAGATACTTCAAAAATTAGGCACAGCAATCTCTGCTCCACGAGCAACTATCTTTGGTGAACTCACAAATGGCAGGACAGGCCCTAAAAATAGGACAGAGGAACAGATCCAGCCTTTTAAAGGAAGGATGGATGAGGAGATACAGACTCTGGCAATTATAAATTACTTCAGCATTTTGGTATCCCATAAAATAATCGTAGAAAACATTAACAATCTAACTGCAAGCAGCTAGAGAAGAATTAGGGACAAGAAAGAATCAACCGAGCCTTAATATGAATAATACCAAACCAGTCTAATTTCCCTCTCTGACAGGTAACTTGTCTACTGAATAAAGGCAAACAATAAGTGTGATAAATCTCAACTTCAGTGATGTGTTTATCAAAGAGGAGGATTACAATTCAACAACATCTCTGTAATTTAGAGCAATGAATTTGTATCAAGGTGATGAAATTCATGAAAGCAAAGGACAGAGCCCTGAATGTTGTGTAGCAACCCAGACACCAGGCCAGGTACCATTAATAGGTTGCAGCATCAGTTGGCACCTACCCAGTTTCTCAAAGCCGCCCATTTGCACGTACCGCACGGGAGACACGGGCATCCTGCTGGAAGGTCCTCAGGATAGGGGCAGCTGGCCGATACACCACGGAAAAGCAGGAGCTAGGAAAATGTGCACAGGGCTGCTGACAATTAGCAGGTTCTGCCCCAGTCTGACGGCTGGAGGAATTGATAAGGAATTGATATATTCTTAAGCCTTATTCTGTAATTAGGTTTCGCTCTTCAAAGACTACGTCCACATCCCATTGCCTTATGGAACATGGTGGGGAAAAAAGTAAAACCAAAGTGACAGCACAACCCAAGAAACAGGGGCCTGAAGGCAGAGCCCTGGCTGAAGACACACTTGGTTAGACTTTGCTATTATGGGAACACATCTATTCCTTCAGCTCCTGACCCTCTTGGGGCACTGCTAACAAGAGCTAACAGCCTCTTCCAGAATGGATAAAAAAAAAAACCAAAACAACAAGAGTCCTATGCCAAACAAAACCAGCAAAAATTAAATTACCAGGAACTTTTCAAATCCTCCTTGTCTATAGCAGCATCTACTATCACCAGAAGGCAAATAGTTCCCCTTTCTCTTATCACCCTTAACTTTTGTTCTAATCATCTTTAAACCAAATTTTTCTGTTTCCAAACCTCCAAATAGCTTCCTTCCCAGCTACAGCCATTTCCCAACATTTCTCTCTGTGGCTGACCTATTTTCACATTACTTTGCAAATTAGAACTGACTGCAGACACATATGTATATACACACCATTGACTTTCTACTCAAGACCTCAATTAAAACAGCATTTACAAAAAAGCCCGTTAACTCCATAAAAATAAAAACATCCAGCAGATTTCACTACCCTTGCACTGACAAGAAGAATGTTAGAGAATGGTTTTTCCAAAATACTCTTACCTCTAGAACGTGACTTTCTATATATCAACCGTCTGCTTGCATTTTTGCCCCTCAAGCCAATATAAGGCTATCGCAGGAGTCTAAAGATGGATTTAACATATAAAGAAGCCCTTCAGATGTATTGTGCCCTACAACCAAGGCTTCTCCAACAAAAATATTTACTCTAAGTCCACGTACCTCCATCCCTGACTAACCTGAATAGGCAGAAGAGAGGTCAGAAAGGCTGATGTACTCTGTAACCACACGGTAAACCAGGAATTAAGCATCCCTATCCATCCCCTCATTTCTTTAAAACCAGTGGTTTTCATCCCTGTTTCTGATACTCTCATAACAAAGCCATTTTCTTGCTAGGAAAGGTACCATATCATTAAGGTTGAACATCAATTTTCCACCCAGGGTTGGAAGTCTGGAGGAAGGCACCAGGGGAAACTGCAGTGAGAAGAGGACACAACCAGGCAGAGAGCCCAAGAAAGACGATTAAAGGCTAATTTTAGCTGCCAGAAAAAGGCATTCAGAGACACTCTTACCTTCCCAACCACAATTTCTTAAATTTTGAAGGGACTCTGCAATCTGTCTGCTCTTTTGGCAAACGTGCAGCAGGCAGCTTTAAATGTACACCTACAAACACCTGTGTATCTTACGTGCTCTCACACTCCATAAGTTTTTCCCCAGATTTACAGTTCTTCCTTTCTAGCTCTTGTCCCTCACCTCCAACGCTTCTCTGCAGAGGGCCCAGCTTGCCTTATATCCTGGCAATGGACCAGAGCAAATAAATCCACTGAAACTCTTTTAATCTGTCTCTGATAAATCCCCTGCTTACTATCTTCAGGAAAATTGTGTATGGTCTCTAAAAGCCTCATTTTGCTTATAGCACATACATATGCCAGCTGACAAGCAGTCATACAACTGACACTGCAGCAAACTAAATATTATCTGACTAAAATACCCCTGGGGTCCTCTTGCTTCACAGTGAGTTTAACATGTTTAGTTATGTTTCCTAACCTCCTGTTGCCGTGAAATAATTTTATGGTCTTTCTTCATTTAACTCCCTTCTACTGGCATGCTCACCACTGCCTGTCTCTAGCACAAGCTTGTTTTTCTACCTCGGTGTATTTCTCAGCTCTTCATTCAAAAAAACCCTCCTCTTTCTACCATTTCTCTCAGCCCCGATGCTCAAGTGGTGACAATTTTGCACAAGTGTGAAGCTGCCTTACTCACCTGCCTCAGCATAGGGCCACTCTCCGTCTGACACCGGTACCTGACACCATGGGCACAGATCACATTTGAAAAATATTCTTTTTAAAAAAAAAAAAAAAAATTAATACCATACCTTCTTCAACCTAGCCACTAGATAACCATCACTGGCGGAAGGAAGGCATACAACTGATAAGGAAATGTATTCATCCTTACTTACTGGCAATAGAAAACTAATATTTTATTCAACTATAAAAAAAAGAAAAAAGCCATATTCAACCCTGAAAATAAAGGGTTTGTGAGGGTGCATGAGATTCTTCTATTCTGCCAGTGTCTGCAGCACATAAAAATTCAGCCCTGTGTTAATTCAGAGAATCATAGAATCATTTGTTTGGAAAAGACCTTTAAGATCATTGAGTCCCACTGTACCTGTCCACCACTAAACCATGTCCCCAGGCACCTCATCTATCCGTCCTTTAAATACCTCCAGGGATGGGGACTCGACCACTTCTCTGGGCAGCCCATTAACAAATCATGCCTGATAACCCTTTCAGGGAAGAAATTTTTCTTAACATCCAATCTAAACCTCCCCTGGAACAACTTGAGGCCGTTTCTTCTCATCCTATCGCTTGTTACTTGGGAGAAGAGACCAGCACCCACCTCACTATAACCTCCATTCCTTACCCTTGGGTTTCATTTTCCTCCTGCCTACTAAGTAACCCAGATGCTGGCCTCTAAATCTCTTAACAGCCAGTTTCCTGCAGTTTGAACTGCTTAAATATCATTAGTGTGGGAGAAAAGTAAACTGAACTGTGCTCTAAGCTGGTGCAGTTATCTCTGCAAAAATAAAGGAGGAGAAATCGCATCCCCATCTGGGCTCTGTTCCTGGGGTATTGAGGCTAAAACAGAACCGAAGCAGGAGGGTAAATCTGTCGTGTCAGATTCTGAGAGGACAGAAAAATTGGAGACCTGAGTTCATCTGATCAGCTCAACACAGCACATTCCACTGAACTTCAAAAGTAATTTCATGGTCCCCTTACGATGTGTCAACAACTCTAGAAATATGGCAGCTGTGGCTTTTTGTAAACTGCTGCAACAGGACCGTCTCAGGCAAGCGAGGTAAGTAACGTGCACCTTGACGCATATGAAGCCTACAGACACCCACAACACCCACACTGGAAAATCATCACATCGATTCTGAACAAATTTGCCAGTCACGGGGTTGAACGCATCTATACAAAAGGCCTTTCTGCCCAATATACATTGGGGTTAAAATGTTTTCACTTCTCTATAAGAACTGTTGAAAACTTCCTTCAGTTACTGTCCCGTAACTCCTAGGGAACTGCCCAGGAGCCCACATTATTCCTAAATT
>NW_009260696.1:245040-274639 GCF_000687185.1 Egretta garzetta
ACCCCCCCCGCCCCCCCCCCCCCAGTACCACATCCAGTGCCTCCCCAGCCCTGATGCTCGAGTTGTTGACCAAAAACCGTAAAGCATTTTGTTAGGTACAGGAGGTACAGTGTGCAGCTTCCATACTATGTAAGCCATCTATAAGGCAAAAGAATACATAAACATATTCATCTTGAAAAGAGCCATTTCCCACCAAACCTTGCTCCCAACAGTAAGACTGGGCTAGCTTAAGAAACAGCTTATTTAATAACACCCAGTAATTTATCTAGGGCAAAGCAATAATAAGCCAGTACTTTGAACTAAGATTTACTTGGATGTGGTCAAAATACTAATTTCACATTACCCGACACATGTTTCACATTACTCCCATGATGCAGGTTACATGTTTTAACTTGTACCCTTTGAAAACGTGAACGAACAATCATTTTAACACTTTGAGTATATAAGCCAACCACAAAGGTTAAAAACACAAACTGCGCCAAGCAACAACTCCTCAGCTTTTTTTTAAGAGCAGTTTCTTCTCCCAACCCAGAGCGCCGTTCAGACAACACCCACACGATATGTCTCATTAGCTTAATCAGGAGCCATCTTCAGGGTTTGCTCTCCGACAGCAAGTAAACACCATGAAGCTCGGCTACCCTTTAGCCTTGTGAGCTGCACTTCTGAAAGAGTTTTCTGCATTTAAAAAAGAAACTGTGTCACCTTGGCACTCTGGATAGCAGCTTCTTGAGCAGAGGTTTGTCATACACTGGCACTCGAATCTGGTATAAACGTCAGTGCAGGCTGGCAAAGATGACCACAAACGGTGTTCTTCCATTAACCTCTCTGTGCCTGGGATCCTGTTCCTCTTGAGACCCAGATATGGCAAAGAACAAAAGCGGTTGCTTAAAAGCCCCAGGCACAAGGACTATATCAGGCAGGTACAAGATTATGGTGCTTCACCACCATTCCAGTTGCATCTTCACCTTCCCAACTCCAAAAAATTACATTTAATAAGTACTTCTGAAAAACAAGCTCTCATTGGCAACTCCTCCGGATATTTTTATTGATCATACAAATATCCAGTCTCTTCCTGAACCCTGATAAATTCCTGACCTTGCCAGTTTTCTGACAGAAATGAATCCCATTGCTTTTCTCATTGCTTGAAAATGTATTTTCTTTTATCAGTTTCTAATTTACCACCTTTCAGCTTCATTGAACACCTTTGTTCTTGTATCGCACAGACACGGAAAATCAACAGCTCCCAAACAACTTCTCTAAACCATTCGTACATCAGACTCTGCGCTTTCAACTTGTCACCTCTTACTCAACCACTTTTTAAGGTAAACAAGTCCAATCTTCAGTTTTCCAGCATAACCGCTTTCCCAGTCTTTCACAGTCTCATCATCCACTTCCGACTGCTGCTCTCATTCTGCAGCATCCTTAGCTGAAGTGGGGTGATGGGGAATAAATGAAGAGAAACAGTGAAGATGCACCACGCATCACTGGTCCCTTCCCCACCTCTCTCTGTGAGTACAGGTACACCCTCACCCAGCTCCTGGCTGGCTAAAGAGCTCATGATCCTGACGTCTGCTGGCCATCAAACTCTTTCACATAGAAGTTAGAATCATAGAATTGCTTTGATTGGAAAAGACCTTTGAGATCATCAAGTCCAAACTTTAACCTAACCCTGCCATCCCACCACTAAACCATGTCCCTAAGCACCTCATCTATCCTTCTTTTAAATACCTCCAGGGATGGGGACTCGACCACCACCTCCCTGGGCAGCCCATTCCAGAGCCTGACAACCCTTTCTGTGAAGAAGTTTTTCCTAATGTCTAGCCTAAACCTGCCCTGGCGCAACTTCAAACCATTCCCCCTCGTCCTATCATCCATTACCAGGTAGAAGGGGCTGACCCCCACCTCGCAACAGCCTCCTTTCAGGTTACCCACAGACCCCACCCCACCAGCATGTCCCAGTGCATGAAGACCCCCTAAGTGTGCTCAGTGCCAACTACATAGGTTGGCACCTACTGCTCAAAAACTTCTGAGGGCTTGGCCCATCGTCAGAGAAGCAGGGCAAGATGCTTTCCCCAAAGCTGCTGAGTCTGGAGATGGCAAAAGCCCAGCCATTTGCAGTTTGGGAACACAGCAGGCAATAACCTCCTCAACCTCAACTAGCAGAGAATAGAAAGAAGATAGAAGATGCATGTCTACACTTAAGAACCGACCTCCAGCCCTTGAGGCAACAGCCCACATACACAGATTTCCTTAAACTGTAAACATTTCAGAAATGAAACTATTACCCTTAAATAGCCTACAAGTTAGTAGACCTAATATTAATATTAGCTGCCACTCAATGAACACCTTCCTTTTACAGTGTCACCAGAGCGCTGGTTAATTCACGCAGACAAAATGACGTTCCTTTCTTTGTTCTCCCTCCGCTGCCTCTGCAATATTAAGTCAACAAAATCTTTCCTCAAAACTGCACTGACATCAAGAATGTTATGCTCAAACCATTAGACAAAACGTGAAGCACTGAAGTCATGCTTCATTGAAAACAAGTGGAAAAATCAGTTTAACAGAAGAAAAACATTATTTAGGAAATATATTCTTCATATATATCTGAAAGAGAATGATGGTTAAACGTATAAAACCAGAACATTCAACAGCCTTTTAATTAATATTTGACCACAAAATTAGGCACACTTCTATGTATTTACATTGTATTTTCAACAAAACCACATAGCAATAAAAAGCAGAACCACAGTATCAAAAAATCTACTTCGCTGTGAACTAAAACCACTGTTTTGCTTTCACACTAATGACCCACCACGTATTAGAGAACAAAATGGGCTATTGGCTTTTCTACTTCCGGACACAACTTCAAAGTGAGTAGAATATGGTATAATCACAGAAATGATTGTCAAAAGACCGGTAACAGAGGGAAGAAGTTTCTCCCTGCCATGTAACATCACGGAAAGAGCCGGTAATAGCAGACAGTCAATGATGAACTACTACTTCCATACTGCAGCACACCCATGATGTGAAATTTTCTGGATAACTTGGAGACACTCAAGTTGAAATTTAGCCTTTCTACATTCCACATACCAGAAAGACAATCCAAAGGACGCTCAGTCCACCATAGGCAGAATTGCAGAATTTTTCATTTGCAATCAAGTCCTCAAGAAGACAAAAAGGTGAGAACAGACCCACTTGCACAGCAATATTTAAGCATGCAATGCTCATCATTAGGTTTGCCCCATCTCTGGAAAAAAGTCCATTGTTATGTGTCAGGAAATACTATCGAGCCGTTTTTATTATTATTCTAAATTTTTTTTTAAAAGGTCAAAATAAAGTCACCTATCTGTTACTTTATTTGGTTCTTCTGCTTCCGTTTGTGAAATAATATTATGTTATTTAATAAAATGCTTTTCTATGTGCCTTACAATAAACTCGGCCAGCACTCTCTGGACTTAATAGAATCTTTCTCAAATACAGCTTTCTCTTACCAACAAATGCTGTACGAGATGATGCCATTATCAATGGAGTCTATTATCAGGAACAGATTCAGACTTGCACAACAGTCGAGGTTTGAAAGCTGCTCTGGAGATTGTCCACCCCAACCTCCTCAGCTCTCCTAGATCCCCCTTATTTCCAGGAGCATATTCCATGGGATTCCTCTAAGCAGGTTCACGAACAGATCAAACCCTTGCTCTCCCGAAGCGCAGGGCTGCGATCCTGTTATTTGTCTTGTTCCTTTCTCTCAGGAGTCATTCGAAATTACTTTAACAGCATCCTTACCACCCACCTTAGGTTGTTCAAGAAAGCCTCCGCAATCAACATAAAATCACTCTATACCACAAGCACAAAAAAGGTTGTTTTAGAGATGAAGGGAAGACAAAAGATAACAAGAACAAATCATTCAGCTGGAATTTATGACCACTTCACAATCCCTCTCCTCAACTCATTCCAAAAAACTGTTCCCATTTCTCTTGCAAGTATTATTTTTCAGACTTGTCCCTATTATTTCACCTCCAATAACAACATACATGAGCTCTACCACATTAAAAGAGAGCACGACTACTCTAGTATCTTTGTCAGTGCAGCCTCAAAGATGCTACCCATGATTACTAATTCACTAGGACTCTTCACCTTATTGAGGGTAAGAACAGAAGCAGCCAAAAAGCTGCAAGTGATAAGTTTCTGCCTGTCTTCCTGCGCACATCACGGATGCTAAACACACACACAAACAAAATCAACAATCAAGGCTACGCAAAAGACTTCTCGTGCAAAACACCTGCCTCAAGTCCATAGAAGAAGTAGTGCAAATTTTACAGCATACGTCAAATCTTTTCAACTTTTTCCCTGAATCAAATTAGTTACTAATGAAACAGTTTATGATTAATACTCACTTAAGTAGTAAATTGGGGAAAAAGCCATTAGTTGAACATGAGCAAATCAGATTGGCTCCAGATATACATAATAAAATGTGTATATGTGAAGAAAATACTATCGCTGTATCTCTAGAAGTCTTCAATTTCTGAACACACTCTGTATTAGATCATCACATAATATCCCCCAGTGGCATTTCTGAAACACACTGCAGAAGGTACAAGCAGTTGACGTACCTGCGAAACACAGATGTACCTTCTCATGATGTAACCTCTAGATGTACCCTCTAACGATCTAAATATACGAAGTCTCACACAGGCATATATCTCGCTGACCACATACACAGAGCTCCAACAGAGAGCTCCGCTCAAAGAAACATCAATCCCATCCACCTCAGGCTCACTTGCCGAGACCAGGCTGGCTTACAGGCTTTGTCATTTGGATTCCCTCCCCGGTCCAAGGCAGCAGGACACCGAGCAGCTATGGCCACGAGGGAGGAGAGGGCAAAGCACAGTCCATCAGTCCTGTCTGTGCTCTGAGCTGCTGGGGCAGCGCCCTGGAAGAATAAGCAGAACAGAAAGCATCTGCTAGAAATGATCTCCTAAGCCCATAAGCACAATAGGAGGCAAAAATTTATTACCTTTTCCTCTAGAGCAGTCTTTTACATATTTGAAGATATGTTTCTCCGCCGTAAAAAAAAGTTAATAAATATCCATTTGTTTTCAGAAACTGAGAGGATCCATTGTAGTATCTCACACACAGTTATCCAGACCTGACTGGAAGGAGAGCCAGGAATGAATGAGAAGGGGATTAAGGACAAGAAATCATTTTATAATTTGAAAACTCAGGGCCAGCCACCATGAAAAAAAAAGGAGACTCGCAGAGCCACACTAAATATCAAAGCAGAGAAGAAATGTCTGTGGTCTAACACTGGCTTAGGCCCTATATTTTGTGGATATTCTGAAGTTGCAAATCCCACGAGTTACCCCATATACCTAGTTTTAAAACCAATCCCTGGAAGATTTGAATTTTTTAAAAAAACATGGTACTAATCGAAAACCCCTCCTCATCAAGGCTGTGGCATAGATAGTGTAAAATCCTGTTTCTTCATGGGACACAGAATGGAAACTGTAATTGCATTTAAGTTTCAGATGTGTGGAAAAGGAAGGACCAGTCCAACATGTATGAAGGAGGAAGACATGAAAAGAATAAATAGCTTGGAAACTAGGGAGCTCTGAAGTTTTCATCTCAGAAGAAAAAGAGAAGAAACCTGCATGCAGAATTCTAAGAGCTTCAGAGGAACGCAAGCAAATAAAGGAATTAATCTCTAGCTGAAGTTTGTGCCTTCTAGAAGAACATATCTATTCAAACATCTTTTTCTTGATCTACATCTTAATAATATAAACAAAAAAAGAGCAGCGTAACAAATGAACTTTTTAGAGAGCGCCTCTCCCTGCCTCCTCCCGCGGTACCAAAAGGCAAACAGCTGCTCGTTGTCTTCACACCAGGGCACTCGCACGGGCACACTAATGGCTCTTCTGCCAAGGCAAGCTCTAATATTAGATACCGCTCTTATTAGCTCAGATCAGAGAGCGCGCTGTTAAACCCTGAAGGTATCACACTCTGCAGAGGTTGCTCTCTTTATTTCACAAATCATATGTAATTGCCTCTTTAATATCAGCCACTGAATTGAGCTGAACACTAACATTCTTCTCTAAATTCAACATTCGTGCGCTTCAAACATACATATTTCATACTTAAAGACTACTTTTTACAATAAAAATACTCCAAAAGCTGAGAATTAAAGTTATTAGACAATTTAACCCACCAATACAAACAGCAAAGAGAAAAGCAAAGCCACTCCTTCCACGCTCCAAACAGCAATTTCTTTTTCACTAGCCACATGAAGAAACAGGGGGTCTCTGAAGCGGTTTTACATTCTTATGTTAGTATGCACGGTACGCGATTGATACGGCTGTTATTTGTAATACCATAGGCGCGTGGTATAAATAACTTGGTGTTATTTATCAGCGTTGTGTTGTTTGCGTACCAGCGCAGCCCAAGAGGCACGGCATCCCGCAGCAAGCGCCGGCTGCAAGGAAAGTTTTTCAGTGCTGTTTGCACAAACTCAGGCACAGGGGTGATCCTTGCTAGCAATTGCTGGAGGCTGGCAGGAACCACGGCACCGGGGACAGGCACACGCCGGTGTGGGCATCGCACACGCGGGGCTCAGCAAGCGCAAATAGGTGAGAACCTCACCGGCGTGGTGCAAGACGGGAAACAATACGAGCTGGGCTGATTTCTGCGTTTGACGTTAAGAAAATTCATGTGGTCTCTACTGTGCCTGTTCCCAGAACACGTTAAACAGCCGCAAGGCTGCTGACCAAGAAATGACAGCCTGTGCTGGGTGGTTAAAGCAATCATTAAGCACTTGCTCAGTGTGGACCTGGAGCTCGCTGAAAGGGGAGGACAGTTACTCATCACTAATGCTTACTTTCACGCCGCTCTCCTACTAAGCTTGCTAACAGCCTGGCATGCTAATGTGTATTCGGGCTTTTTTTTTTTTCCTTCCCTTTCTTCTCATCTACAATCTTACCTTCTATGTCAGAACTGATTTAATTACTGCTAAATCATCCCCAACAATGGATGCCAAGTCTAGCCTTGAATTTCTTCAAGAGGTGCAGTTTTACCCATAGTTTCTCTTTTTTTTTTCCGCTTACTGTGGGAATAGTTAAACTGCATTTCTCCAATTTGCTTTTTAAATGGAAAAGATTACTGCCAAGAAGTGCAAGTTTCGTATTTCCCTGCCACTTACAGATGACATTAGTCTCTTCCTTGTTCATACCTACTGAAACAATGCTGTCTCCTGGCACGTCGACTTTAAAAAGTAAATGCAATTGAAGTTTTCACCATGCAGCTCACAAAGAAAGATATCTGCACGTTAGAATTGATTCCTCTTCTGATCTCACTGGTTAACAAAAATAATTGAATTTGGTACCCTTTTTAACATATTCATATATTCCTTTACAATTCTGAGTTGAACATACTCCCTGCTTTTGTCCTTGGTCTCATTTTCCAAAACTTTTATCTCTAGTTCACCAATCTAACACAAGCAAAGAGACTCTCCAGTCTGGGGAAAACTGGAGCAGAGACAATTAAGACAGGAGAGAAGCAGGAGGAAAAATGCATTATAACATATGCAAAAGCAGATGTCTTATGAGGATACTATTATCAGTAACTTGTTGATGGAACTCTACTACTAAACAGTGTAGACATATAGGACTACCTTTAGGTTTTTACGCTGCTCTTTTTAGCAGTCAATCTTAAATGCAGCCTATAATGGAAGTTCAGCACCACCACCTCCATTTTCCAGAAGGGCAAACTGATGCCCAGCAAGATGAAGTGGTTGTGGTCATTGAGCGGCTCAGAAGAACTGGGCTAAAACACAGACATCTTTCAAGTCTCTGTCTGGGGGGTCTTCGCAGTGATTAGGTCATTCTTATTAACAAAAGAAAAAAAATGTATTTATCAACTATGCACCAGCTCTGTTCAGGAAAGGATTACTGCCATTGTGCAGCCACTGCTGAGATGCTGCCTTTCCTGAAATCACACCAGAGAAAGGCAAAACCAGAAAGAAACAGTAAAAGAAAGTAGAGATGGTAACAAGTAGGAACATTCCCAAAGCGTTCCTGCTACACATCCTCCAAATTCTTGACATGCTGAAGGCATGAAAGATGGAGGGAGGTCTAGTTCCTTTCTAACTATTTTTGCAGAAGAAATGATCAGTATCTACCAGAATCAACCAAAATATGGCTTTGAATTGTAGGATTAGAAGAGGAAATACGAAAGTGCTGCTTTGTGGCACTGCAAGGAGATCATCCCTCTGGAGATGAAAATCAACAGTTCCATCTGTGGCCACTGACCGTTTGTCCTGTCCCTTGTACAAGCAAAGGAACTCATACAAAGAAACCATTCATAAGCAAAAAGCTTCTTGCTTTCTTCCAGTGATAGCTTTCTTCTGATTTAGCTTCAGAAACTTCATTTTCAAACCAGTTCTGAGCAAAGAAAATGACTGGAGCATTTAGCTTGGGAAGGGGAGAAGGGAAGGGGGACCACAGAGACGTGTTGTTGGATGGGCTTAGCTGTGCCACCAGACCGCTCGTCAAACAGAAAAGCTCAAGTTTTAGGTCACAAACCCAGAAATATTTCCCTGTAATCTGCACCTCACACATAGGTGAGGAAAGGAGCCACTCCTGATCTCACAGCCATAAAAAAGCCATCCTTCAGCAGACTGAAGAGAGCTACATTTGCAGGCTAACTCATCAAGCTGCTGTATTTATATGCAGCAACAGAACCATGTAAGGATCAAATAAAATTAATTCTGTCTAATAACAAATTAATTGTCCATGCCAACCTCTAATGTCTCCATCATCAAATGAAGCTCCATGTTATTTACCCACCACAACTTCCCACGGGGAAGGAGAAAGACAGCTGCTTAGATTAAAGGACAAAACAGAAGAGCCTCCCAGACAAAGGATCTTTTCATTTTCTAAATGATTGCTCTACTCCAAAATGTCTTATGAGAAATAATGTTATTTTTTAAATCTTTTTAACAAAACCAAGACGCAAACTGCCTGATTTGATGCTGCTATTTCATTGTCTCAGAACCGAATGCAACAACTTCTAGTGGTAAGGAGAGGTAGGCTCATGTAGAAATAATGTTCCGTTACAAGAAAAATATATTGTCAACAGAGCTAAGAAAGTGTATTTTTCTCATTTTATATTCTTTGATGCATGGATCACTGTAGCCCTCATCTTATTTATTGGCAACAGGAACATTTTTAAAAGGCGTATAAGTTGACAACAACAAAATCCACTTCATGGCAAAACTAGGCTATAAATTCTTTCAAAAGACCAGAAAAGTGACACATGCTGCCAGATCCCCACTACTCTTATGTTACAATCTTATTTTAATGCCTCTAAAGCATCCAGAATCACCCAGTTTGACCACACCAAAGAATACCTCTCAAAATAATCATCTAATGGAGGAGTTTTTCTGAGAAATC
This sequence comes from Egretta garzetta, assembly GCF_000687185.1. Classification (NCBI taxonomy): domain Eukaryota; kingdom Metazoa; phylum Chordata; class Aves; order Pelecaniformes; family Ardeidae; genus Egretta; species Egretta garzetta. The sequence continues at coordinate 254,481 of NW_009260696.1, forward strand.
AAAGAAAGTTCTCTCTAACAGCAATGCCAACACCCCATCCCACTTAAACAATCTCCTTCTATGCCTGAGGACCGCCCAAGCTTGGGGAACCTGCTCATGACAAAGAGCTGATCCATTTAATCCTGGAGAAGCTCTGGGAAGAGAAAGGCAAAAGGGGACAAGACAGCCCTCCCAGAAGATTCAGAGAAACCCAGGTCTCTGACCTGCTCAGTCCAACAGTTCGCTATTTTTGATCGGGCAAGCAGTAGTAAAAGATACAAGAGACCTCTTATTTAGACAGAAGTCAAAGTGCTTTGTCACACAACTTAAAATGCTTACTTGAATGGGGGTTTAAAGGTTATTACTTGCAGAGCTGTCATGGGATAACCTCCCAGTAACATCTTTCAGTTGTTTTGGGATATGATCGCTACAGAGCCAACAGCAGGACTGTATACTGTGTTTGAACTTGTCAGACTTAGCGGTCAGGAGTTCTCTAGATTACGGAGTGGTCCTACCAAAATTCTGACCTGAATGTCCCTGCAGCCACAGAGAAGAGCAAAACCTTGTGCACAGCAAAACTACGGGGCATGACCTGGAAGAAAGCTTACAAAAATTAGCACGATCTATCAAACAGGGGTTTAATTTATCCTAGCTGCAGTGTTTTTCTACACAGAGAAGATTAGGAGTAACAGATTCACTCTCCCAAAGCGGAAACAAAACTACTTTTAGTTAAGAAATAAAGCAGATGGCCCATGTAGATTAAAGAGTAGGTACACCGCAATGCAACAGCACACCGCTGCGCACAAATCCCACAATAATTACAGCAGCAGCGTTACTTCACTAATGATGCTATGCCTGTGAACTGGGACAAATTAACACAAAGACACACATGCTGGTGACTTGTAGCCCAAGGGAAGGTGGATGTGATGGAGAGACAGGCATTTAAGGGAATCACAACAGATTAAATGCTGCAAGGTACAGGCAAGTAATATGCAGCCCTAACAATAAAAGGAATATGGGACAGGACGAGTTCCTCATCTGTCCTAGATTTGTATGAAAATTGATGTTCTCCTAGAGACTGTACGATGGATCTTCCTCACCCCACTTGTATTCCAGCATCTTTACTGTTAGGCCACCTCCCATGAACTTCTGTACAGGCTGCAGATCAGAGTCGCTGTCACTGGGACACATCCGTAGTCAGGCTAAACCAGCATTACCTGGCCTGTGGGTTACTTTGGTCCAAGTGTGGACTTCCATAACGCAAAGCCATATCAAACTCTAACACCTGCATTGACACATTGCTTCTAAACATCATGAACTACCGGAGCAGTTATTCCAGGGCCTCATGGCTAATGAACTGTGCCACTGCACAATTTTCCCCACTGAAGAGCAGAACAACATTGCGACGTAGCAGAGGACCGCAGGGGTGTCCAGCACGCTACCAGCCGCTGAGCGATCCAGCTCACATTCTGCTCTGGACACACATCCATGTAAAACAGAAGTGCAACCTGGGCTCTGCTTTATACCCTCAGCAACACCAGCGTGCTCCAGTTCAAAGTATCACTAAACCCAAGCCAGAGAGCAGGGTGTGGGAATGTGAGCCCAATGTAGGGTAAAACAAACAAAAAAAGCCACTTAAGACAAAACCATGTATCCCCATTCAGACCAGTCCCCGATTTAAGCAACATGACACTACATCGTATCTGAAGAGGTGTGGCAGCTCACAGCCCACGCCAAGGAGTTCCAGGCTGGTTAGCCTGTCAGCAGTGGCTCGTTTTCTTGGACCTCTGGGGATAGAGGTGCAGTTTGTGATGTGGCTTACTGGATGTTATTGATGCTGACAACTTCTGGGCTTCAAGATTTGGCAGGCAGTAGGAGTTATCCTGGTCTGGACCAGTGGAGAGCAATTCAATATTATTTTGTACTTTGGATGATTTTAAGCTAATGAAGGTCCTATTCTTTTTTGTAACTCCCCATGCAAATGTTAATTTTTAATAAACTTTGCCCAAGTAGGATTTAAAGCTTATCTCACAAGACATATTTAGAGCAGTGCCATGGTGAAGTAATTCTGGGAAAAAAATATGTACAGCTGAAAACAGGATATTTCTGCATGCTTGCTTCAAAGTCTACCAAGAGTTTTCTGCACAGACTGACTTGTCATCAGACTAGTCGTTGCGCAGGACTGGAATTATTAATTAACAGTCAAAACCTGTGCCTCTCAGGCAGGCGAACTTCATTGTCACCACGAGTTCTGCACTTCGCGTCAGTGATGCAGGAAGGCTGGAGGTGGTAGAGAGGGTGGGAAGAGCAGACAGGTTTTGTTTAAACTTCACAGAGCTGGAAAGGTTAATCTGATGCTAACAGGCAGCATGTTGACTGAGCAAGAGGCTTTAATATCATCGGTCTTTCTCTGATGATGAGGATGGGAGCTGCTCTGGTGAAAAACACGAGAAGGCCACGACATCTCGCAGGCTAGCACGGGCCACACTGCCAAATACGCAGGGAAGAGGAACGCTGTGCTTGGCTAGGATCCGACTGAGGACAGCTTTAAAAAGTTTCTGTTGCTGAGGGACAACATAGGGCTTGTTACATATCTGTGCTCAAGACCTTATAATTAATTCAAAATAATTAAGCTTAATTACATGAACGGCAGAAAAACTTCTAAGTATCATTTTCAAAACCTGTTGAACAGTCTCTTTGAATCTATAACCCCCGCGGCCTCGTGTTTTATTCCATCAGAAGTTAATTATGGGAGAGTTTCAAAACATATTAAGAGCTATCACAGATCTAGGGGTCATTTGTGCCAAAGACAAGAAAACACATTAATGGGAAAGGTGCTGTGAGCATCTGAGCTTTCTTTGCGACATTCATGGATGCAAGGACAGAACTTACGACCTCTCTTTTCTACCATCAGAGGCATTCAGAAAGCTAACGCACAGAAAATACTGTCTTACTGAACCAGACCTCCTTAGTGCTTTCATTTGCTATTTTTTTGTATTTTTATATATATATTTTTTAACATATGTAAGTGCTGTGCATCACTTCTTCCCCCACATAACTATTGTCAGCAATTGCATTCAACCAGTACATAGAAGTTTCCACGAGGGAAGAAAAAAAGGCTGGAGTGATCTCTCAAGCATCAGGATTTACCTTATAGTTCACAGCCCTCTTAGCACATCTCACCGGGAAATTAATCCTTTTACTTCACAAAATCATCCTTCCCTGTGCATAGGTCATCAACAGATGGTAGCATATAGAAAAAAAATGCTGCTTCTGAAATATTCATGTTGTTTACTGCTCGAGGTTGGTCCTTTGCTTTCCATCTTGAGGGACACCAAAAAATTAAAAACAAAAATCTAATTTTGGTATTAGGAGTCTTGCTGTGCTGCCTGGTTTGCTCTACTTAAGTTCCAGAAATCAAACTAACATAAAATTTTAATTAAAAAAAAAAAAAAGGCAATATACTGACAGAAAATTTTTTCCTCATTATTTGAAACTCTTCTTTTCATCTGTATCTGTAAAGCCACCTTCTTCTCCCAATATCCACATACATCACCAGAAATCAGAAAGTCTGAAGGAAAGGATGCAGAACGAAGGGCCCAAGACCCACAAATCAAACCTATACCGGCACTGGAGAATTTCAGTTCTCAAAAAAGATTTATGTTCTCCTCCCAGTGGCAAAGCAATTGTTGCATTACAACTAAAGATCTCACGGAGATCCATATATTTACAGGTCCCAGAAAAGGGCTACTGCACAAAGTAGCAAAATATGCATGTAATACCTGAAAAGCTGAAAAATAATCTCTCTCTTTTTTTTCCCTAGTAAATTGCATTGTCTATGGAAAAAAGTTCAACCTTAACTATTCATCACCACTAAAATACATGTTTTCTCAAGCACATGTAACCTGTTAAACAATTGCCCCTTTTGGCTGAAGTGGTCTTGATTTGGTTTCTAATTTTTCTCACTCACTTTTTGCACATTTTTGATTTTTAATTCAAGTAAAATCTCTCAAATGTGTAATAGAAAAATGTCAATAGACTGATGAAAAGTTAAACTTCACTTTAAAAAAGAAAAAAATTAAAGCTCCGCTAGACGTGACTGAAGCCTGAGCCTTTGTATGAGCTTAGACCTCAGGGAAGTGGTAAGAATGAATGCTTATAAACACCAAAAAAAAAAAAAAAGTTTGCTGTTTGTTGCATTGTCAGGTTTGAAAGTGTCCCCATCTTCTCACACCTGCAGCAGATCCCAGCGCAGCTCCACGTCCTTTTGACATTTCTCCCCAGCATCCCTCCACTCTGATAGCGCACAGGCTGCAGCAGGTGGAGAATGTGAAAGACACAGGACCGAAAAACGTGGTATTTAACAGAAAATACCTATAAGGGATGTGTCTCCAAAGGCTGACAGTTCATCCTTTTTGAAAAACAGCTGCTTCTAAGATTTCTAAGAGTGGTTACTACAAATATTTTGAATGTCTTGACCAAATGCCAAAATTTTCCCTCTACTCTCTCCTCTTTGCAGTCACACAGAAAAGTACTTAAGAGTTTTTCGAGCACCATCCATCCCAATCGCCTACAGCAGAGTTGATGTCCTAATCCCTGCTTGGAGAGCACTTCCACGCCGAGCAACCTTACCAGTTTGGGGGTGATTAGACTTGGCTGTAGTCCTGGTGACCAGACCTACACCCAAGGGGCTCTCATTGCTCCCAGTGTACTGCATGATGTGGCTCCAATACGGTCTCGGAACAGACCAACTGTTTTGACTGATTAAAGAGACCATTTGTTAGACAGCAAAAAAGGTCTGGATCTCTTTCTACAGCAATGTAATACAGAAAAAAAAAATTACCTTTGAGCATGTGGAAAGATACAGTTGAATAATTCCATGTGATATGCAAAACAAAAACCTTCCTCATATGAAGTAGAACACAGATGATGAAAGGGGAAAAAAGTGCATGTTAGCTATAGACACACACACTTATACCATGGTTAGGAAAAGCTTGAGAGTAGTTCTCTACTTATGTTAGCTATAGACACACACACTTATTGGTATTGGTTAGGAAAAGCTTGAGAGTAGTTCTCTACTTTTGTTACATGTTTTCATATTTGCCCAAAACCAATATTGCACACACAAAAATCAGGAGTCTTACCACTTGTGCAAGAGAGATGAACTTTACAAATTAAAATACTATTTTTTTTTTAAGCACTGTTGTGTTGGCCCTGCCAGGGACAGGCAGCCCAGGCACGAACCATACAAGTTATCTGCTCCACACACGGCTCCTTTTCTTTTGACTACCACACATACATCTCCCATCTTCAATAAATTCTGAGTGCTCAGTGTCTTTCCTACTGGTAACCATATCACATTCCCCAAACCACACTTAGCAATAGGATTTAGTCAGCAGAGATACTGAAACAATATTGGTTTCCTCTGCTAGGAGGAACCAAGCACAACATGTTGCTCTCTGAATTATTCAGACTGCCACAGGCCTGGGTAACAAGCCTTTAGCAACATCGAGGCACCAGGGACAACATTTTCCCTGGTGTAGCTCAGATGACGTTAGCAGAACCACAACAGGGAGAAATTCAGCCTTAGGCTTATTGCACAGCAGCATTTCATCTTGGTCAGCCCCATCAGGCTCACTAAGGAGAGGATTTGGAATATCAAGTACAAGAAAAAACCTCAAACACCAAAATCCCAGGGCATCTCTCGCCTGACATGCCTTTCACAGCATCTGTTCGGAAAGCTGTGCTACAAAGTCGTAAGCATGCAGGGGATCACTCGTGACTTTTCAGTGTGGATGACCTTCTCCCCCTGCCTGCCCTCAACTAAGTCTCCTAAAGGTATTTCCCTCTCCCTCATCTTTAACTCTTTCACAAAATGTCACATTGATTTTCAAGGCCAAAGAACAGCCATCTGACATCTTAAGAGTAAAACCATCATGTTTTCCACTAGGAAAACCACAAAAGACTAGAACGAAAAAAAAAAAAAAGACTAACATCAAATAGATGTTTCACAAAGGTCACATGAAACAGAGGGGCTCTGGCCTCTGTGGCAGCCCATGGTAAGAGCATCTCTTGTTTTGCTAAGCCAGTCACTTCTTATTTCACTTGCACATTGGGATCAAAAAGCGTCAGGAAACAAATCTGTCTTTGACTGCACTTGGTCCTTAGAAGCTTAATTACCTTCAGTACCCTCAAACTACCTGGACTGCCTTCAGCAGCTGAAAGACCTCTTTACCTACACTCAATGATACAGAAAGTTTTGATAGTTTTGTCTAAAAACACAGACAGCAAGGCTTCTCATTTTCCTAAAGCATTAAACTCCCTCTTGAAACGTAACCTGGGATCAATTTTATTTCATCTGTTACGTAGTAGTTTTAATAAAGTGTTAAAATGGAAAATATCGAAAAACTACACGAGAAAATAATCCTCTGAAATAATGTGAAAATGGAATGGGCAAATAATAATGCAACTGGAGCAGAAAACCAGTACATCCACTCTCAGTTTGCTTACACACTGAGCACCTACTCTGCTTTGTCTTTCCAAGAGACAGCAACAGTAGACACCAGTCCCCACCACGATTTCCGATCCCGGGTTTGTACTCCTCGTAAAACTACTCATTGCTTCTGCAGAAAAGAAGTTTCCTCTTTAGAACAAGGCAGACCAAAAAAAAACCCCAACTTAAATCTGTCTATTTATAAAACTGCTTATGTAAAGATACTATAGTGAATGAAGTAATAAATTATGCAGTGCGAGATGTAATGGAGTGAATTATATTCAGTAAGATCACACACTACTGAAAATATGCAAAAAGCAGCGCTGCTGACTTTCAGTTGTCAAGCTACACACACACACACACATATATATTGCTCATCTCATTATTTTCTACTGTTTCCATGTGTGATAACATGCCCAATGCTGACACTTCTCCTATTCTCCCTGGCAGACCCTACATTAGCATGTAAATAGCTGGCAGATAGGAGGAAATGAAAGCAAGGAAGAGCTCTTTAATTAACTTTAATCCTCTGAAAATCCATACAGCAATCTGTTCTGACAGTTTTCTACACGGGATCTTCTTAGGAGGTCCCTAAGTGCTGCCTGCGGATCATTGCCAGACTAGAATGAGGAGAAAGAATGAACAAACCAATTTTGGAGACAATATTTAGACATTTTTCTGCTATTAAATGATGACTGGTGACTGCCATCTGGCATTACCAGAGCTGTCATTAGTCCGACTCTGGATGGGAAACAAAGAGATGCCATAAGCAAGACGATGGCACACTTCACACCCATCTGACAGCCAGTCTCCCGCGCCTGGGGTGAGCGTGCCAGAGCTCACACACACACTCCGATACGCGTATACACAGCGAGCAGCTTTCTCTAGTTTCCAATACGGTACATGCTATACGTCTACGCCCTCTGGCTCACGTTTTCTCAGCCTGTAGTAAACACAAAATCCTCAAGGATGAAGAGCAAAGCAATTTCATTGCTAGAAAACTTGATGAAACAGCTCTACAGTAGTACACAGTCCTTCAAATCTTGAATGGCAAAAAGGCTGGCAGACTATACAGGAGTAAGCTGAAATCATTCCTCAATGACTTACATTGTCCAAATGTGACAAGTGTTATTCATAACCCTCTATTACAGGAAATCTCAAACAAATGTTGGTGGTGGGAAAAAATCTAAGGATAAATGGAAGGAGACGCAGTGCCATAGTCTTTGGCAACACAAGATTGTTAAATAACTCTTACCTAGCAGGTTAGATTTAGCTCTGGAAGTGGTATCCTGCTGGCTGATGGGAGCCAGTACAAATCTCGCAGAAAGGTCACTGGTTCCAGCTGTGCCTTGGAGTGACCACTTTGCGGCCACTTATATCTCAGAGAGCTGACCTGTAAAATTCCCCAAAGAGCTGAACAAAAATTGAGTTCCCTGCAGGGTGACTGGGAGCAGCTTAAGAGCATGCACCAGCCAGAAACGCACGGAGTCAGCGCTCAGTTCCCTGGGTCTCTTCAGAGCTGAAGGAGGGAACAGCAGAGCTCCGAGTGCTGAAGTCCAACAAGCAAATTGGGGAAAGCCCTGGTTATAGCACAAAGCCACCTGCATGAGGAGCCTGGAGAGCAGGGGGGACGTGGTGGGAAGGAACGACCTTAGCTGCCTGCTCCCTTGCTAAGACTTCAAAACCAATGCAAGATAAATAGGCAGTGATGCAAAGATGAGAGCCCTGAAAACCTACCTGATGAGGTGATATAAAAGGCAAGTAAAGCTGGAAAAAAGAGGACAAAGTAGAAGGGATGCTTCTTTAAGGCAAATCTTCAGCTTTTATAACGCAGGAATAGGACTGCTATGTCCAGGTCAGAGACCGAAGATCTATCAAGAGAGTCAAAGGTATAAATTTCTACCTGCCACATTCAGGTTCCCCTCATCCTTTTCATCTTAGATTTCCACAATATTTACAGAACCGTTTAAACAAAAATAAATTAAAATAATGCAAATGTAAATAAAAAAATAATACCTTGTAAAGTCCGCTATTTCCAGACGATTCAAAGAATAAAGGCACAGGAATAAGCAAAAGGTACCTTTATATACCATTAAGCAAACAAAATTTGTTGTACAGCATCAGCCGATAGCTATCTACAGACCTGCTTCCCCAAGCCCGTCAACTACTTCTCCCATTCCTATCTTTCCATGTTCCCTTGCCAGTTGAACCACACTAAGTGTAAAGACTGTATGTCATCACAACCTCTGTCCTAATTTTATTAATGCTGTATAATATCAAGAGCAGACATCTCACTTTATTTGTCATACCAGATTCCAGTGCTAGAAGATACAGAAAACATCCAGCATGGCAACTTCAAAAACTTGGTGACTGATAACGCTCAGAAGAATGAACGCTTTTATGAATATGTAAGTATGAGTTTCAATAAAATGACCTTTAACACAACAGATTCCAGACGAAGTAAGAAGGAAATCTCTACTGACACATAAATTACTAAAGATGAAGGTGTTCCTTCTAAGATTTACCTTACACAGAGTAGTCCTTATACATACTGATCACTAATCCTCTTTAAACTATGCACTAGCTTTGAGAAGTCATGTTCTAATCTGATCTAAATTTTCCAGTGCAGAGAAACACCATAAAAAGTGCACATAACAGCTAGGAAGACAAATAGAAGATTAAATTGGAATAAGTTCATAAAAACATTATAATCACATCCACAATTAGTTAAAGATTGTACTTTGGCCATCTGGCAAGACTACCTGGCACTGATAATATCTTGACTACGGGCTCTCGGCTTATCTGCCATCTGACTGCTTCATTTTCAATAAGTATGCAACAACCAACCAGGCAGTTTCTTTAAAAAAAGGGGAAGAAAGGCAAAAAATCCACGTCTGTGTGTGTGTGTGTGTGTGTATATATATATATATATATATAAAAACAGATTTGAAATCTCAATTGGATCATAGAGAACGAGATTACCGAGCTCTATATACAGATGCACATTTCAGCAGACTTGATTCATCTTCAAGATAGACAGGAGTGACAGCGACTGTGATCCAGTTATACTTTTCTTTGCCTGGGAATACAGTGATTTGTTTACTCATAGCAACAGTGTTAAATCTCATGGGATATTCAGACTCATACAGGGAGCAGACAATGAACATTTCAGAAATTGCTAGTTGCAGTGCATGAACTTGCAAGAGTATCTCAAATCTTTATCAAAATTTGAAAGAAAATAAACCTACCAATCTCCATGGATTTTTTTGTTTGTTTTTACATTACCAGTTTCATAAAGATGAAAATAAAGACGAATATCAAAACACAGAAAGTCGTGATGCTTTGTCCTGGTTTCGGCTGGGATTAAGTTAATTTTCTTCCTAGTAGCTGGTATAGCGCTGTGTTTTGGATTTAGTATGAGAAGAATGTTGGTAACACACTGATGTTTTACTTGTTGCTAAGTAGTGCTTACACTAAATCAATGCTCTACCGACTGAGAAGGCTGGAGATGCACAAGAAGCTGGGAGGGGGCCCAGCCAGGACAGCTGACCCACGCTGCCCAAAAGGGCTATTCCATACCACAAGGCATCAAGCTCAGTATAGAAACTGGGGGAAAGCTGGCCAGGGGGCCGCTGCTCAGTGACGGGCTGGGTATCAGTCGGCAGGTGGTGAGCAAATGCATCGTGCATCACTTGCTTTGTATATTCTATTATTATTATTATTATTTTGTCAATTATTAAACTGTTCTTATGTCAACCCAAGAGTTTTCTCACTTTTACCCTTCCGATTCTCTCCCCCATCCCACCAGGGGGGAGTGAGCAAGCGGCTGGGTGGTGCTCAGTCGCCAGCTGGGGTTAAGCCACGACATGCTTGCATAAAGTGAGGAAAGGTCATGTAAATGTAAAACATAATGGAGAATTTCAGGTAAATAAAAGCCACAGCAATAATAATCATTTATATTTTAAAGGTAGAAAAATTTCAACACAATGAAAACTTAAAACCCCAAAATAGAGATGGACAGCTGCGTACATAGGGCAATTCTTCGAGTCTATCACAAGTCAGAACCACGAGTGACTGCAGCTGCACTCCGACTCTGACCCAGCAAAGATACAGGCTCTGAAAAGAATTAACACAGGTCCTCTGCTGTATTTTAATCAGAGAACTGTGACAGAAGCAACTAAATGCTTCAAGAAATTAAACTGCACTAAGGAGAAGATATAATAATAATAATCTCAAAACTCGATATTCACCCAAGACCAAAATAACAAAGGTGTTAACAGACAAAAGGAATAAAATGATTTATCATTAGAAATTGCTACTGTATTGGAGCTACTAGAGAGCAGACATCCTCCTATCTGTTTTGAAAGAGGAGATAAGGCTGTTCTGGGAAATTAGAGTCATTGGCAAGGAAGTTTCAACTGAACATTAAGAAAATTAGTTGAGAAGGTTCAGAATTACAAAGCGTCTTTTTTGGTTGAGCATAACAAGATAAAATAGAAACAGATAAGCATAAGCTTTTGTTAAAGTAATTTAAACTGAACTAGTTAACAATTCTTTGAGAGAACTCACAGGAGAGCAAACTAGTGAATGCAGGGTTTTGAAAGTCTATATAAATGACCGAGCATCCCTCAGTTTTAATCATTATGTGAGAGTCAAATACCTGCCGGTAAAAGCTGGCTAATGGAGGAGCACACTATTCTGCCTTGCCATGGAAAGCAATTAGCAGCAGGCTACGCTAGGGATTAGAGCCAGAAGTTTCATTCAGTATACTTATTAGTGTAGAAAAACAGGGGCAAATAGCAAGATGCGTGCCGACAACATAAAATATTAATGTTAGCAGAGTCTAGAGACAAGGGTGAGGCATTCTGGAGCACCTAAAAAAATTAATAATGAGGGAAGAGCAAAGGCTGATAAGCAGACTGAGCACACACAAATGCAAGTTAATGCAAAGTGGAAGGAAAAAAATATTAGATTTCACGCAGCGTGCACGCAAGCAGCTTTTAAACCACAGTCTCCTAGGTATGTGACCTGGACACCCTTTGGAGCTATGACATCCCTACAGACACGCCAGCCAGACATGGCCTGCAGAGAGGAGGGAAGGGACTCCAGCCTGTGCCTCTAAACTAGGCTACAACCTCCACAAACCAACCCACTTCAGCAACATGGCTCCAGGAGAACATCAGATCCTTGTACAGGTTCACCAAAATGATACTAGATGCTTCCAGGATACAGCAAGAGTCGGCAAATGTAGAAATTCAGTGAAATGCTAAAGCTAACAAAGTGGAGCAGGCGGTGTCAGGGAATACATACGCACATGCTACAGCAAAGAACTTGCTATCTGAAGGAAGGTCACTGTCACACAGGCAAGGCACAGAAAACTGCAGTCTGCATTGTGGAACTCCATAAAAAACAAATATTCTCAGTAAGAGATGCAACAAAGATATAACAGCTCTTCCACAGAACTCCTGTTTGACTTGGGCTCAGGTCTTCAGCAGTTTCATCCGAGTGTCTCTGTTCCCCATCCTCTTTGAGATAACGGTGCTTCTCTATCTCACAGAAATGACAGAAGGAAAACTGCAACTCAAACATTGAGTACTGCTAAGATATGAGTGACAGTGTCATTCAGGTTCCCAAAATAGACAGTATTTAACATTCATTAGTTGTTAACAGCTCTCATAAGTCTACCAAGCATTGATATTCAGATATTTATAACACGTTTAACTCCAGACCAAGTCCCAAGACAAATAAGAGAAAGGACAGCCGATGTAACAAGAAGATTCCTCCCCCCAGAGTTTCTTGTCACTACTTCTTGGGGGAAAAATTTGCAAGGAAAAAGCACTCATTGATGTGGATGAATAAACCTTGTAAGTCCCAAAGGTCTCCCTGGGGAAAGCAGCAATCTTGCTTGTTACATCTTAACAATGCAGCAAAATGAGAACATACCATATTTCTTAAGTTGTATGTGTATGAAGAATGTGAACTCTCTAAATTACATTTAATTTCATTAGCCTTCGCTGGGCGTCCATTCATTTGCATGGAGGCATAACCGTGATCCATGCGCAGAACCACAGCAGAGGAGGAACAGCTTCTGTCAGCTGAAGAGTGTCCAAAATACAGCAAATTCACAGAACCATAGAATAGTTTGGGTTGGAAGGGGCCTTTAAAGGTCATCTTGTCCAATCCCCCTGCAGTTAGCAGGAACATCTTCAATTAGATCAGGCTGCTCAGAGCCCCAACCAACCTGACCTTGAATGTTTCCAGGGATGGGGCATCTACCACCTCTCTGGGCACCCTGTGCCAGTCTTTCACCACCCTCATCATAGAAAATGTCTTCCTTACATCTCTTCTCAATCTACCCTCTTTTATTCTTCATAAAGCAAACAAAGCATGGCCCCATGCCTACCGGGCTGGGGTCAGCACTAAATCCTTTATCCACTGTTATTGCTAATTCAGCTGGAAATGTGTACTTTGATGTTTTGGCTGCAGTTAAGAGATCCACTTCCTTCAGCGGAGCAGTTTGACATTAAAACTAAGCCTGTGTAACCGCCGGCTGATTAGGGTCCCTCTCCTTGAATGAAAACTAATCAGACAAAAACTACCTCTGCAGAGGGAGAAGTAGTGAGTATGTAACACTGACAAAGAAAACCCCAAACTCACCCTACCTAGTTGAAATGTAAAAAGACCTCCTCAGAAAGTCAGGGTATTTTTGGAAGGAGACAGCTTCAAGATGAGTCAACTTTAGCTGGTCTCTTAGAGGGATCAAATCGTTCCTCATGTTAAGGAGCAAACTCCAACAGAGATCGTGACTCAAGACATGGAGGATGCGCCAACAGCTGCAGCACAAGGACCTTCAGAGCCTCAGAACTCACTAATCCATGTCCAGGCAGGGAGGAAAGTGAGGCAGGGAAGGTATGCACATTTAATTACTTCTGTCTGTATTCCAGGTTTACTTGCGTTGTCTGAAGGGAAACGTCAGATTTAGAACATATGTTTCACATTCTTCAGCTTGCATATGCCTCTGGAAAGTTAAACTATAAACCTGGCCATTATTTACAGCTGTTCAGCATCCTATTTAGGATATTGTCAACGGATTTGGCAGTTTTCTTTTTTCTTCTCTTTTAAGCAAGTAAAAAGCCAATATTGGAATGCAAGGGCTACAAACATAGCCTCGGGTTAACACCACACATGACAAATTCACGTACATAGATATTACATAAGAAACATGCTGGCTAGCATAAAAGGAGGGGGCAGATTAAATAGCTTTCTTGGGTTTTTAAATAATTTCTTTGGTAGAAAAGATTTCATTTATAGCCTTTAAAGTGCGACGAACATGCAGGAACAACTTGCTGAGCTACCTGTGAACTGTACCTCTGTGACGCTGACACCATAGGGAAAAAGCACAGGGATGAGCAGAATCAGACACTCAGCATCTCTTGTTGTAGCTCCCATGTTCAAAGAAGAAATGGCCACTAAACTAAGTGGCACATTTCTGCTCAGGAACAGAGAGGATTATTTAGAGGTATATTAAAGCAGGCAGCTCTCTTGCAGAAGGCAATCATTAGGGCTGTCCAGCAAAGCTATGCCTGGATGGGACACTGAGGCAGAGCAGGAGGGATGCGAACTGCTCCTGTTCCCTGGTGTTTAGGGAAGACAAGTAATGGCTCTGAGAAAATGAAGAGCTTTGTGGCTTTAAACCAGGAAGGAAAGGGAAAAAGCAAACAGAGGAAAACAGGGAAAAATCTTGGTATTTTTCTAGAAGCAAACAGAGAAGCTGAGATTTATTTAAAGGACCGGCAGAGCAAACTGGAGGTAGGAAAGAAACTGCTTCCAGGGAGACTCTCCAAGCACCGGGGGGGCAGAGGTTACTCCCACCCCAGCCCTTGTGTGGGGGCTTTGGTCCATGCAGGCTGAGCCCCCGCAGCCTCGTGTGTAGAATGGGCAAGAAGGGAGAAGGATGATGGTCAGGGTTACAGCGGGTTAAAACAGGGAGTGGGAGAGATGTCACTGGAGTAAGTATTGCCACTCGTTTGTGTTCACTTCAGGCAAAAGGTCAAAAATTCTCTCGCGCAGTGGTTTTTATTTTTAAAAAACAACCTAGAGTGGTTCACAAGCATTTTTTCCCCCGGCAAGAAACTCTTACATATGCTATCTTAACAAACATCTTCACATTGGAGAGGGATAAAAGGCATTTTGTTTTGATTTCATTATTATTTCCTGAAATTGCTTTTTTCTTTCTGCATTTTTTCTCTTGCCATTCAGTCGTGGAGGCCCTCACCAAGGGATAATGCAATAATACTTCTGACAAGGTCAGCTTTCCAATAACTTTGCAAATGGCATTTCCCAATAACAAAACAAGCACAGCTTTTCTTCTTTTGTAATTAATATAATAGAAATGTCAACCTGGAAAGTTGGTCTCCAAAGGTAGTATGTTATCAACAGAAAATTAATTTTTTAAAGCCAGAAAGTGTTTTCTTATCTGTAAAGCTGCAAATACTACTTACATAGTAGAACAACTGTCATAAGCGGAAAACAGAAAATTTCTGCAGCTTGTGTGTCTGAAAAAAAAGTAACTGGGGAGAAGAAGAGTTAATTTGCTTAAATTGCTAATTCAGAAACTGGATCATTTTGAGAACTGCACATTAACCGATTGCAAATTCATTTTGCACATGCCCTGTAAAAGCACACAGCTCCATGCTGTGTGCACATACTGAAAGAAATGTTACTTCACATTCATGCCTCTCTTTAATTTAATCACGTTTAATGCACAGAATTAGTCTTCCCAGCTGCTCTCCCATCCATGTAAGCGGTAACAACCAGCTGTTGGTCCTGGGTCTACCTGTAACCTAGATGTCTCCCATGTGAGGCAGAGAAGAAAGGGTGCAGGAGCAGGGACTCTTCCAACTCCTTCTCCCAGCAGAAGAAAGGTCCTGATGCTCAGAGGGAGAAAAGGAATAAAAGGATCCCCTCTCCTTGAAAGGAGAATTATGTTCTTGGCACTGTCCCACAGAGGGACATGGAGGCATTGTCCCACGGAGTGTGAGCCCATGGGGCTTCAGGCACACCCCATCTACCTCAATAGAAACCTATGTGCTATAGTCAGGTAGGTCAAAGCTCTACCTAGGACCTGCTGCTTGCTGTAGTCTGAATCTCTCCTCCAAATGTACACAAGGACAGCGAGCCCTGAGTCCTGTCATCCAATTCTTTCTATATTTAGTTTTTACAGCTCCTCACAGGCACTCAGGACAAGTGAATGTGAGCTTCGGAGTGCCATCAGCAGGGTAGAGAAAACTGAATGGAAGAAGCTGCTCTCGCGTGTAGGATGGAGCAGAGGGGCCAGAGGAAGAACATTAAGCTGCAGCAAAACAACAGATCCTGCAATTACAGCATGGGCTGTCACAGCAAATGAGCAAGAATGCAAATTTTCCTGTGAAAAATACTTGCCATCAACGTCAAACCCAGCCCTCCAGGTGTTTGCAGCTCCTAGGCAGGAGCTCAGTGCAAACCTTCTCAAACACTTGCAGAAAAGTGATCAGTTTAAAAACTCTCTCCCTTTCAATTACTTTCACTTCAACCACTTTGCCTCAATTCCTTACACAGAGTCTTTTGGCAACTAAAATAGTATTGGCCAAGTAGGGGGTAGTCTCTGCTTCCCTCAGTGTTGCATACGTGAGCAAGCATCTGGGATGATATGGCACTGGAGTAAGCACGTCTCACCTCCTAGGGACCCAAGACGGTAGCAAGCAAAGGGACACATTTGCTGGAATCCTTAGACAATTCTTTTTCTTCACTACCCAAGGGAAGTAAGGAGATGTAGACACAGCTACAGACAGACATATTTAAACATTGCTCTGGTTCTGCTTCCCTACGCTTAAAAAGCAGCTTGGACGCCCCATAGGGTTGTAGGATCTTCCTACATACAACCTCTACAAATCATAAGACTCTCATAAAAATAGTTCTCCTCCTCCTCCTCCTGACAGGAAGAAACTTAAACATCATCTTGATGTAAAAAGCTTATCTTCTTTTCCTGTCTTATGCTCACACTTTGTTTACCTATTAATCCCCTTCCAAATTCCAGACTTCAAAAAAGGTAGTGATATTTCTGGGGGAATCCTGAGGCTCTGGATTCAGATGGAGAGAAAATTAAGCCTCAATTCCTCCACTGTCCCAAATTGCTTCCACCTGAATAGGAAAAGTTATGGTTAATGGTTCTTCACAGCTCCTGGTCTAGAAGTCCCACACAACACTAAAAAAAAACCTAACAGATGCCCTGTATATTGCGAAACTTGTGATATGATAATCTCATGGCATCAATCAGAATTCATTAACTGGAACTAGACCAATTCTTCAAATTTGCTATAGTTTCTATTAAATAATGTTGTCTCTGAAATACTACCTAAGCAAATGGGCTCATAAAATAGAGAACAGTTCATTTCTCCTCAACGCAACAAATCATGGGTCAAAGCATTTCCACAATGCTTTGAAAAAACTCATTTGACTTCTAATATATTCATCAATTTAAGCAATGCTTGACCTGAGATGTTGTGAACATGCATTGAACAAAATAGTACTGCAAGATACTGTGCCAGGAGCAATCCAAAACTCCTTCATTCTCCAGGCGGTCCTTCAGTTTCGTGAAGATTTTGGGTCTTCATTTGAAAGGATGCTCTGAGTGACTGGTGTCTGAGCAGTGCAGCTGTTCTTACCAGAGGCTCACATCACATGTTGAAATAAGCTACTGTGCAATTACTTAATTATCTCTCTCTCCTATCCTTTAAAAAAAATCCACTGCGATTCAACTTGAAGCAAACCCAGTTAATCCAGTTTTATGGCTGAGAATTAAAACAGAGAGAAGTCAGAGATTCAAAGCTGCAGTTCTTGTGGCAATACCACCACTCTAAGAGGCACAGATATTAATGCCTTCAAACCGTAAGTATTTGAGGAACAAAGAAATGCAAAAAAACCCTGTTTGTGCAGCTTATCCTAGCTAGTATTTTAGAGCCTGCTGTTCAGAAATCCTAAGTCCCTTCCCCTGTCCTTTGATGCTGCCCAAACCCATGCCAAGCCACCCCACTCGGCCAACCCTTGCTGTTCGAGGCGCAGAAGTGAGGTTTGTTCTGCCCGACTTCCCTTAACAATATCTCCCTCATTCCACCCATCCATCTTCCTGCTTGCTTCTCTGCCATCTCCGCTCAACCATCCTTCATAATTCAGGGATGAGGAGCTACGGAATAAATGTTACAGCACATGCATCAAGGGAACTATAACTTTGAATTACCTGACCTGGGTGAGTTTAAATTCTCAGCCATAACATTGGATTAACCTAATTTCTTTTTATTGAATATT
Source organism: Egretta garzetta (assembly GCF_000687185.1). NCBI lineage: Eukaryota > Metazoa > Chordata > Aves > Pelecaniformes > Ardeidae > Egretta > Egretta garzetta. Next base: position 272,296 of record NW_009260696.1, read on the forward strand.
TTACCTTTAGAAGTCCTACAGCTCTTTCTCTCAGAGACGTATGAGAACTGAAGGTCAAATAAATTCTTTTATGGGTATATTTCTAATTTTCATAATCCAACCTCTCAGCATTGAGCATTAATATCTAGTGGTGGTAGGACAAAGCAGAATCCAGTCAGTATTCTGGGAAAAAAAGATCACATTTCTATAGCTCTTCAAAAATACCTCATAAAGTAACATATCACTTTTGACTTTGCTGCATATTCTAAATTGTTATAGAATTTTTAAAAAACCCTCTAAACACCTTGCTTAAACAGAAATTATGTCAGACATAACATCAATAAGAACACAGAGGCTGTCCTTGTGCCTCCACCTCAAAAGCATCAGATATAAAGATAGTAATGAACACTATTTTTATCATTGCAAGGTTTACCAGATACATAAAAAGGCAAGAGAAAGAATTACACAGAACTGATTCCCAAAAAACTGCTAAGGTAATTTTTATGAGCTCTTTCATGCTTCTAAAAGGGAAAGGGAAGCAAGGCCCATGAGTCAATTTATCTTCTGCCTCCAGGCTGGTCATTTGAAGCTAACATTCACCATTTCCATGTTGAAAGCCCCCAGGTGGCTAAGCTCTAATCTAACAAAGCATATCACCTTCAGGCCTCTGTGGGACAAATTCCTATAGGTACCCAAAGAAGTAGAATATCCAAAGTCAGTGAAAAGGCAAATTTATCGACCAGCTATGAAGGATTAGGGCAACATCAGATCAAGAGCAAAAGATCTCACCAGAGAGGATCCAATGGAGAGCAAGAAGGCGAGGGCAGACCACGCTCCCAGGCATCTGCAGTGCCCACAGCCAAGCTCAGTCTTCTCAAATCCACAGATCCCTTCAAGAGATGCAGACTGACAAGTCAGAAACTAAGGGAGCTCTTAGGCTTTGAAAAGTCATTTTGGAGCAGGATAAAGAAGCGAGGACTCAATGACTCTGCTACTTTTCTTCATTGAGTAAAAGATGTGAGTAGTAAACCTATGACCAAACCAGGCAAAGTAGGGAAGCCAATGTCAAACAAAGAAAACCAAACAAGAGAAAAACATGTACTTGTCTGGGAGCCCGTGCCAGAAAACACGCACTTCTGTCCTCCAGAAAACTGAAAATCTCACTTGAGAAACAGTAATGTTTTCTGGTTTAGTTTAAAGTTACTTCTTCCTTCCAAACGGTCTTTGTGCACTGCTCTGAAGCTACCACAGACAGCCTCTTCTCCAAACACATCCATTTCAGCTCTCCTTATTCATTCCTTATAGAGAGATTCTGCAATTGTATTAGCAAATTTTATTAGCAGGCCTCGTGGAACAGCATGTTTCATAGGAAAATGGCTTGTACTCACTTTATTCTGGAAGACAATTTCCATTTGCTTAATATAGTCATGATATTTTACTGAGGTAATTATACTCTTAGCTATCAGTAACAATTAAACCCTTAGACTGAGGTTGCTTAATAAAGGTCTCAAAATAAATAACACATTCCAAACACAATATTTTAAAATGTCAAGCATGCAAATAAGATCTTATAATGAATATAACGAAGCATCAAGTATAAATCAGCACAAAGTTAGTCTGTCATTGTACAAATCTCTGCGAAAATTGCCGTTTGAGTACTGTGGGATTCTGAGCAGCAATGCTACAGAAAGGGCAGCGCAGGCACTGCAGAGGAAACCATTTTATTAAATGTTGTGACTGGTTCATGAGAAAGGCAGGGTGAAGCCACCAACACTGCTATGTTTCTATAGTTGCAGAGCCGAGTGACTTGTGTAACGCAGTCAAGACTACGGGGACGATGATAAAATTTATATTTGGGGTTTTTTGTATTTTCTGTAGCAACTTGCAGGAAAACTAGAGTCAGACCATTCTGTTACAAGCTAAATAAAACCCAGAAGCAGACAAATTAGGGGCTACAAAGGAGAAAAATCACTCTCAAACTCTGAGGTCTAGAGATATTTGAAACCGGGTCAATAGATCCTACAAAGCTGTTATATATGGAAGGGGAGCGCATGGTTTAATGGTCCTTACAATCCAGAGAGCAAGATAATTAAGAAAGGTCAAGGTCAAGTAGAACAGTGACAGATATTTAAAAAAAAAAAACCAAAAAAACAGGCAAAGTGTTGTCAGAATAAGTATTTACAGAAGCTCCTTGTGGAGCATCCATTGCAGGCAAAGAATGGTACAATAAATTCCCGCGAACACTGCTACGTTTGGGAGGCAGCTGCCCGAGCTCCAGAAGGTGGTTAGGTGGATGTATTGGGTTTGTGTGGCAAGGTCTTGGTAGTGGGGGGGCTACAGGGGTGGCTTCTGTGAGAAGCTGCTA